>NC_054539.1:18272933-18613433 GCF_017654505.1 Polyodon spathula
AATTTAAGTGTAGTTGAATTAGACCTAACGGTTGGTTAAGTGCCCTTGATCCGACTGCAACATTTCCAATAAACTAAAGAATTGTAGGGATTCCCGCCAAAACAAACCCTAACTACAAATCCTTTACATTGTATTATTGTGTTCAGGAACACACACAAAAAGAATGACGAAATCAGTCTTGTGTAAAGTGGGTACGAGTTACTTGTTTGGGAAAAAAATAAGCTTTTTTTGTTGTAGAAGTTTACTGTGGGGGGCAATTCTGATTTTTAAGTGTTGTGTTACCTCGGACTCCTCTGGCTTTCCCCTATTCATGTTAGGAATCTCATTGTTGGTTTGGACATCATTCAAGCTGGTGCTTTAGGGCTGGAGAGCGGCACTGGTCCCATCACTACCATATTTCCAGAGGGAGGACGAGGACAACACAACTGCATTCTGTACATCACCCACAATACATGCAGCAAATCTTATAGTAAAAATATCAAGCTGGGTTTTAGGATTAAACTGATAGTTGGTTTGGACTTTTTGTAAAGATGACTCTCTTGAGTTTGGCACTTGCATGGTCCTTGTTAACTTTGATAGGTTCTTCAACTTCATTATATCTGGAGCATGAGGAGGGTAAGTAAATTAGACATGATTCCATCTTTTATTAATGAAAATGTATATATTGTGTTCTAGGCAAACACATTTAAATCAAATAACAGCTAAACAAATTAAACCCAGATTGGGGTGGCTGGAGTAGTAGTGGAAAAGCAGTTACTGAAATTGTTTTGTTTTTTTTAATAATAATAGCAATGTGAATTCTCGTCTAGTTTTAATATTTAAATACGTTGACACAAAAGTGATGTTGATACATTCAAAAGTGGTATGCATATTAAACATGGATTTATTAGAAATTACATTACAGGTGCTCCAATGTGATATTTAAATAGTTTAGTCTTGTGTCAGATGTATTTGTTATCAGGAACTGCAGTCGAATCTTCTTTCCTATAGTTATTTATTCACAATGACTAAACTGGAAGATCCCTTTAAAAATCCCCACCTCGTTTCCAGGGGTGACCTGCAGGCAGCAGCAACAGGACAATGAGACATAAAGATAGGCAGGGCTGCATGACAGTGGGATCATAAACAGCCATTCAGTCTGGCAAAGAGCTGTAATCAGGCTGGCATATCATAATCTAGTATTGAGTATGTAGGTTTAGGTTTAAAAAAGTGGCATGTTTAGGTGAGATGACTGTTAATAAAGGAAGAAATTAAATACCTTTTATGGAAGCTGTATATTTGGATATACGTGCAGAAATTAACTTGTCTATTGGCACAATTATTTTTGTCCATTTCTATAAAATCCGTAGGCCGTACGGGTAATAGGTTAAATCGATTAAAATTCCGCTTACATCTGTTAAAAAAGGTCGCAACGACGATTGGTAAACTCTCGTAGAGTTATAGTATAACATATTATATATATATATATATATATATATATCTAATCTATATATATAGTATATATATATATATATATATATATATTATATATAGCGTCATACTATCACATCTCACTATGCTCAACAACATACTGAAGACTTAAAGAAAAATTCCCATGTTATATAGACCAGAGATGACCAAACCGCGGCTCCCAGTGAAATGCTGGACGACGCCCACTCGGCTCGAAAGAACTGAAAAAACAAAAAGAAAAAATCAACGCAAGTTTATTATTTGTGTTCTATGTGTTCATTGGCGTTTGTTATTCCTTCTCTCTCTCTCTCCGGTTTCTTTGAGCCAGCAAGTTCACTGCAAGGACAGTTAATGATACAGCGCCGACCGAGGACGCATAAAGTTAGTGGAGCGCACTTTCGATCTGCACGTCAATTTTCACTTAAAGTCTTAAAACTAAATTTCATGAATTTTGAGCAAAGCACTTTTTGTTATCGTAACACAATTGGGAGGTGCTCATTATTTCCACGAGTATAACTCTGAATTCGGTGCGACCATCCTTCTCACGAAAGAGGCTTTCCGAAAAACATTTGGAGACACAAGGCGATGTTCCGCTCGAATGTCTTACAGTCTGTACCGCTCAAGTTTCATAAATATGAATACAAATGTTTTAGTGTTGTTTTCAAAAGTAGAGTTATAGGAGGATCTTGACTGAACTCCTCCTCTTTGTCTCAATCAGAGCCTTTCGTCGGAGTCGTAGGCGTTCGAGCAAAACCGCAAGTCAACTACGGGTTTTTGTAAGGGCTCAAAACATTTTAAGAAACAAAATTCAAATGAAACAGTGCACTTATTAAATTGATAGCAATACAACCGTGTGGCAATGATTAGTTTGCGAAGCATTTTTCGTCAAGACTTAGTTCTAGTTTTTCCAAAAAAAAAAAAAAAGATTTCAGTTAGTTACTCTGACACTAAAACAAAGTAAACTATTACCCAATTTTCAGGTTAAGTTGGCTTTTGTTTTTCGCTTAAATTCAATTTTACTAAAGTACCTTCATTTTATACTTCCCCAAACAACGTTTATACGTTGTTTTGCAAAACGTTTATTCCCAATTACGATTCATGCTAAGTTCAATTTTAGTTAAATTTTACGACAAATGCAAGCAATTATCAAACTTTACGTAATAGTTACTTTGTGTTAGTCAGTACCAGGTTACGGGAGAAAAAAATAAATGAAGCGAACATTTCACAATCAACACTTTTCCAATCGTTTAATCGAACAGAGTCGTCTAAAAAAAGGACATAACGTAGGCATGGAATATATATTGTAATGTGATATTTTTTAAAAAATGGAATAAAATGTATATTATATTTACATATATTGGGTCTCGTCACGAGCAAATACAAGTATTATAGTATAATACACTCTTTTTTTTTTTTTTTTTAAACCGAGCATTCAGATCTTCAGGGGAGGAGCTTGTCAAAAAGAATCCTTCAAAAATGTGTCTTTTTATGTGGTGTTTTTGCTGAAATCAGGGCAAAAAAAAAAAAAGAATGTTTACAATAATTCCAGTATTTAAAATGTCTTGCTCGCAAACATTTCATGTTTTACAGTATGCGTCTTGCAGCTCTCGGTCATATGAAAATTTTGGTATGTGGCTTGTAGGGTCAGGAGGTTTGGCCACCCTGTCATAGACCCTTTTCATTTAATGTTCATAACAGGAGCTGTCAGTGGCCCGGGCAATCCTGAGTCACACTCAGAGACTGCTAATTGTGCTAAATGTGATGGGACCACCAAACATTTAACCTGTGATCCAAGGTGGATTTGAACCCCCATTCCCAGAGTGAAGGGCTAATAAATAAATCTGCTGCACCATCAATCCCAAGTGTGACTGTTTAATGCTGCAAAAAGGTATAGAATAGAGGAGACTGGGAAGCTGGTATGTACTGTATTATATAACAAGCTGTGCTGGTCCATGTAAAAAAAGTACGTTTTTAATGGGATCCACTGAATGTGCATATACAATACAAAGGTCTCTTGTTCAGGTGAGAAGTGGAAACTGAAGGTAAAGTAAGTTCATCATACAGGTCATAACATGTATATAATATTAAAAGGTAAAATGGTACTGCATAATCAGTGTTGTATAGTTTACCTTTTTTTTTCAAATTCCTCTTAGAAATCAATGAGACTGTCATTTGTACTAAAGACCTTATGGAAGTAGACATACCTAGTGTCTTCTTTCTCAACAAAGTTCCTCCAGTCTATGTAAGTAAAAACTTTTGCTATCTAAAAACCTAAATGAAAAAAGGGGTGATTTAAGCCAGTGCAATTGTATCACTTACCTGTTACTGAAAGTAAGGACTAGAAGGTCATATTATATGCATAATGAATCCAAACATAGTTCAAAATGAGGCCAATTTAATGTCATATTTTACCGGCATGGTGCCTATTGTGCGTTAACCTGACAAGGGCTGGACCACACAGAACATATTATACCAGGGCCCCTTCGACTGCAACACACTGCTCTAAAACTACTGAACAACGTACGGATTGACAAATTACATTAGACCAGTGGTACAGTAAACATTTGCAATTGCAAAGGCCAATGATCTTCAGAGATGAAGAAGTTAGTTACAAAACTAGAACAACTATATTGCAGTTAAGGCCGGGTAAATGAAAAGCCTGAGTAGATGCTTGCTAGTTTTATACTAATAAAATAATTGTATTCCTCTGAATATTGTCCTTTAGCTTTGATTTGTACAGCAAGATCATGTGTCCATCTTTTCCGAAATTCGGAGAGTATGCATATAAAGCAGTACTGTCAAGTTTAATCGTGATGTGTATATTTCTGGTACAGTTAACTCACTTATAAATCATATCAATAATATCTCCACAAAGAAGCACATGCCTCATTTAAGTTGCAAAATGAGGTTTTCCAGTGAACTAGCTCAAAGGGGAAAGGTGGAGGTGAAGAGGACTGTTTAGTCTTATCAGCTGTCTTTTACTGTATGATTGCGTTTTTGAAACATGGTGGAATGTTTTTCAAATGCTTGCCGCAGTCTTAAATTCCAATCTTTATTGTTTTTCTTGCTCTTCAGATTTGGGATTTACACCTTAATGACCCTGAATGTCGAGGCATGGAAACAGAGAACTCCTATGTATTCTCAATTAAAGCCAACCTGTCAGACTGTGGAACCATCACGGTACTGTCTTACCTCTTACTCTTACTCTTCGTTTCCTCTGTTTGTAAGTTAGTTGTACTGCAAACTGATTGAAAGCCCTTTGTCTGATAAACCAACAAGCCCCGAATCAATAAACTTCTTGAAAAAAGGCAGCTCATAGAAGTTTAAAACTTCTGTTGTTTCCATGGCTCAAATGACCCATCAAACCCTCTTTAACTGTAGATCACTCTAAATTTCAATTTATAACCATTATTTTATTGATGAATGCAGTAGTTCTTAAACAGTGTGAATAATAATTGAAGCTAATGAAACTTTTATAACATCCCTTTATAACCACATAAGTCCTTGTGGCTATCACAGCATTGACATTAAAATGTAAATGACCTCAAGTTCTTGTTTTATTATTTCTCTTCCACCATGGCCCCAATGGCAATAAATAGCATAATATTAAATGAAGAATTTTTTACAGCTAGTGATTGCTCTGCAGTGGAGTACACAAGCTTTAACCTTTGGATTAGTTGTAAAATGCCAAATGGTCAAAATAAATTAAATCTCTTAAAAGACTTAATTCAGAGCGGATGACAATTATCCATGAATCATGGAGTCACTTTGCTTAACAATGACTGGAGAAATGTCTTCCTTAAAGTTTAATGGGGACTTTACACTCTTATGAAATATATGCTAATGCGTGGTGGCTATTTCTGCCTTCCAAGAAGGGGTGTCTTGATTTTCTCCTACATTCATTCTCTGAGTGCTTCTTTAGAACACTGTTAAGGAGCAAATGCTTCACGGCACTAAATTATCTGGATTTATATGGAAATTATCGTAGTGTTTGCGAGGGCTGTGAATAGGCCATCCATATGTCAATGTCCCTGTTTGCAGTTGCCGTATTTTTTCCTGCTCCTCTCTTGCTGTGACCACATTGCAAGGAGGATCGTTTTCCTTCTGACAAGAGATAAATCTGGGCCCAAAGCAGCCTTAATTATCTTTGAATTTCTTACTTAGAATGCACAGATCATTCCTTATAAAGCGTGTAAAAGTTTAAATTGACTTTGTGAGGGAGAAGATTTCTTAGTTTCAAGCAGTTTTACGAGGGCCTCCACATACCAGCCTGGGCAAAACAAAAAGGCCCAAATTGGATTACCTCAGATGATGCTTCGGTCTGAGCTTATTTTACTCAACCTGCTTTTGCTCCTTATACTGTTCTAATATTTGTCAAAAGTTTGAAAATATATCTTGACCTTATCTATTACATATTGGATTTTATAAACTTCAATCAATTAAATCTACATTAACATACAGAATAAATCCTGCAACAACAGAGACAATAATATCATTTTGTTTTAAATAATTTAAAACAAGCTGGGAATAGTAACAGCATCCATTAACAACAGCATTTGTTAAGTGGCTGGGTTTATTTGATCTAATAGGTTACAAAACTACAAGATTTTTGTATATCCAGTGTTTTGAATTGTATATATCCAATGTTAACACAGCCCCTAAAGTGACTTACCATTGAAGTATTTACAGTATACAGGTAGTGTATTCTATGTAGAGATGGTAAATGGAAACTGTTTCATTGCTAGTGCTGTATGCTATACAGAATCAGTGTTTATTATCACCAGATGATTTAGTATTAAAAAAACAACAACAAAAAAAACCTTTTACAAAGAATAAGGGACACTCCATAAAATGCCAACACAACAAAGTTATCTTATTTTTTTTTTTGTTTGTTTCTTTTTTTTGGCAAAAGCTGAACTTTTTTATTGTATGTGGCATTTAGTGCCAATGGTAGAAACTTCCAGGTCAGGTAATGCCTCAGACCAATTGCATAGTTGGTCTGGCCTAATAAAGGCTGTCTGGCCTCTGGAGTAAAGAGCCATTCATCCAACTATATAGCCACTATATAGTTTTCTACACAAGGGGTGTAAAATTCAAAGAGTGGTTTATAGGCCACTTTCCCTTTCATTCCACCACTGTTTACTGGCAATCACGCAGATGCCACGTTTTAGTACAATTAGTGATTCAGCATGGGTTTCTATGAAATAAAAAGTAATGTGTAATGCAGACTGTTCACAAAAGGAGGTGGAGCGCTACCATGGTGGCAATGCATTTTGCCTCATTACTTTGCTTCAGTCCTCTGCTCCGCTTGGGAGCTCAATAAATTAATTGAGCTGTTATTAATAATATTGTTATCTCTTTAAACTGGCTGAAAAAGCAAGCCATATTTAAGTAATGTTTATCAATTATTTTGACTAAATCTTGACTATTAATTTTGCTGCAGTCCAGTAATCTACAAACTGTACCGTTACAATTTCTTACAGGATTCATAAAAATGATTATGTTTTGAAACAAGTGAAATATGGAGACAGTCCAGAGTCAAATTATTTGTATACAAATCAAAGTTCACAAACCTAGTTGCAATTGCCAACTGACAATTATCCAGTTCCACGTCTCTGATAAGTGCAGTCAGTTCCAGTTTTTTGTTGCTTGCGGTCATTCTATTTGGCTCCTACTGCAAATCACAAAAATAGAGTGGAGTAGGTGTTCACTAGATGGAGCTGCTGCTTACTAACAGTAAGACACTTTGGCTGATGCCACCTGTGTAACATATTTATTTGAATGTAAAACATGTTTCTCAACACTTCAGGCTTCTGATGACACCCACATCATGTTTATAAACAACATACATAATAATAACTCGGATGTCATCACAAGAACCTACATCAACATCACGTTTGTGTGCCGCTACCCTATCAACTACATGGTCAAGCAAACTAATGGCAAAAACATGATAAATGTTGATATAAGGTAATAACTTTCTCCTTGTTACGGAACTAAGGTAAGCTGTTTAATTATAGCACTTGTCTATAAGAGTATTGTATTCATTTTTGATTAAATGGACCCCGTTCTCAAATATTTATTATTATTATTATTATTATTATTATTATTATTATTATTATTATTATATGATAAAATGCAGCTAGATTTTCATTATGCTGTGATAAAATGCTAATTACTGCAATTGAAATACATAGTGGCTCATCTTAAAAATACTGCTCAGGGACAGTTTTGTTCAGAACCATTCCAAACCTGTTTATATTAAAAAAAAAAACCAAAAAAAAACAAAAACATAATAGTTCAATTCTTAAGTGGACACATGTTACCACGTGTCAGTGTATTTAAACTGAGGAATACATGTATACAGTTATACTAAAAGAAATGTATACTTTCTGGACAAATCTTTCAACTCTAAGTCCTGGCATTTGTCAAGAAGTTCCCTTTATTATGCACTGCAATAGAAGGTTTTATATTTATCGATGGAATACATGTATGTTGTGCAGGACAATTACACTCAGCACGGAAGATGGCAACTTTTCTGTTTCAATGATGCTGTACAAGGATGAGGGTTTTGAAGACAAATGGACAGATGTTCCTTTTCTAGCACTGGAAGACAACATTTATGTACAAGTCTATATGGTATGACCTGTTCTGTAAATTAAAAGAACACCTTGGGTATGGGTATTGCTATTGCAGTTATCTTAACTTTTTATGCAATTTTCTCTTATGGTCATCACATCCTGGTACATTGTTAAAGCACCCCTGTGGTCTCATTAGAGCCCTCACACATCTTATCTTTGAGTACATCTTGTGCACTTGAGTGTAGTAGCCATTACTGGTTAGACAAGTTTCTAATGTCTTAGTTGAGGCCACATGGTTGCTTTCAATTTGTGATTTCTAACATTTACCAGGATGTTATGACGGAAAAAGGAAATGATATACAAATTCATTGTAAACAACAGGGAGAATACAATGCAGCCTACTGGCCAGGCTCCTGCTGAGCAAAAGTGGACACCTATGGGGCTGGCCTTTGTCCTCCAGAGGCTGGTAGCTTGTTGACATCCTTTCTTATGTTCCTGGGTGTAAATAGGAAACTGGCTTGGCCGTGGGATCGGAGGACACCCACCCACTAAACCAGCTCTCCTCAACTGAGTGGGGAATTGCTGTGTTGAGGGAACGTAATTGGACATTCTACCTGTAATTTGGGAAGAAAATCAGGCTGTAGCTGGCCCTTGTGCATTTAAAATGAAAAGGCATTTCCCACTGTACAGTGTATACAGTAAGACCAGCTTAATAACATTAGTTAACATAGAGCTTGACCCTAGTTATGGCTGCGTCTGCAATAATAAGATATTCAGTATTAGTTTCCCTTACTGTCTCTGTGTGGGGCAGCATCTGTTCTAATGATCAGCACTGCTAAGCATGACCAGCTTTATGGCTGGCGTTTTAGTCATAGGAGTATATATTATCACTATGGGCAAATTGCCCACACCCTTGTAATGTACAGTTTGGCATGAAACATTGAATGACCTTGGAGTTTTAAAACTGGTATCCCAGTTATATTTCAGCAGTGTTGCAGCTAGGGGTTTGAGTGTGAGATCAGGTTTTAGTTATTTGAGTAAATGGATTCTGGCAAACTGTAAGGCTGCTTTAAACTGCTTGTGGTCTGAAAACTGGAGCTGGGAACAGTAACTTTTACTTACAGCTGATGATATTTTCCTTCACTGGAAAGATATACTGTAGCTCACTTTTAAATCTGCAGCTTCTGAATGTGACAAGGAAAGCCTGAGCTCCTGGAGAATACTAATAGCTCCCACTGGCTTTATCAGCCACAGCCCCTTGTATCCGTTTCCCCCAAGTTTAGATATGAAGACCATTACAAATACAACCTACATCTTCAGCTAGTTTTTGAAGATCATAGTTGAGTGGGCACGTTAGCAGTCAAGCTTTCATTCTGTATGAGCTTTATCTGCCCGATAGTATGTACAGATAGCCTGCTTGCATGAGAGAATAATACATTTATTTGAATCTTTACCACAGTTGACTTTGGTGCAGTCAGGAACTGTTCTAGTTACAAGACAGCAAGAATTTGATTAAAATGGCCAGTGGAAAAGGTGTTTTTAACCCTTCTGTCCTGGTATTATCTTTTTCCAAGCAAATATGTCTCATACAGGAACACATTGCAGACACTGTCATGTAGCTCAGTAAGTGTTTATAGCTAATTAAATAATTCAATAAATTGGACCTGCCCGTTCGCTAATGTTGCTCTCACATGTGCAGCTCTGAAAGAATCGCATGTTATAATAAACATGTATTTTCATTTAAAAAAAATGTTTTGTACCATTCTTTAGGTTGTCTGCTACACTACACAAATTCAAGGTCGTCCGTATTGCTGACATAAAATGAGCTAAGAAGTGAAGAATAACAGACTGTCTGAAATAAAGGCATACAAACTGAGACCTTGTATAGGTACCAGATATAACATGCTTCCTTTAAAACTGCACCTGTGAGGCTTATGCAGTGTGATTTGTTTTGGTAGAAGGGGTTTGTGTTAACTCTACTGCCAGGTCATTAAGTTTTTAAATAAATCCTCTTGAAAGAAGCTGCAGCGTATGTGCATTTTTTGCCTGTGCCCTGTGCTCTGGTTAATTATTGCTATATGTTGTTTTGTTACATAGGTAAATTACTATACTACTGAATACACTGATAATCAAGTATCTGTAATTTTTAAAAATAATTCTTCAATAATGCACTGCAGTTTGTTATTCATTATACGTGTAAAATGTAATTTTAGATCGAGCAGATGTGGATTCAACCTGCTTTTACGACAGGACTGCTTGTTGCTGTGCAATAAACCTTGTGGGATTTAACACTTTTTTTCCTTTTCTATTGCCTTGCAGGTACCAGCTCATTTAATAATGCGGCTCGAGAGTTGCTGGGCTACCCCAACAAATGACCCATACAGTAACATTCAGTACACTTTCATCAGAGACAGGTCTGTGTGCATAATGTGGTACAACAGTGTAATATTCCTACAGTATCCTGCAATATTCCAATATATCCCCTTAAAATATCACAAATAGTGAAACTGACATTTAAAGAGACAAATGACTTTGGATTAAGTGAAGATTCTAATGCAGAAGTCAGTCAAACCATGTATACTTAGTGAATAGTAAGTTGCAGTGAAATGACAACTTTGTGACTAGAGTCAGTTGAGCATGATGTTGAAACAGTATTGTTTTACACTGAACAGCTGCACATGTTCTTGACAACTGTCTAGTATTTTGGGTCTGCTAGCAACTGCTTAATTAAGAAGTACATTGTGATTTCTGTTTACAGTCACGGGATGAAAGCTTGTAATAACGAGTCTTGTTTACCAAGCTGTTCGGTAAACATCCTTATTCAATGTCATGTCAAATCTTGTCCAACCATGATTTCTGGACTTCTGTCTAATTTCCTGCACAGATAGTGAAGTTTAATTTAGCAATATATTAAAACAGAAATACAATTTAAGATTGAGAGGATACACTTTGAAAAAAAAAATAGCATAACGTAGCATAATATCAGTAGCGGTAAATAACATTTACAGCAGTCAAATAGTTACTATAATACAGGTACTGAGAACTGAAAAGTGAATGATACTCTTTAGGGCAACTGGTATGAGCCAAGCTCATGACTCCTAGGACTACAATAATAGGCTAAAATTGTGGTTACTGGGAATAAACTGGGAATTCAGTTTGAATTTGGGCAAGTCATCAGCTCCCAATAAAACATACAGCTAGTAGAAATGAGTTCACCCCTATTTGTCACTGAAACTGAGGTGTTAGTTAGAAGGTTTGGAAGGATTCCATACTTATCAAAGCCAGAGAGACATCTGTGAAGACAGGACTTAAGTACTGGATAATGATTTCAAAGATGAATGCCTTCCCATAATTATATTTCATTCACAGCTGTCCTGAAGGAACTAATGAGCAAACATTAGTAGTAATAAAGAACGGCGAGGGTTCAGAGGCAATGTTTCGGATACAAATGTTCAAGTTTGTGGGAGACTCCTATAAAGACGTATTTCTGCACTGCAATGTTCAAATATGTCACAACACAGTGGGGGTCTGCCAACCAGTAAGTGTTCTACCATAGTTCATGCTTCTTCACTTTATATTCACATTTTCTTAGTCGTCTTCGACATAGTCTTCATTAACTTGTAAACCTAGACAAAACTGTCTTTTTTATGCAGCTCCTTTTAAAACTAACATAAAACTTCTGCATATAATGTACTATTTTCTTATTTTCAATGTTGTCATGGTTTACTATGACTGGAAGTTTTGAATGCATCCTTAAGGCTTTTGTTTCATATAATACAAATACAAGCAATTGACAAGAAATTAGCATCCTTTTTAAGTGCTCTGTTCAGTAAAGGGTTAGTTAAAGTACATCCTGCCTAGAAAGAAGATTAGTGGTTATATTGGGATATAAAAGTTGTGAGCAATCTATCAACAGAACTGTTCAGAAGAAGAAGGGATGACAAGGACAAAAAGAGATATTGTACCATCTCACACAGTTTCCTATGGTCCTATTAGAAGACAGACATCCAGTAAAGGAAAAGCAGGTCAGAGTAAGTAATCATCTTTCCACCCCTTTAAACATGAAAGGACGAGGGTCAGTCAACCATGTTTACAGTTTTAATTAAAAGTTAAATCAACAGAAAGCCAGTAAAACATATCGATATGGCGACTGGTTCGTTATGATGGAGTGCTGTCAGGATGTGAGGGGTGTGGTGTGGGTGGTGATGTCAGGTTTCAGGAAGTCAGTACACAAAAGGTAGGAATGCGAGGCAAACTGTGCTGCTGCGCTTGTATTTATTAATCAAAATAAAGACTTCAAACCATAAATAAATGGGCTGTTTTCTAATACAAACACCATACCATGATTATGATAACTTGATTTATTTTTTTCACCATTTCTTTCCAATTGACACCTTTATAAGCGGTATTAATATAAAAATAAAAAAATAAATAAAACATGCTAAGGCAGTGGTTCTCAGCCCTGATCCTGGGGACCCACTGTCCAGCTCGTTTTTGTTTCAACCGAGCTCTCAATTACTTAATTGAACCCTTAATGGAACTAATCGGAGCCTTTTACTTATTTAAAAGAGTTGGAGATTTCAAGTTAAATATAAAATTATATAAGGAACTTGAATTCCCCAACATTTTGTAAGTTAATCAAGTCAAATTAAGCAAATTATAGTTCAATTAAGGTTTCAATTAAGTAATTGAGAGGTCAGTTGGAACAAAACCAGCAGGACAGTGGGTCCCCAGGACCAGTGTTGAGAACCACTGTACTATGCTACCAAACACCTTTACTAAAATTTCGGTTTACTGATTTTAAGTGATTGTGTTTTTACTCAGGGATCAGCTACTAACTGTAATTCCACTCTCATGTAACCCAATAGAATAGCTACTTTTGGAGTCGGTTTACTCCAGCAGTAACTTATCCACTGTTCAGTGAGAGGGTAACGTAGTGGTGCACAACTCAGGTCATGGAGGGCCGGTGTCCCTCCTGGTTTTTGTTCTAACCATACCCTAAATTAGTTAATTGGACCAGTTAAGCTTCTAATAAGGTCCAATAAAGTACTCTAGTGTGAAGTTGGAATAAACACCTGCAGGGACACCGGCCCTCCAGGACCGAGTTGTGCACCACTGGAGTAATGTATGCAATATTGACTTGCAGCTGTAGTCTGATTAAGTGTCAGTTGCAGCCGTCTTTGTGAACCATTATCATGTCTTCTGACGAACATACACCAAATCTGGCACCTGTTTCAAATGAATAAAGTTTACCCGCTTCACTATCATATTCAATACTGTCTTCCTTTTGGAGGTGGATTTTGTAAAGTATTGCCTTTATCAGACAGATTCATTCTTCACTAAAAATGTACTTACCATTATCATTTTATATCATGCACCCATTCACATCTGTGATGGCCTACATGGCAAGTGCCAGAAACTGATATTCTGCACAGGCAGCAATCTGTATTTTTGACTTACAAATGTAAATACTAGCATGAAATGTACTCTCTCAACCCTTCTATTGTGTGTTCTTGCAGGCACTGCACATCTGCCACCGGTGGAGACCTTTGTGCTAGGAGGACTGCTGCTGGTTGTTCTTTTACTCACTGGAGTATTTGGAAAGCTCTGGGTGCGGTCACGAGGGCAGTATCCCACAATGCAAGCTCAGCTGACCTTGTCGAATATTCACCACCACTCAGAGGTTGCCTCTTAACCTAAGAGATATCCTGGCTGTATATAATGTTCATTTTCCCGACGAGGTTAATGATGGATCTTATCTGTCATGCTCTTCCATACAATGTGTTGGTCTTGCATGTGCAGTTTTGAAAGAAGCACATGTTATAGCAAGATTGTACCTTTCATTGTAATTTTTTTTTTTTTTTTTTTCTGATACACCTTCAAAGCCTACTTCCCCTAACGTGAAATGCGTTCTGAGCTCCAATTGCCAAATGTTCAAGTATAACGGATTCCTGGCAGACATACAAACTGGGGGTTTTCTTTAACCTAGTAAGGTTTCAGATATAATTTTAAAATGAAAATGAATGTTTGATAGAAAACGTGCTTCTTCTGAAACTGCACATGTGAGACCTACTTAGCAAATGCAAGTGAATGACAGGTACAACTTATGGAATTATTTTATTGGCTATAAGCCTTTGAAATAGTTGCATATCCTGAGTTAACGTAAAAAAAAAATACCAAAAGATTCCCAGAATAATAAAAATGGACCAGTGATAATTTGGTACTTTTAACAAATGTAACACCAGCCACCAAATCAAGAATGGTGTAAGTCATGAAAGGTGCATCCTAATATAGAAAATCTGCATGTGTCTCGTGATGTTATTACTTCAGCAGTGATCACTATTATCACAGCAGAAATGTTAATGAATGTGTAAGCAATTTTGTCTGAAACTCCAAAAGGGGTCCTTTTTTCATGAACCCAAAACACCACTTAAACCATATCAGAGCATAGGAACAGTATTCGTGAAAAACTCATTTTAATTTTTAACACAGAACAGAAACAAAAAGGCCTTTAATATTCTAGCTTAATTTTCAAAAATAACTGCATTCTTATATACAGCTTGTGGTGTGTTCCTATTCTTTTTTGTACGGGGGCAGTAGACCATGTTATGAACATAGCCTGCATATTTTAACTGAATGATTGCATTTTCACAAATAAACTGTAAAAAACAAAAGTTGCTGTCATGTTACAATCAACTGGTCTACCTTGTTTATGTGTTTTTTTTTTTCTTTTTTTCCTCTTACAATGAACACTTTGATATATTGTATTTGATTTGTATTCTGGTTTAATAATTGTTTTGTCTATATTGTCTCGTCTAGTCGAGTGTGTTTAAGCAAATTAATTAAGCTAAAGTTGTGCTTGTAGCATTTACTGGGTTAAATAATACAACATATTCTTTGGAGCCTTAGTACATTGAAAGTAACTTGCTGTAATCACTGGTTATTTGAATCAACCACATATTGTAATTAAACCCTTTGCTATTCACCAAATACAACCAGTGTGGCATTGTGTGATAAAAAAAAAAAAAAAAAGATGAACAAACACATTCACTGTACTTGGCAGAATGAAGCAATAATGCCTTTAGTGATTATAACAATTAAAAAACTATATATATATATATATAAAGAAATTTAAAGCAGCATATTATTTTAATAGAAGTCACTGCAACTGTAAAGAAAGCATTACCAACATCATGTGCATAAAACTTCAGTAGAGCTGCAGCCCAGTCCAATGGTATTGCATTCCCATTACTTGCCTTGTTCAGTTGTAGTACCAGTAGCAGAATACCAAGCCAGGCTGTAACATGGAACTTTTTTCTTCAGAGTATCTAAAGTAAAGACTTGGAATTCAATTGCATCAAAGTAATATTTGGTAAACTGGTAATGCATTTCTACCTTCAACAGCAAAAACAATTGCATTCCAATTACATAGATATTTGAATTTTCAACTTCCATGAATTACAGCAGCTATATAAAAAAAAAAAAACAAAGACCTGCCATAACAGTGGTAATTTGAGCCACCATGGGCAGCAATGATGTCAGGTGTACAAGATATTTAAATTGTTCTGGAGGTATAAAATAATTCCTTAACGATTATGATCACATGAATTAAGTCCCAGGGAAAATGAATGTGGAAGTCTGCAGTTTAGTCAATACAAAATAGCCTACATCTTAATATCTCAATGTCTGTGAGATTAGCTGTTCTACCTATCTTGGCTGAAACTGACTGCAAGAGAGAGATCCAGTAAATACATTTTCCTGAAGGATGCAATTTTAATTAATTAGTCATATGAGGGGCAACATGTTACACAACCCCATCACAGTCACCAGCCCTGTTTATGTAAAGAAAAATAAGTTACTGTATATGTAAACCAAAGTCTATATATATATATATATATATATATATATATATATATATATATATATATATATATATATAGTGAGGGTGGTGCACACAGATGCATGCCTTTATGGACAATTAAACATAACAGAAGTTCAAAATCAGGCATTATTGCAATAAAATAGTCACATGAAATATTAGTAAGACATCATTTAACTGAGCTACCCCAGCCTTGCTTCATCGCGCTGTATGTGTACACTACACAGCAATGGGTGAGTGGGGCTAATCATATAACGCGTTCATGCCATGGAAATAATGTAGATGTTTGATGTTTTTTTTTTTTTTAAGTAGTTCTAGTTTTTCTTAGTTGAACTGGTAGGGATAGGAAGATTCTTAAATTTTAATGACCTGCATATACATTGACACCAGAATCACACAACCCCCGACTCTCAAAATATTAAAGCGACTTTGCCCAATTCCGCTTATTATCAGCGGACTCGGCAACTGTGTTCAGAGTCATAATATTTTCGGCAGCATGAGACTGCGATTTCGCAAAACGTTTATTTATTTTTTATTCTTTTGCACGTTGTCGAACTTTAACCGCTGCGTAGTGACGTCATAGACGAGCGTCGCCGGCAGCCAGATAGAAGACTTGATATCGAGAGTGAGAGAAAGAAGGAAGGACAACTGTAAGATTAGAAATATAAGTAAACACCATCCTTTTTTGAAGAAGAAAAACGCAAACCAGAATCACCCAGGACCAGAGAGAAGAACGTTGTTATGGAATGCGAAGGTAAGGGACATTTTGTCAGAGTTTGTTGCTTGTTGAGACTAGTGAAAGTTTAATCCCCAATCGAGCACAGTCACAGTGTTTATTTCGACATCCAGACAACACGGGACCACGGAACAACTCCACTGGGCCTGTTGTCAAACGTTATCAACATTTTATGATCTAATACACATAAGAACAATAATATTCAACCTGTTTTTGTATCACAACACTTGCCATATTCACTAAAACTAACAGACTGCAGGCCGGGAAGAAGGGGGGTGGAGGGTAATTTAAGGTGTTTTTTTCTTTTTTTTTCTCTCTCATGCAAAATAACAAACATTGGGAAAAGTAGTAGTAGTGTGAGGCCTTACACTTTTTTCCTGTTTCTATTGTTCTGCTTTCATTTCTGGTACACTTTATACGGTAATATAAAGTATTAAACTAAAACTTGGTTATAAGAATTACGTTGTTTTTGACGCTGGGGTCGGTGTAACATCGTTAACACAATGATGGCAGCAGTAGTAAAAATCAGCTATGGAGGTTGTCAACGGTATTTCTATTCGCATGCAACAGTACAGTTGTTTATCTGTATAAATCGTAAAGTACAGTAGTCTCGGTTTTGCTATTTATGAGCAAACTGTTAGGGTTTAGTCTGCTTCTCAAATAAAAACAGGATTGTTATGATCTTTTTTAATTATGCACGTCTACTGAAGTCTTAATGCTATTAGTACCGAACAAGGCACTCATTTATTAAAAACAAGACGGAGTAGGTAAAAGCCGGACGGAGGCAGTAAAACTGTTCAGATCGTCATAAACCATACACAAATTATTACCCGTGCACATACCAACAAGAATTATCATTCTAGAATGTGTAGCTTTTTTTTTTTTTTTTTTTTTTTAATAATTTAAAAAAATGTTGCCAGATTTCCTGGGAAAACTACTCAGATCGTCTTAAATCATACATCAATGTATTAGTCCCTCCCTGCACATTACATACCAACAGGTATTTATCATTATGGCTGTTTTCCTAAATAAATGTTTATGCTTCCAGACAGAAACAATAATAATTATCACTTGAGGTGATGAAGACAGCTATCCGTTTTAGTAATGCAAGATAATGAAGCTATACACTCTCTGCATCCCTCATATGCAATTTAAGTAATCATTGTAATAATAATAATAATCGGTCAATCTATTTTATATAGCGCCTTTCATAGTGGACCACAATCACAAAGTGCTTTACAAGATGCAGTAACAAGAAGAAAATCCATAATACTTTAAATAGAGAAATGCATAATACATGATATACAGTAAAAGAAAACCAGTGCATAACACATTAAATACAGTGGAAAGCATATAATACATGAAATAGTAGCAGCAACACAGCAGCTAATAGCAGATATCAAGCTTAAAGTGCATGGAAAGCAGGAGAGAACAGGTAGGTCTTGAGGGTTGATTTAAAGCGAGCAACTGTGGGATTGTCACGCACCAAAGCTGGAAGAGAGTTCCAAAGAGTCGGAGCCATGAAGCTAAACAAGCGTTCTCCAAGTGTGGTACACTTTTGCTTGAGGATAACAAGCAGGCCAGATTCAGAGTACCTCAGCTTGCAGGCAGGGACATAGCGGGTCAGCAGGCTTAGGAAGTACTCGGGACCTGTGTGATGAAGGGCATTGTAGGTGAGCAGGAGAGAAAGCAGACAGAATGGCAGTTGAATGTCAGCTACCCTCCAGACAGGCAGTTAATTCAAACGTATATGTGACGTCGCCCTTTGATCTTTTGATTGATCGATCCTACAAATCTTCTATAAAAGTGTGTGTGGCTTTGAAGAGAAGGGGAGTGCAGGGTAGTATTGTTGATTCACTAATCCACAGTTTGTTCTACGAATCCACAGAAAAGTATTACACATTTTAAATGTAACAATGCTTCATAATTACAACTTCTCAACTACTTGTATGTTTGTTTGTTCAGCGGTGTCCCATTTTAATTGGGAACACAGCTTCTTTAAACAAACAATACAAAACAAAGTCCTAGCTCCTGTTTGTTGCGCTAACTAAACTTAACAGGATATGTACTTTCATGAGAGATCCGGCTTACTAACGTGAAATAACTTATTCACAAGTGTAATCTACTTTATTTTAATGGACACCGTATTCAGGTTTGTATGGGAGACCGGGCTTGGTTGTCGCAGTGCCTATAGATTTGACACTATATTGCACTTGCTCATTTCATTTAACCATTATTTTACCAGATAATAAGATTGAGAACAAATTCTCATTTACAACAACGATCTGGTCAAGAGGCAGACATCACAGCAGTACAAAAGGAACAAATACAACATAGAATAAATAAATAAATAAATAAATAACACATTAACAACTGCATACACATGCATCAGACAAAAGTGAAATCAGATTCTGATTAAAAACATCCTCCGAAACAACAAAACTTTTTAGTTTTAATTTGATTTGAAATTAATTCCAGTCAATAGCAGTGGCAAACTGAAATGAATTACGGCCAAAAACAGTGGACACTCTGGGAAGAACCAATCTAATAAATGAATCTGATGTTGAATTGTAAACTGAAGCAGAACTGTAATAGGTTGCGCAGATATAGTGGGGTTTCTCCCAATCAGAGTTCTATAAACTAACCTAAGCCAATGATCCAATCGCCTACTGTGCAATAAAGGCCAATCAATCATAATGTAAAGACTACAGTGATGAGTAAGATAAGAAGCACCAGTTATACATCTTATAGCAGAATGGTATAAAGCATCAGACTTCCCCAAAGCTGTGTGTTTAGTTCTATGAGGGTCCACAATCTTAACAGTTTAATCTGTATGCCGTCACATATAATAGTTTGCACTATTTTAATTTTATTTGTTTCCATACTGTAGGTAATGTTACTTCGATTAGTAGTATTGAGTTTTGTTTTGAAGTGGTTATCATGTTGAATAGAGCCAGATGGGAGCTATCTATGGTGTAAGAGCAAAACCAATGGGACAAGACATGGGACTGCAAGAAATACATGATTATACATAATAAAATAACCTTTGTTATTGGAGACAGCATTGCAAGTAAAAAGTCTCAGTTTAGTATCAGAATGTTCACGTGGAATGGAATGCTTTATATACATTAAAGGTTTTAGTGGTACATTTACAAATGTATTCATTTTAAGATACAATTTACATTTCAGTCGTTTACTTTTTTATAGATAATTATATCCATTGCATTGAATTGAATTACTGCTTGTTGAACAAAATACATTTAGCTTTGCTTCTCATGACAATTCTTAACTTAGTCTGAACAATTCCTGGACTTTACTAACTTTCTCAGTTTTACACACCTCAATGGGGCAGACTGCTGTTACATTGTGTTCATTGCAGTTGAAAGAGTCTTGAACACCCACCGGCAGACTATCTGTAGAAGGTTAGTTCATTGCAGTTGGTACTATCTTGTTAGCCCACTTCTCTTCTCACAAGATGATCTCCAGGTAGTGGGCCTTTAGGTCATATTTATTTATTATTGTCCTACATGCATACATCTGAAGCTGGTGCTGTTTTTAACAGCAGCCTTGATAGTCAAAATGCCATTTAAAATGTGTGTAGACAGTTGATCTGTTTTTACAAAGTTCATCTGAGAAAAGAAAAAAATAAGGTTGTTCTAACTCTACAGTACTGTGTGGAAACATTTAACGACTGCCTGATCCCGTCAAGTCAGTCACTTGGTACTGTGTAACTTAAATGTCTAGGCTATCCATAAGAACAGTCTGGGAAAAGTATTACAATCTGGACAATGTCTCCCTAGCTCGTTGTGCTTTGGCTACTTGGTTGAAGAATGCATACTAATTTCAGCACTGTGTTTAATTGGCATTCTTCTTTTGATACTTTTCACTGTCATCACATAAGGTATAGGTGTACCATCGTTCAATCTGATTGGGAAAACCAAAAAGCAATACAAAATATAATACTATCCTTTATTTCGATTAGAAAATCACGAATATTTGTTATTTACGGCTATAGTGTTAAAATGACTTTTTACTGGCTTCTGTAAAGTGAAGACAGACAGTATTACAGTTGTAGTCTGGCTTTATTTGGTTACGAAAGTTGTCAGTCAATCCTTTAGCCAATACCTCAGTTACTAGAACAGGGAGCTGTCTTCAGCACCACAAGTGGTAATTGTTGTTGTTTTTGTCTGAAAGCATAAACATTTATAATTCCTTTTGGTATGTCATGTACAAGGAAGGAGTAGTACATTGTGTGATTTAAGACGATTTGAGTAGTTTAAATTTTTTTGTCTGGGCACTTTTGCCTTTGTCCAGCAATGTGTGTGGTAATAAAAAAAAAAAGGACAAATTCTAGAATGATGCTGCCTGTTGGTATGTAATGCATGGGAAGGGAGTAGTAATCTGATGTATGATTTTAGACTATCTGAAGTTTTACTGCCTCGTCCTTGTACTTTTGTCTCTGTCCGACACGTACCCACTCCCAAAACAATAATACAAATATTTTTTTACTTGTATAAAAAAAAAAAAAAAAAATAGAATTGAAATAGATTCTTTAAAATGCTTACCGTTTTTATGCATCAACATAAGACTAACCAATCACAACCCTTCACTCTTATGAGTCTCGTCACTCATGTAATGATTGCAGCCTAGTATGAGGTGGAATTGCCCAACTACGCACTGTAGTGACATGGTCCTAATAACCATCACCATGATGGTTATGGGTCTTATTTTAATATGAAGAAGTGACATTGACGATGTACTGTATGTATCATTTTCATGGTCTAGCCCTTTTGTTAACAATTAATTAATGTTAGCCATTGGTAAGTGGTCGGGTTTGTGTGTTACATTGTGTTTTCAACCAGCCACTCTCTGAATACATTGGTCTTTAATTGACCCTTATTTTATGAAAGATGTAAAACCCCCTGTAAATTTGATAGAACTAGACCCAACAACTACGTTATATATTTCAAGTTCTCTTAAGCCCCCCTTAAGGTGTTTTGTTTTTCATTTTGTAAAAGAAACATTTTTTCATCTTAAAAAAAATAGAAGTTAATTAGAGAATGGAGCAAACACTTTGAAAATATGGTTCATTGCAGCTAACAGGTCAGATCTAGATACAGTTGTTGTAATGGTAAATACGTTGGATTTAGTTTTAGTTTTTTTTTTTCTCAAAGTACAGTCCAGCTCACATACTTCAGCCTCTGCGCTGAGCTTAGCTGAGTTGTGAAATTACTTGAAGTAAGATACGGCTGTTTTCTGTCAGTTGTCAGTCTGCTTGTCTGTTTTTTTTATTTATTTTTTTATTTTTTTTATGCACCAGCCTTCTTTTAACATTTCTGTGCACCACCTGCTGCACTTGGCAGGTTTTGAGCCAGATGCTCTGTCAGAACAATGGGATAATTTTGTTTAAGAAGGAAAAGGCCACGTCAAGCTGTGCTTACGAGACTGTTTGTTTTGACTGGTTGGTGGGCAGGAGTTTTGTTTTAAAGCTCCTGCTTAGTGCTGTTAAATGAGCACAATGCTTATTGCAGGCTCATGCATATTGTGCAGTAGCCTCAGCTGAAATATTTTTTGATAAATCTTGCTGTGCAACTACAAAGTAACACAAAATTGACCTGTAGAATCTTACAATTTCACTTATTCCTACATTTTCCACAAAAGTTCCCAATTTTGATACTTAATCATCTATTATTCAGTTAAAACTATTACTATAGATAAATCATTGCACCCTCATTGTAACATTATGCTTTTTATTTATCTGTCCATTTTACGTCTTGATGGACACAGTGGTACTCCAAACTGCAAAATTATTAAAATTACAGTTTAGCCTGAGGCTTATAAACATATTCAAAATTATTTACATCATTTATTTATATTTTAAGTTACAGTAAAGAACTGTATTTTAATAACCTCAAGGGCAGACAATGATAAAAACAGAACTGTATGCAGAGGTCCAGATAAGCTGCATACCTGCCCTTTTTATGCATTAAAAAAAATCTGAAATATGTACAAAATTCTCATTTAATGCGTAAAAATACGCATAGCAGTTTTGCTAAAACTTCCACTAACAACTACATTTCCCAGAATACAATGTCTTCAGTTACTAGGAAACTAACTGAAAACAAGAAAAAACAACCCAACAAACATTATCTAATCTTTGGCTAGCTCTGTTGTTTTTGCAGCCAATCGCATGAAGATTAAGAAATTCGCCAGCAGCTACACCGGTTGAAGCGTAAACACCCCAGTCCAGCTACAAATCCAGCTGGAACCATCACTAGAGGCAACCGCTAAAAAAAGGTGCCTATAATATGAAACAAACTGTTTTATAACTTATTAATGCATTCCTTATTTTATTTATCTATATGGCTTTATATTCAAGTTTTAACATGTTCACTGAGTTTAATGTTAACATATAAGTAATGAAAAAAATGCATTTCTTAAATTGCAGTTTAATGCCTGCCCTAATTCCATTAAGGATTGTACATTACTTTGAGATTACTCATGACTTCAGTGTAATGTTGCATTTTACCCCCTGTGTTAAAATTAGAGGTTAAGTTACTCCCAGACCAAAAACCTTATCTGGAGCGCTGACTGTGTCAGAGTTCTGATTAGAGCTGCCATGATATAGCAGTGCTCGGCACTATTTTTTAAGCAAGGGCTACTTTAACAAAGAAATCAGTTGTATACTGCCGTTCTAAATTGTTGCGCTTAAAAGCAGAAAAGGTCTTCTACAAATTAAACAAACTGGCTTCATATATGTTTCATTAAGCAAAAAAAAAACCGCTTGTCCAATTTATGAATTTCGTCTTCCAAGTCACGTATCTTTCGTTGTTTTGTAGCTCCAGGCTTGCTTAAGACCTCAAGGCTACTGGTACCTCCAGCCCCATTGTGTTATTAATTAAACTTATTTACTTCATTAATCTAAACAGTAACATTCTTGTTATCTGCTTCTGTATCTCTTACTTTCTAATTTTCTCTTTTAATGAAATAAAAAAAAACAAGGTCAGAAGTAGCGAGCATCATTGAACCCGGTGTTTTATGTGTGATACATGACAACGACTGCGTGATCTGTGGTGGCGTACGGTTCCCACCTCACAATTTTAAAAAGTCTGGGGTGGGGTGGGGTGGGGGGGGTGGGGGGGCACTGGCACTGGCACTGGCTCGTGGGCTGTGTAATGAAGAACACTGACAGCATGCTCTCAATATTATAGAATAAGATTTACTAAGTTTCATGACAATTGGACCAGAGGTTCTCCAGATATTTGATAAAATGCAAGTGTGACATAAGACAGACGTCTCCCATCTCTCCAGCATCTTATTTGATTAACTTATGCCAAGTCATGTTAATTCCAAGTTCCATGACAATTGGATAAACGGTTTTGTAGCTGCATGGAGAAATCTGTGAAGTGTGACATGACTACCTCCACTGTATCCCCTTTGCAGGGCGTAATAACAGATGTAGGCTGTTAAGTTGGCCAACATGTTTACAATGACTTTGGCATCCAGAATGGAACATTCTTTTTCTGGAATTTTTATGTCATCACCGGCTTTGTACTGTACTCCTCTAGATTTAGAAAATGCATGTTGCAAGCAAGAGGGTCGGCCAGTTCCAGTTTGTTTTGATTGACATTGTTCCACGGGTTAAATTGAAGAATCATTAAATTAGTAAAACAGAAGTACAATTCTCTTCTGTAATCCTGTTGCAAGTCTCATAAAGTAATGCTTATTGCACAGCTAAAAAAAAAAAGGGGGTGGGCTGGAGCAGCAACTGCCAAAAGTATGTTAGGAATTTCACAACATACTTCTTAGTCACTGATAAAACCTCAGTACCAATCAGAACTATCTGTACCTTAGTCAGTAAAACCTTATCTTATGGTCCTTAATATCATAGCATCGAATTCTGCTGTTGGGAAAGCATTTTAATATGAAAGGTAGACCTACTTCTTGATAGAATTATATTACCTCTCTTTGAGAATTGAATTGATTTAAAGTGAAGAATCATATCTTTTACCAGACACATTTAGTTTTAACTTAGAGCTGTACATATTTGACCAAGGTTTTAGCTATGTAGGGCCATTGAGCCAAGGATTTTATGTTTAAAAATGACTGGTCTCTATCAAGTACGAAATGTAGCCATTACTGAATGGGTATTTACCTCGTAAAGACCCGAAACCCGAATAGGATATAACAGATCTGCTCGGCCGAGTCTGTGACGCAGTCATGCCAGCCCCCAAAGGAATAAAGGACTGTGCACACAGATCTCGGATACATTTTTCCTTTAAAGAACTGAACTGACAGGAGAGCCTATTCAGATGAGTCAGCGGTCGCATTTACGCAGAATTGTTATATATGCAGGAAATTTTAATAAAATGCTAAAAAATAATAGCATTGCATTTCTAAAACGCAGATGTAAAAGACCACGATTCCTTTTTCATCTCTATCCAATAATTTTGTTTATATTAATAAGTAGTTTTGTGCAGTGCAACGTGTAAAAATGATTCCACTGCTCCTTGCATCTTCTTAAAAAAAAACAACAAAAAAACCATTTAACACTGCACACATCTGGTGTTTTACTCGAGGTCACATTTACAAACGCGGTACTAAGTAAATTTAAAAAAAAGTTTGATTTTGTTGGATCAAAATTTAGAATATCAGATCCCGTCGATGCAAGTAGTAGTCCCACAGATCCTGCAATTGAAGAGACTTTGGTTCTAGGTGAAAATGAAATCAACCAGTATGGAGAAAAATGAGAAAGCAACTGCGCCTGGCGCAGATTCAACGCAGCAACTAAAACTAAAGCTGGAATTTACGGAATATTGGTGCAAGAAATTTATTGGGCTTTGGTATGATTCTAGTGAGAAGCTCATTTGGGGAAAAAAAATGTCTTCACATGTTGCTGTAAAACGTACAAAAAGAGTGCATTTCAGAGACTTGCAGCGCACTGGGAAGCTGTCACATTGGCACCTGTATAGAAGCATATGAAAAAGTCGAGGAAGGCAAATGGCTGATTTGCTCTTCAAACGGGTACTTGTTATACACACCACAAGAGTTTTCACAGACATTATGCGCAGGCCGCCTGTCTGCAGCGTGTGCTGTGGCAAAGTTGTAGTGACAGCAGCTGCTGGGTTCAGCAGTGCTGCGCAGGACCAATAGGCTGCTTTGGTTGTGGTTGCTTGCAATCTACCACAGCATCTTGATGATGTTTTGGTGACAGCTTTTGCATCACCATTACGAGGGCTGTTAGTTTATTCCAACAAGCAGGCTTCCCTCAGTCTCTTGTGAGTATTGACTGAGTGGTTTTGCCAGTAGCTTGCACAGGTTGGCATCCTGTACAGCGCTATCCACTATAACTGCGATCTGGTGGACCCATACCATACTGGTACCAAGGTCACCAACCGGCTCTGTTCCCAACACGGTGCCCTGCCGAACCGGGACCATTACTGCATCGAAACCGCATCAAAATGGTTCCGACCCGGCACCATCCCGAATTTTGGGAGCTGTTTGTGCACCATCTGGAGTTTACTTATGGGCCACTAGAATTGAAATAAAAATGTAACCATTAACCTTCAAGGTCGTTGCGTCAATGATTGCAGCAAGCATGAAGGCTGAGATCTGAGCGCACAGTTCTGTATATTCTTGGTGGACAGGCATGACTGCATCACAGGCTCAGCTGAGCAGCTTTGTTATATCTTATTCAGGTTTTGAGTTTTTAGGAGGTAAATACACATTATTAATGATTTCTATTTCAGGGAACCAGGGTTATGATAATAACCTAATGTTTTATGTTTCTCCAGAATTTTTTTCTACTTATTACTATAAAAGTACTATGTGTACTTTTAACGTTCAAACAAGACCAATGCATTATTTCTTGTTTGTCTTTATTTTAATCAATTGTTCACAGAAGTGAAAATACTAAATACACAAGTTAAAAAAAAGGGGTGTATTGTTGCTGCTAAAACAAACGTAACAGCTAAGACATGCCAGACACATCAATAAAAAATTGATACACAGGCTTGGCAACATAACATGAATAGAAAAGCTATTATCTTCACTGTCCATTTTCAATAATTGTTATTTAAACATCAACTAAATGATTTTTGTTTTCGTGCTGCAGTTTAGTCAACTTTTTTTTTTCAGAAATAGAGCTACAGTCACAGTATGCTACCTCTGTTTTAAATTTAATTTTAACTGTTTTAATTTCCGAATATAACACCATTGCTCCTGATACAATGTAAATTATGGTAAAGTCCTAAATGGAATGATTGAAATAATGGTGTAACTGCCATAATCAATTGCCAGTATTAACAGCATTTTATGTTGTATACAGTACTCTGTAAGAATAGGTGATTATTTTGCAGTGCTCAGTGCAATGTGTCTGTGATCAGGTCATGCTGTTTAAGTTCTGATAGTGTTGTGAAATCAAGTGTTAAGACTGCAAAGGGATTTTATAACCTCTGACATTAGTTGCTTACTGTGTTGCCATGGCTCACTCATTTTGTTGTTTGGTAGTGAATATTTAAACTGAAATATTTGTAACCAGGACAATTTGTGATTTTTATATTATCTAGAAAACAGTTTGTTCAGTTGTGATGAGACTTAGTCAGGACGTGCTCTAACATATGATATTGACAGTATCAGAATCTAGGGACATACTGAGAAATCTGTCTGTCTTTATGTCACACTTATTTATTATGTGAACCTACTTTTTCATGATGCCAATAGCTGTAATTTTCTGTTTACCACAGTGGTGTTGTTGTGATGTTCAATTCCGGAAATGAATAAGCTTAGATTATTGGCTTTTAGAGGATGTATGGTATCAGTATTTCCAAATCATATTTTGGAAACCTAAATTTATGGTCTTGCTGTCTAATGACTGCTGATCATTTTTCACTTGGTGACCTTACATCATACCTCTCTATACAGAATCAAATATTAGTGCAAAAAATAAAGTACTGGTTTAATTTATATTTTGTAATTAAGATGAAATACTGTACCATACCTTGTTTTTTGATTTTTTTGTATCCACTGTGCTGCCTAAGACATTGACCTTGATCTTGACTTTGACCTCTGATATAGTAAGGCTGCCATGTTGGGGGTCCTGTCTGGTTTATGCATGAGAGATGACACACTTTGAGATATAGCCTTCATTTGGTACATGACTGTATTCTGTGAATGCCACGTTCCGTGATTGTCACACAACCTCTGCTACGGGGGTAGCTGGAGGCCAAAAAGAAAAATTAGTTCACTGAGTGTAGTACAAAAAAAAAGATCCATACCACGCACTGTGATGGCTAAAAAAAATAAATAACTAAATGTATTAATGTTGATAAAACAAACAAAAATGACACGGCAAATATTGCACCTCGCTAGAGCTTTAGCCAGCAGTCTAATCCTCACTGACTCCATGAGAGGGTCAACCAGTATATAAAGAGCCCCTGGCTCCACCTAATTGCATCTCCCAATCACAATATAGTTTTCTTTCAAACACTAATTAAGCATTTTAATCGCAACATTAAACATTCTTTTACCAGAACCATATTTTAATACATGTCCGGTTTTATAAGACCCCTTCTTTTGCTCATCTTAAATAAAACAACAGTCTTAAATATACCACGTTTTTAGCGTTACTGTTAAATAAACCATGTTTTTAGCTTTACTGTATACCTCAGTGGAAACCTGTAACACATGTGCATTAAATACCAAACCACTATAGAAGCAGAGCTGTCTGGAGCGCACCCTTCCAGAACTGTCTTGGTGGTTCCCATGAGTTAACCGCTGGAATATACCTACACCTCAAGTAAATACTGTTTTCTTCTATGGCTTAATTTTTTAATTTATATAGTATGTTTAAAAGCAATCCAGTACTGGACACTATAGGGTGTGTGCACCCTTCGGTACACGGCAACCTTACTAAAATACTTAAAGTATGTATTTTAATAGTGAAGTTTATAATAATAAATACAACGCACAGAAATTTGTTACATTTGCCAACATGCCTATTAACATGCTGTGGAAACCCCATTATGGTGCCGTTAGTTTGGTTCTTAACTACTCCTTTTGTTTTACTAATTTTTCTCTTGTATCTAGTTAACAGCTCAGGTTTCTATCTGTCAAGCTGTTTCCAGGTGTTCCGCAGTACATAACCTGTTTCACTGCCATATTGTTTTGACCCCTCTTTGATTTCTCTTGTTTACAAAAAAAACTGTCTTGCTGGATTTGGGTTATTTATGCTTTAAATGGTAACTGTTTCAGTATTAATCAATACATTGACTGTGATACACTGGGTCACAATGTCAAATGACACCACTATTTTTTTTTTTTTTTTTTTTTTTTTTTTGCAGAAGTTGGTTCAGATTATTAGATAATAATACTTGTGCTTATTAAATTGTCAAAAAATCTGTAAATGGCACTAAGGCCCAACAGTCATTGAAAGGCACATTGTATCCTAAAATTCTAAAAGTATGAATTCAATAAATAAAATTGCTATATGACATGGAATTTAATGTGCTTCATTTTATGTTCCAGGGTTGGTGACCCCCAAAATGGAGGAGCAGCATTTGCACTGCACGAACTGTGTCAGCCGACGCTGTATGGCTAGACCAGAGACTGGTGTTTCTTGTGACCTAATTGGTTGTCCCTTGGTTTGCGGAGCTGTTTTCCATTCATGTAAATTAGACGAGCATCGTCTTTTGTGCCCTCTTGAAAGAGTGCCTTGTTTGAACAATGGTTTTGGGTGCCCGTTTACAATCACTCGGAGCAAAATTGCTGAGCATCTTGAAATTTGCCCAGCCAGTGTGGTCTGCTGTACAATGGAATGGAACCGGTGGCCAGTGAGTTATTCAGATCGAAAATCTTATGAGAACTTTAGCAAGGATGTTGATGAAGTAGAACAGCTCGATATGGCTTTAGCACTACAGGACCAGCGAATGCTGCTAGAGTCACTTAAAGTGGCAACTATGATGTCAAAAACTGGTGATAAACAGCCTCTTGCTAGTGAAAAGATACCTGTGATGTCAAGTATACCTGAAGACCAACCTTCAAATGGATTAATTGCAATGGATGAGGAGTCCTATAATGAACTTTACCAAGCTACGGTAGAGACAACCAGAAGCTTGGCTGCAGCCCTGGACATCCTCAGCAATGCAACAAGGGATATGGACTTAATCAATGGAAGACTTCGAGAGGATCAGTCTGAAAGGAATGGAGAAGTCTATGTAGAAGAAGTAAACGTTTTAGACATGCAGAATATTGAGATGAAAGACCATGATGATGAGTTTGACTGTGAACTGGGTGCAGTTGGTGGATTGGATCATGATATTGTTACAGGAGGTGTGAGTGAGAAGATCTGGGCAGAGCAAAATGGATTCATTGACTTCTTAGAAGTAGAGGAGGAAGGAATAATAAACACAGATGATTTGAAATTAAATGCATCTCTTTGTAATGGTTTTCACAATGTAGATGCATGCCAAGCTAACCTGGAACAAGATGAAATGGATTTAGATGCATCTGAATCAAAGCACTCTGAAATAAATGGGTCCTGGGAGGTAAGCGGGTCTGAAAGTAAGCCAGGAATGCCTTTTCATTCATCGCTTGTTGTATCACCCCAGCCTTCCAGTGCCCAACCACCAGGACCAGTTCCTGACAGCTTGCAAAATAGTGCACTTCAACACTTGCCTATTGACTTCGGTGACAGAAGGTTGGAGCGCAAGGCACATAACCTCCAAGTACTAAGAAGTATGGGCATGTTTACATTTAATGCACGGAGAGGGTTGTTTGCTGCAAAAATGGAAGACAAAGCAGTTGACACATCTGATCTGGAAGTTGCAGAGGATCCCTTGGGCCTTCATGGAATTGATCTTATTACAGCTGCCTTGTTGTTTTGCCTGGGAGACTCACCAGGTGGCAGAGGAATTTCTGACAGTAGATTTGTCGATGGATATCGCATTGATTTTGGGACCCAGACCTTTTCATTTCCTTCTGCTATTTTGGCTACAAACACCATGGTTGGTGAAATAGCCTCAGCCTCTGCCTGTGATCACGCAAACCCTCAGCTTTCGAACCCAAGCCCTTTCCAGACACTCGGGCTGGACCTAGTTCTGGAATGTGTGGCTAGATACCAAACCAAGCAACGATCCATGTTTACTTTTGTTTGCGGGCAGTTGTTCAGAAGAGACGAGTTTTCTTCTCACTTTAAGAATGTGCACGGGGACATTCATGCTGGCTTGAATGGCTGGATGGAGCACAGGTGTCCCCTTGCTTATTATGGCTGTACTTACTCCCAGAGAAGGCTCTGCCCCTCGGTGCAAGGTTCTAAAATTATTCATGATCGGCACCTCCGGTCATTTGGAGTCCAGCCTAGTGTGCCCACACCTTTATCTGCACCTGTTTTATTTAACACTTGTCCCATTGATCCTCAGTGTGACCATCTGAGTAATCTTCCCTTTGAAGTTCTTCAGCATATTTCAGGGTTTCTTGATGGCTTTAGTCTTTGTCAGCTGTCGAGAGTATCCCGGTTGATGAGGGATGTATGTTCCAGTTTGCTTCAGGTCCGTGGAATGGTCATCCTTTTGTGGGAGAAGAGGCAATACCCAAGTGGAACTTCTTCGTGGAAAATAAAAGACAAGGTGGGTTAATAAACCTTAAGTAATTCACCTTGTGCCCGTGTGATTGCCACACCATGCAAAGCTAAATTTGTAGCAAACCAAAGTACGGTTTAAATACATTGGGTGAGTTTAATAGTGAGAATTCTTGAGATTCCGAATGGCCTTTACAAAGTAATTTTAGGGGCCTTTCAAATGTCATTGGAGTTATTGACTTATTTGTAGGATATATGAAAAATACATACTAGTGTTTGTGATAAAAACCTTGATAAATGAACTAAATTGGCTGACTTTATTTTTATAGACACAGTACACTTTGTGTTATGATCTTCACATCTGAGACATAGATGCTTTCTGTAATTTCTCAGTTACAATCTCTTACTGTACCTTTTTACAGGTGTATTGTGTAAACAAATAGCTATATTGGTGATACAGGAAACACATTTGTAAATAGCGTCTTATGATGTGGTACATAACTGTATTTTATGATTTTCTGTGTCGGGTTCCATTGCAGGTGGTGTCCAGTAAAGAATGGTTTCTCTATCAATGATTTACTGACTTAACTTTTTTGTTTCCCAGGTGTGGAGATTCAGTACTGCTTTTGGCACAGTGAATGTCTGGAAGTTTGCTAACATCACCAGCATGGCTGACCATCTGAAGAAGTGCAAGTTCAATACTGTGGAGAGGCGGGAGGAGGCAATCCCTTTGCCTTGCATGTGTGTGACAAGGGAACTCACTAAAGAAGGACGATCGCTGCGCTCAGTTCTAAAGCCATTAATATAAAACGCAGCTCCATTATTCCACCAACCTCATATGAGGTGAAGCCCTCCATGACACTTTACCAATGTCCCGCGCACAACTTCAACAGAAAATCCACTTTCACTGTAAATATGAAATAATGTTTTGATGATATATATAACATCAAAACACTATTTTTTTATATATATATATATATATATATATATATATATATATATATATATATATATATATATATAATCTCATATGGATGGATGGGCTTCAGTGAGATGGACTCATTTTCCTGTAACTCACTGAAGCCCATCTATTATTCTATATATAATACGTGGATGAAGGCTATATTTGTATCTTGAGCCATTCTGGAAAAAACAAAGCGGCGCTGTGGTGACGTCGAAATGGCATATTCCTATAAAACATTATATTGTGGGTGTTGTCAAGTGCACAGGAGTCAAATATGGGTCAGTGGTCAAGTATAACCTAGAGGAAAATGGCTTTTGACGTCACTAATGCTGTATTATGCCTTTTTTTTTCTGTGTTTGCAAATATAGCCTTCATCCATGTGTGTAATATATATATATATATATATATATATATATATATATATATATATATATATATATATATATAATGAGGAGCCTTAATGTATGATATAACATTGAACTTGCTGGACATGGTAGAGTTCTTTAGATTTGTATCTTTATTTTACGTTTCCCTGTGGGATTCTTATGTCTGTATATTGAACTAATATCTTGCATGGTTTGCTCTTCGATGCCCTTTTTGTGGGTAACTTTAAAAAGAAAAACTATTCTTGCACACAGCAACAAGCAACTCGAGGAAACATTTTTTGTTTGTTTTGCATCCTGACCAAACAGTAAGTTTTATATATCATAAGTGAACATATTTTACCATATATTTAATGCATGTAACATTTTTACCAGCCATATCTGGTCTTCTGATATAAAGTTGAGTCTTGACACATTCAGGTTTAAAGATGAGTTTGTTTATTTCAGTGATTTATGAAAATACAAGTGGGAATGAAATCATTCACTTTAGTAATAAAAAAAAAAAAAGCTGCTTGTGAAGATTATACTTTTTTGTCACAAAGGAAAGCTTGCAAGATTTTTTTTTTTTCACATTTTATAGCAATGTAATATAACCAGAAATAATTGTATAAAATCTTAATATGAGAGTTCTGGACTGCATATGAAAAAAAAAATATATATATATTTTATTGTAAAAACAAAAACAAAAATTAAATACAAGTCTAGTGTCAATATCACTTTTAGCACTTTATTCTTGAAGTGTTATTTTAAGTTTACTTTTAAATTTAATTGTGCACTTGTAAAATCTTTGACACCTGGGGGGGAAGAAAAATGATTTATTTTCTTAAAAACAACAAAAAAAAATCACTACATTCAGTTTTTTTTCACATTTGAATTCATTTTCATAATTTCTATTTACTTTACAAGTTTACAATAAACAAAAAAAAAAACAGTACGACTAGCTATTTTAATACTTGGCCCCATTTCACAGTCAGAAATGTATTTTCATTTAAAGCTGTAGCTTGTTACCATAGTACCGTGGTTAAACTCACTTTAAAATAAAGGAATAAAAACATGTAGTAGCGCATTTGTGCAGTCAGAACGTAATGCTTCTTGATGGGAGTAGGAGTGGGTTATATGGAGCCAATATCTCTTCACAGTATTTCTGGAACACGTGTGTAAAGCATCTTTTGTTTTGGTATTAGGGCTGCGTAGTAAATAAAACTACAATTATGAGACTTCTGGGAAGAACTGTGGCCCTAATCAATGTTATGAATTATATGAGTGGAAACTTCATGTTACATAGTATCAGGAGCTGTAACAATTATACACCTTGAAGTATTATTTTTTTGTGTTACTAATTTGAAAAAGATGATCAATATACACTGCCCCTGAGCTGTTAAAATTGCATAGTGGGTAAGAACATCTTAGGAAATTACAACTTAACTACAATCTGTCTTAATGCATTTTGTGCAATAAAAAAGTAATACACTCTTTACTTCATACCCTTTGTGCATGGCTTGCCTTTCATACTAGCCTCTATTATTTAAATATTAAACTACGACACATGTTAAAGAATGACAAGTGAAATGACAACGGTATTTAAATTAATGATGGTGACAGTAAAGTTTCTACCACATTAATTGGTACTGGAGCTGTCATGAGGCAATGACAAGCCATTTTTGCAGTGAACATGATATTACATTTTCTCTTGTTAAAGATCAGGGATTTGGTTGACTAGACATTATTTTTCTGGGTGTGCTGATTTATAGCTGTTGGGCTGTGTAAGGGGATGAAACAACGCACTGCAATGTTAATTATTGTATTATGTATTGATTAGATTAAGTGATGCCCTTCTTGGACACAACAATGATTAACATTTCTTTCACATTTGGCAAATGTGTGGTGTAATTTGTTTTTGTTTGTTAATCATAGAATTAAGCTTTGTAACATTGAATGAGAATTGTTGTCGTTCCTTGATGTTTTAAGTAATTAATTGGCAACAGAAAAAAGTTATTTGATTTAAATTAAAATAGGTATATTTAGTTGAACTATGAAGTATGGTGAAGGTATACAGTAGCATATACCATTTGTGTGTGTGTGTGTGTTGGGGGGGGGGGGGGGGTTTGTAAAGTGTTCTTTATTAATTATTGTTTCATGAGAATAAACAGTATGGTAAAGAAAAATCACCCACACAACTCAAGCACTATATCCACAGAAGAAATCTGCTGTTTGCTCCTAAGGGAAACTTGCACTACTGGCATCTATATGCAGATACCTATCGCAGTAAAAAATACAGTTCACATACTTGCCAAATCATTAGCAGATTATAGGATGTAGTCAATACTGCCCGGTAAGGAACACTGACTTTAAAACATGTTTATCTGTCCTGTTGTGTTAAATCACTTCCACTATGATGTATCATAATTTTAAAAAATGCCCTTAAAAAAAATCAAAGGTCATGTTAATTTCCTCTGAATACAACTTTATATCACTGGGATAGCAGTTATCATTTACCCTACGTGCCTCCTGCTCGGTGGTCTGCATAGAACAGTGGCTAGTTGTGTGGTTCAGTAACGCAGAATGTGTAATTCTCTGTAGGTGGTCTTGGAAACCACTTTGTACCAATTGTTATATGTAATCGGGGAATAGTTTTGTCAATCTTTAAACATCCATTATATGACCCTGTTATGCTTGTTTTTAGTTTCTATGGTAACATTGCAATAGTCCAGTATAATTCTTGTACCATCCTTGGCATTCATTTATCAGTTTGATTAATAATAAAATGTGCCCTTTTCTTTTATTCGATTAGCATTTCTGTTCAGTTTACAAAATCAGCATAATGGTGTCCATGTTATGTAAAATCCATATAGCATATACCTTTGGAGCCAATAATAATAGCTGTCATTCTTATGAATATTTCATTAGAAATATGATTTTAGATATATACAACTTTTGAGAGTTACCGAATGCGCCAATTTTATTTTTGATTTATGTACAGTAGACTAATCATAAATTTAAGTTTGATTTAATGTAATTTTTGTCCTATTAATAACTACACTGAACAAAAATATAAATGCAACATGCAACAATTTCAAAGATTTTACTGAGTTACAGTTCATATAAAGAAATCAGTCAATTGAAATAAATTCATTAGGCCCTAATCTATTGATTTCACATGACTGGCAATACAGATATGCATCTGTTGATCACAGATACCTTAAAGAAAAAAAAAAAAAAAAAAAGGTAGGGACCTGGATCACAAAACCAGTCAGTGACCACCAGTTTATCAGGCTGTTGATTGTGGCCTGTGGAATTTTGTCCCACTCATCTTCAATGGCTGTGTGAAGTTGCTGGATATTGGTGGAAACTGGAACACGCTGTCGTACAAGTCGGTCCAGAGTGTCAAACATGCTCAATGGGTGACGTGTCTGGTGAGTATGCAGGCCATGAAAGAACTGGGAAATTCTCAGCTTCCAGGAATTGTGTACAGATCCTTGAGACACGGGGTTGTGCATCATGCTGAAACGTGATGGTGGCGGATGAATGGCACGACAATGGGCCTCAGGATCTCGTCACGGTATCTCTGTGCATTCAAATTGCCATCGATAAAATGCAATTGTGTTCGTTGTCTGTAGTTTATGCCTGCCCATACCATAACCCCACCACCACCATGGGGCACTCTGTTCACAACGTTGACATCAGCAAACCGCTCACCCACACAACGCCATACACGCTGTCTGCCATACAGTTGAACAGTTGAAACACGGATTCGTCCGTGAAGAGCACACTTTTCCAGCGTGCTAGTGGCCATCGAAGGTGAGCATTTGCCCACTGAAAGTTACGACACCAAACTGCAGTCAGGTCAAGACCCTGGTGAGGACGACAAGCACGCAGATGAGCTTCCCTGAGGCGGTTTCTGACAGTTTGTGCAGAAATTCTTCGGTTGTGCAAACCCACAGTTTCATCAGCTGTCCGGGTGGCTGGTCTCCGACGATCCTGCAGGTGAAGAAGCTGGATGTGGAGGTCCTAGGCTGGCGTGGTTACATGTGGGGCATGTTGTGAGGCGGGTTGGACGTACTGCCAAATTCTTTAAAATGACGTTATTAGTGACGGCAGCTTATGGTAGAGAAATGAACATTCAATTCTCTGGCAACAGCTCTGCAGTCAGCATGACAATTGCACGTTCCCTCAACACTTGAGACATCTGTGGCATTGTGTTGTGTGACAAAACTACACATTTTAGAGTGGCTTTTTATTGTCCCCAGCATAAGGTACTCCTGTGTAATGATCATGCTGTTTAATCAGCTTCTTGATATGCCACACCTGTCAGGTGGATGGATTATCTTGGCAAAGGAGAAATGCTCACTAACAGGGATGTAAACAAATTTGTGCACAAAATTTGAGAGAAATAAGCTTTTTGTGTGTGTGGAAAATTTCTGGGATCTTTTATTTCAGCTCATGAAACATGGGACTAACACTTTACATGTTGCGTTTATATTTTTGTTCAGTGTAAATAATATGCATAATAGCTTAAAGTAAAGCATCAGAAATTAGATCATAGCTGATTTTAGTCCCTCATACCCAGCGGAGATCTAGTTCTATTAAATCTTTCATTAATACAAAGCACATCAAGAGAAGCAACCAATGGCCTGCTCAACAATTTAGAAAACATAACACAAAAAAATTAAACAAGCACATGATAGACTAGGTGACTTTTTCTTAATATGTTTCAGACCCATTCTTAATAAACAACACATTTACCCTGCCAGTTGCTATAGAACTGTTTGTCTTTTAACACAGTGGTATTCTTTTCTTCACAAACAGCAAGTGTCCTTATAAGAAATAATATATTTGTTTTCATTCCCCTTTCAAGAAAAGAAAGTTCACTGTGGTGTGAGGCCACTTTCGTCTACAGAAGACTAATGAGGCAGAATTAATATGCTGACTCTCAAGGATATAACTTTGAAACATGCTCTTAAGAGTCCACAGTTGCTTTAAGTTCTGTTATTCAAGTGCAATTACACATTGATTATAGTGGGGTAGAAGAAACTGAAACATTGTGATATTTTTAGAGGCGCACAAATCACATCCACTGAATCCATTCATTGTTTAGGACTATATCTTATCCAGCACTGTAATGACCAGTACTTATTGAAAAGGGATTAGTAAGGTAGCTTCTTGTTACACCATGCTATTTCAGCCATAAATGTAAATAATGAATTGAACTATGCACCACTGAGCTTCATTTACTTAATGATAAAGTAAGCTGGAATAAATGTGGCAAGGGAAATGACTAGCTTAGTTTGTTCCAGTTTCAATTTGAAATGTTATTCTACATAACTAATGCAGAGGCACTGAAATGATGCAAAAATAAAATTAGCAGTGCTCAATAAAACAGGTATAAATAAAAAGTAAAGAAAAGCCTAGACTGTGTTTACAGGACCAAACTTTATAGGACATTTTGAGTATTTCCATGACACTTCCATCTGTTGGAATCTTTATGAAACTTTTCAGGAACATCACATGCTGAAATTAATTTAAAAGAAAAATGTTCAGAAGAAATGGTTATATATTTATTAATTTGTTGGAGAAGCATGAGCATTTGTAGTATAATATGCCTAGTATTATCTAATTGTACTTGCTGAAGAAAAAAAAAACAGCATGAACTGTATGTAACATGACACTAGCCCTGCTTAAGACAAGCATTCATTCTGATGAACAAAATTACTATCTGATAATGTTTAGACCAGAAGAGATCCCAGTTTGCCCAGACCAGATTTTGTTTTACTCTCAAAATTACCTAATTGTTTTGAAAATTGTACTTAGCAACCACTGGAATTCACTTACAGCCCAACTATTTTCTTAGGATATTTACTGTGCTGTTTCCAGAAGGGTGCCTACAGCAGAGTTTGATTCAAAGACTAACATTCACCAGTAGTTCATAATGCCTGCAGCAATGTCCTTGAAGTATTGTTTATTCAAGAAAGGGCTTGCAGTCTCTACACACAGCCATTCACATGACCTCCCAAGTATATGCTACCTTTTTTTTAACAGTAGGGCACATTAATTTTGGATTACCATTGTGCACTCCAAGAAGTACATAACACAAGCAACGACCATGTTCCTAATCATCTGTAATGATATTTTCATTTACATACTTGTATGCCTGTTGAAACCTCTTGTTGTTCTCAATGTGCTGAAAAATCCTCTATTGCTTACCATTTTTACTGTTCTTTTGTAATTTTTATACTGTGAATAAAGTTTCTTTTTTTACTGCTGTTTGCTCCTGGAGCATGCATTGTAATGTAGATTGTTATATAAGATTCCCCAGTTTGTTTGTTTTTTGTTGTTTATGTGTGTGTGTGTTTTTTTTTTATTCATCACATCTCATCCCTGATTGCGATTGGTCGTATTATGAGTTGTTAACCACTGTTCGTTCAAACCTTTTTGTGCACTTTTTTTTTTTTTTTTGTTTTGGGTTTTTTAAAACCTCAACCCACATTTACATAATCTACATTTAATATGCAACAATACTGTTACTTAACATTGAAGTGACTTAGATTTTTAGATTTTTTTTTTTTTTTTTAATTTGAACAGCAAAAACAGCTCTTTACTACATACCAGTCTTAAACCAGATCTGATCTGTGATGGTATTTGGTTACAATATAGATTAATTATTTATTCTGGAGTTATATTAGAATGAATCAATTTTACCCTTTACACATTAGCTGTATAAGAGTGTACCATATTCATCCATTGTTATTATTTATGGAATACTTTGAATAAATACCATCATTATTATTGGAATATGTATTATTATTCTTTCTAATTGATGTTGGGATACCGTAACTTGGAAAGCACAATATATATATTTTTTTTTTTTATTTGAAAACTGCAGGCACTCTCCCTGGTCTGCAGAGGGCAGTGTTTATTTTCTGACGCTTTCTTGTAAAATGTGATGTTATTGGCTAAGTGATGCTGAAGATTGATTAGACATACCAGTACACAGTTAAATACAGTAAAATAGAAAAAAAATGAATAGCCACACTTTGAATACACTATACAATAATTTAATGAACGCTTATATTTCTCTGTCTAAAGCGAGTTTAAGCGTGTCCTTCCTCAGCTGCTGTACAAGTAATATCTGACCCCAGTAGTATATGTTTAGTTGCTGTTAATTCTCCAGAGCTGAAGCCTACTTTAAATAATTCCATTGGACAATTTTACTGCTGTGTAGGTCATAGGGGAACTGGAAAACGTTTTGATTTATTTGTTTATAGTCTTTTATAACGTATTCTGAATAAACTGATATCAGCTGGTAAGTGAAACTGAACGAGTGAACAATTGAGTAATTACTTGAGATTAATCATGTTAGTTAACCTAATGCCGGTGTCAATGTCTGGTTTTTTGAGGGGGAAGGGGGAAAGAGAGAAGAGAGAGGCTGTTAGGGGCATTTCCTTCACACAGCAATGATACTGTTCCGGTTTAGTAATCCTAACTCCACAGTGCACAGATATCGAAGTGTTTGTGTTGGGGTCGAGGTCAGAATCGGGACAGGGGGCCCTATAACTAAGGCAGTGCCAATGAAACCAGCGCAAGCTATGTTGTCGACGTCTGAGCCCTAGTTCTGGATTGGATAAATTCTTCTGAAATAACCGTTCAAGGAGAACTTCTGGTTTAAATTCATAAAACTGATCGGTGGCCACTTTACGTCAGAATCGATTTTCAGATTTAATTTCTTGATAACTTTACTCCGTTATAAATATGTTTTTCAAATTAAGTTTTGAAAAGTATTTCTTAATATTTTTATATGTGAAAACGAGACTGTTACAACGCCACTTAATCCTGCGGATTGTGTATTGGAATTTTGGATGTGCCAAATACATTACTGGGAAGTCTTGGTCGTGCAAACAGAATTCGAAAATGTGCACGTAGAATGTTTTTCCAGCAGGTGTCATTAGGTGGCTGTATAACATAAAGCTGTGATACAAGTAAGTAGTGGTAGGATACTGTGCAGCCTGATTTTGTTTACTATTCGCGCGATTGTGAACGGTATAAAATATGTAGACCATTTAAAATGATGTTGCATTTCCATTGGAAAATATGAGACTTAGTTATGGCGAATAAAATATCTGTCTATACACTATGTATCAGAGAATCAGGTTGGTGTTCCTCACCGTCTTTCTTGCAGACACACTTTCCAAACTTGGAGTGGACTGGGTCGAGCTTTACCCGGGAAATTCGATTAATTTACTGGGGGTTTCACAATAATGTGTGTTCGAGGCTACCTCACGTTAATGCTACTTGTAAATGTTAATGTGACGTCACTTCCACTGACACAAAAGATAAAAGTCAGATACAATTCACACTGCAGTAAGGTGTATGTTTTCTATTAAGTATACCCCGTTTCCACATACAATATATACATAACATTAAATAAATATTATATATATAATATATATTATATATAATACGTAAGATATGGGCACAGTCATAATCTACTGGTCACAAGTAGAAGATGCCATGCTATGAAAAATTATGACATTAGTAGTAAAAGGGTTATATGCCACAAGCCCAGTCCCCAGTCCGCAGTGTATGTCTACATGACAGATCTAAAGCTGAATTTAGCAATATAGTGTAGGGTGAATGAATATATCGAGATAAATCCTATTGCTGTACTGTATTATTACAAGGAACATAATCCGTAAGGTTTGTTAGGCTGCTTTAATTGTGTGACTCAGTAAAAGCTGTGCTTTTTTACAGTGTGGTGTTTTGATGTGTTTATACATCACAGAGGTTGGAGGCGTTAGATTACGCAAGGCGCTATAGGTCGCTCTGACTACAAAATAGACAGTTCAGCAAGTCTTTTGAATATCTGTCAGAAAATGTTGATATATGTTAACAGTGCTTTGTGGGAGACCTGATAAGAGACCAATTATTGTACTGCAAAAAAGGCATGATTAATAAGTATGGTAATAGCTAACAAGTACTTTTCAGTAATGAACCAAGAGATTTACAGTCTTCAGCTATCATTTTCGTTGGGCATTATAGTATTCCAGAAAAGAGGACTGCGCTTTGGACATTAAAGCATGAATGTATTCTCCAGTAATTCAGAACATGGACTGTATATTTAAATATGCATTGTTCTAGCCTTTCCAGTCCAGAATCTAACCCTATCAATAATTTAAAACATTTTGTGTACAGTAAAACTCTTTTTTGAAAGTTTATGTTACATCATTTGAAGGTGATAATGAGGTGGGGAAGCTGTATTCTTTAAATTTGTATTGTCATTCAAACACTACTTTTAAATTGAAACAGATGGAAAAGGATGACTAATGGTCTATAAAAAAATAAATCGGAACAGGCAATTGTTGGTAGTTTTGCTGCTGAGAGGCGAATTGTTCTTCAGATGGTCTCTGCAGGTGATTTGTTTTGTTTTGGCCCAGAAAAAGGATAAACTGATTTCCAAATTATAAAATTGCACAAAGGATAGTTAAAACACGGATGCAGTCATTTTTTTTTTTCAAACTATTAATATCAAAGAGCAACTTGGTAGAGATTTAAAATATCACAGATGTTATAATAATGTATTCTAGTTGTTTACAATCACAAGATGTTATTTCTGATACAGACAATGATATACAAAATGAAACTAAACAAGAAGAATACATTAGTTAAAATCACTGTGAAATTCCATTTAACAAGTTGCTCTTTGAGTAAGCAAGTATTCCGTTTCCTTACAATATAAAATAACTAATGCTTCTTTTTTTATCTCACCTAAGTAATCATACATCTTCATTATTATTTTTCTATTAATTTTACTGATTTCCAGGCTCAGCGAAATTAATCAAACGGTTGAGTCAATCAATGTGTTTAATAACATCTTAGAGTACTCCTGTCTGTGGTAATGTTATGAGAAAGTATTTATACTCATCAAACCAGTTCTTAGACGTTGAGGATTGGGTCTGTTAACAGTGTAGCAAGGAAGAGTGGTAAGGTCTGTGCATCTTTGCATCTTTGTCTTTTAAAACTGCACTCACCAGCAGGAGTCTATGAGATTGTTATTGTATCCAAGGTCGGCAGCTAGCAGCTTGAACAGAAATCCATAGTTGCTCTAAGACAGGGAAACACAAGAGGCAGCTAAAAATTTGTCGGTTCCAGTCCAGTTTAGATCAAGCATAACAAAGTCCTGAACTCGTTCCCTTTTGGGTTAATTATCTCAATTACTTTACCTAAAGTGTGACATCAGTACTCTCTACTTTGTTAATGGAGGGTCCTTAATTGTATACCCAAAGGGTGGGGTCTCAAAGGTAATTTTATTGTCCATTAAAGTTACATGTTTTCATATAATAATAATTATCTTTATATAGCGCCTTTCATAGTGGACCATCATCACAAAGCGCTTTACAAGATACGAGACTAGGGTGTGTGAACTATGCACCATCTGCAGAGTCATGTATAACAACATCTCACCAGAGTCAGTGGTTGAGCTGGGATTTGAACTGGGGACCTCCTGGTTTCTTTAACCAGTGGACCACACAGCCTCCTATAATGATTTATAGAGTCACGGCAACTCTTAATATTCATGATACTGAACTTTATAGTTAAAATAATGTCCAAGAAGTTTCTTACAAATCCATTGTTTGTCCCATGTTTTAGACATAGCGGCTCCAGTTTTAAAACACCACTTCTTAAGAAAACCAATATGCCAATCAATAGATTTCTTTTATGACACATGTGATACATGCTCCTCCACTTTTTTTTTTTTATATATTTGATGCCTTTTTTTTTATTAAGGTGCAGGCAAAATCCTGATTTTTTTTTGGGGGGGGGGGCTCAATATACCTTACAATGCTAATAAGATGTAAGATTGTTCTTCTCAGTGTTCAAGCTATGTGCCCTACAGTAGTTCCAAAAATACAATACAATATTTGTTTTACAAATGGTTTATTATTAAATCCCTACATAATACAGTAGATTATTAATATTCTTCCTCCTCTTTGTTTATTAATGGCTCTTCATTATTTTGTTCGCAGGCAAAGGAATACTGCATAATATGTCATTTAAATGGGGGAAATATATATTCTTGAGTTTTTTAAATGAATAACTAATTGTAGATATTTACATACTTGCATAACAATAGGTTTTGTAAAAAAGAGTATTGTTCTGAACAGATTTGTGTAAAATATGATAATTTAGCATAGCACACATTCTGCATATTAACTAATGAATAATTCAGACCAGTAACATTTCTGGATTGAAGTTATGATAGTAATACAGTTGTTTATGTCATCACTTGTTATAACTAGTAGTTTAAATAGTAAGCACAGAACTGAACTTCCAAAGTATCAACTATCTCTGAACATTGTATTTGAACGAAGTCAATGCAAAAAAAAAAACATGATACTCTCATTGGAATTGCTGTGAAGGTTTTTATTTCTTTGCTTATATTCTATACTTAAATTTAAAGACAGCCCTATAGATGAAAAGTTGCTTCTGCTTCCTGGTAACTAATCACATCATGTATTGTAGATCAAACTCATTCCAGTGGTCTAGCTGCAATCAGACCATGGGACCTACAGCAAAGGTACCAGGATGCAGCTGTTTATCTGTAGTGCTGTATTTTAAATATTTGCATATCCTGAATTAAAGGAAACAAGTTTAGAACCAGAAGGTTCTCAGTACAATAAGACTGAGACCAGTAATACAGTCAGTGGGTAATAAGAGGTAGGATTCAAAGCACTGGTTATCATTCATTAAAAAAATATATTTTACTGTATGCTACAAACTCTACTGAGGTGTCCATAAAATGGCTCTTCACCTGAATGAACAAAATCCCTGGATGATCAATGTTCACTTCTATTTATCTTTGGTTTCCTGCTCCACTGCTTTAGTCATTGGAGCAAGTTAACCCTGTCACAGATTCTTATTCTGTCTGACAGACAAACAAACTATTTTAGGAACAACCCTGATGAAGAACTTTTCATCTAAACTTAGTTTCCTAGTATTGACTCAGAAGACCAAGAAAATATGTCACTGCATGTTGATGTTCAAAACGAGTCAACAGTTCATGTTGAATAGTCACTCATCACACAAATACATTGCTTAAACATCACTTGGATGTGATTTGTTAAGGTATTCTTACCACACTTCATTAAATTAGTATTTTAGCTTAACAGGAAATTCATAATATCAACACTGTATTTGAGTTTTAGCTTATTTTTTAAATATCCTTTTTTTCAACCACAGGGGCTGCTTCGTAAAGGAATTTTGTAAGCCATGTAGTTTTAGAAGTAACCACCAAGGATCTGCAAATGAAAATTTAGTTGGACAACCTTGGTAGTTTTTAAAATCGCCTGATTCCAGAAATTCAGCTTTTTGCAGTTTTTAAAGAAGCAAACATTTTAGTTGAAAAAAGGACAGGCAGTAAGTAAACTGATTATCTAAGCAGAATGATCTAAGCCATGTACTGTGTTACTGTACAGTACTCAAGACCCCTTTTCAATTAACTTGATTGCTTGATGAACAGAATTGTAACTGAACATGATTCCGACTGTAACTCTGGTAAAAAAAAATTACTTGAAGATAATTATCCCTTTTCCTGTATGTAGTCTGAGTAATGCATTTTAATGGACTTGTTCTCTAGGTGGCACTTTACTATAGAAGGCTTTACTGATTTAATTTCACACGGACTGCCTGTGTCTGGACCAATTTAATTGTAGCTGTAAACTGTTCAACATGTCACAAAAAGAAAAGCAATCATCATGTACATTTTCTTCTGATACAGAAAGTCATATTTCTAGTTTATTTGTAAAATATTCCACTTTACTGAAAGACTGTTGCTGTGTATAGTGACATACTGTTGATAAGGCATGACAAGCAATATGTGATGAAATTTACTAAGGTTTATAAGAGGTTAATGAGATTTATCTTTGGCTGTGAGTTCAATACTCATTACTGCATAGTGCTGTCCAGTTTGAGTCTCCAGGCATGGAGAGAATTGCACTGGAACAGGGTGATTTATGAAGGTATAAATACTAACCTACCTTAATATTTTCGTGATAAATTTGTGGTGAGAATTCCTGCAAAATCTACCATATCAAATAGTCATGTTTCATTTATCACCCCAAAAATCAGGACAGTATGCCTGTGGATCATTTTGTTTTCAGGTCAGCCTGTTTTTCAATTTTTCACAAATGACATATTCTAGTTTTTGTTTGTGTCTAATAGAACATTTAAATATTTGCTGTTGATAAAAGTTAATGACATTACATAAATGTTTTTATACAATAGGCCTACTACAAACTCAGTACTCTGTATACTGTACTTTAGAACATAAGAAAGTTTACAAACGAGAGGAAGCCATTCGGCCTATCTTGCTCGTTTGGTTGTTAGTAGCGTATTGATCCCAGAATCTCATCAAGCAGCTTCTTGAAGGATCCCAGGGTGTCAGCTTCAACAATAACTGGGGAGTTTGTTCCAGACCAACATAAAAAATTCTCTGCGTAAAAAAAAGTGCTTCCTATTTTCTGTTCTGAACGCCCCTTTATCTAATCTCCATTTGTGATGACATTATGTAATACAGGCTTTCTAACTGAAACACACAATTTCATCTGGTGTGTGGATTTTCTGAATGAATTGTATTTTTATTTATTTGTTGGGGGGTTTATGACCACTAAGCTTAAGCAGTTATCTTTATCAATGCCAACCTCATCCTGTTTTTCCTTGCCCATTGTTCTATGCAATGAACCACACCATGATCGATTCTGCACCTATGACAAGAGCAATGTAGTGGATGGTGTTTACTGTTACCTGATTGGACACTGGATAGAAACAGCTGGATACACCAATGAGATTTTTACTTTAACATTGCTGACCACCAGGCGATGCATTTTTCCAAGTAAGTCACAAACCTCATTATTGAAACATACAAAAATACAAAAAAAAAAAGTCACTGCTAGATTACATTTATCCAGATTACAAATAATTATAATTACGAAATCTGTTTTATTAAAAGTAATCTCGATCACAAAATACAGGATCACAAAAGCCAGATCATTTTTATCCAGATTACAGGTTTTGAAAAACTGACCCCAGTCAACACAACAGGCAACAAGCGGGCGACTCCAGGGTGACGCTGGTGCGAAGTGAAATAAATAGAATTGAATCCTAATTTTAGCAATTTCTTCATGCAATTTGAGCAATCAAAGAACATCTTCAATGCATGTCGTCCACCAATTTGAAGCAGTAATCAAAATAACGAAGGAAAAAATAATACTTGTACCCAGAGCTTTATGACAAAGGTCATCGCAATTATAAAAATGCAGAGATGAAAGATAATATATGGGTCAATTTTGAAGGAACTGGATATGCCTGGTATGTATGATTTATTGTCATATATGTTGAAATACCATCAGAGAAGACACTCATGATTTCCACATCATATTGATGAATATGCACCAGTCTTAATCATAGTTTTGTCAATTATTTATAGTTTGTAATAGAATTTCATTGTGGTAAGGTATGTCATTTCTAATTTTATTTGTTTTTTTTTAATGTTTTCTTTTGTTTAATGCGTAATGCTTAGAAACAACATATTCTGCCAAATAAGAAACTTGTCAAAAGGGGTGTCAAAATGAAAAGGCTTAGCTTGGTGACTAGTGAAAGCTAGAGAGGGAAGTCTGGTGCCTTAGATGACTGATAAACAGAAGTACCAGGCCTTCTCATCTCAAGTTTAAGGCTTGCTGCTGTGGCAGTAGACTGTATCAGATCTTTGTGCAAGCCTTATTGATCCAGTCCTGTCTGTCTGCTTAGATTCTTACAACACTCTTAATCAATCTAAGTAGACTAATGCAATGTATTGCCATTGTCACTTACCCCCACCCCCAAAACCTCCACAGATAAACCAGTGCTTCTGCAGTGTATAAAAGTGGTTTTGCAAGATGCTTTTTCTAACATTTATTCTCTAGACTCAAAGCGTTAACTAATTCATACTTGGAAGAGTATTTTAAACTACTGAATGAAAATAATTACATCTCAAAATGAGTTGCTTTATTTTTGTTTTATCTGGCTTAGCAGCTACATTACCTTGCTACATTTTCAAGATAAAGTTGAAATTGAAGTACAGTGCATCGCATGCTGAGAGTATTCTCTAATGAGAGTCAAGGAGTGGGCCAAGGTGGTGTATTTCATTACCACCCAATTAAACCCTGACTAGAGACTTAACAAAATGTATGAGCCAATTTGCTTTTTAAAAATTGCGTAACTCGATGTTCTAGGTGCAGTGCCAGACTGTTGACCTAGTTTAATCAATAGCAGACACTTATAAAGGGGCTTGTTGGTGTGGTTTGATTGTTTCTTTAAACCATTAGATTACAGAATCCAAGGCAAGGCAGTGCTGCAAATGTGAACCATTGTTAAATGGAGTGCAAAGGTGGCTTAAAATCCTGTTCAAAAGCAACTAAAGTAGTACAGTAGTCTCCAGCTTAGAGAACACCCCTCAGTAAGTGAGTGAAGTGTTCTTATAGCTGAAGTGGTCCCTGAGACGGAGTTGCATTTGGAAGAACAGTGACTGAAAACAATCAAAGGCATTGCACCAGAAAATATGCTCATAAATCAAATTACAAAGAAAATGGAAGTTTCTAAAAACTTTTTAACCAAAATGATTGAGTCAACTGTCAGATTCTGGAGATTCTGACAGTGGGAGGCCAAAGAACAACAAATATCCAGACAGGATATTTGAGTAAGGAGGAAAAGGAATTGAATCATTTAAGAGACCACTGATATAAGGACTGAGTTACCAAGCCATGCTGTTGCTGCTGAGTCATTGGAATCCATTGAGAGCCAACTAGATGAAGTTCATTGCATATTACAAATCTCTGGGACTTAAGTGAGTTTAAACCTGTGTGTGGCTAGCCCTGCAGCAATTTAAACAGTGTATCACTTGATCTTATGCATTTTCCAAGGGCCTTATTCACAAGGTCAGCTGAGTAAATATTTTCCTGTTGTGCTGGAGTAAAAGCAATTGATCATTAAAAGCAAGTTTATATAGTCTACTGTGGCAAAGTGGTAAGCAGTGTGTAGGTGCAGGTGATCAATAACATGACAGACAATGGTAATCCAGGTGCAGTGGTGGTCAGTAAACAATAATAAACAGTATTTTTAGACAAGACAAACAAACAAAACACTCTACTTATTTTCCCACAGTCTCCTTTTGGTTCCTGTGTTAACCATTCACAAAGGAACAAATCACATCACTGCGCCCCCTTGTTATACTGTCACCCATGACCCCTTGGTCAACGAGAGCATCCGCTCCTCCAATCCATGAATGCCACACCGTTTCCCATCCGGGTCATTGGTTTCGTGTAACGTAGCTCCTCCCCCTTTCTAGATGGCCAACTTGCGCCTAACCCTGGGAATCAACCAGTCCAGTGTACACTATTCCCTTTACACAGCGCCCTCGCAGATCGGGAGGGAGATCTAATGCCAAAACTACCATCTTATCATCGCAGCTATCTTGTTTATTTCATGCCACAAAAAAGTAAAATGTCTTATGTACTTATGTCATACTTATGTAGTTGTGAGATGTGTTCTTTTTAACACAATATCCAGGTCTTACATTTTCATTAGTAAATGCATGCATACTAATGCAATCTGTGCTTATAAGCACAGCAGGTTACAAATGTAAGTCTGTAGCAGCATGAGGAAAACAAAAATAGTAACGAAGCAAACTGTAATTGCAAATTCAGGCCCACGGTAATGAAATATTCTGTACCCACTTCAAGGTGTCATGATTCCTGATTGTGTGGTAAGATATAATCATATAGTTTAACCTTCCTCCAGGGTTCTCCCCAGGATCTAGCTCGGTAGTTGCCCACTTTGGTTACAACCTGTAACAGTGAAACAAGCTGGGGGTCTCTGCAGTGATGAACTTTTGCACAGTAACGTTTACCTCTGCATCAGCAATACTGATTCACTTACAACTTTACATTGTGGCAAAGTACAGTAATACACAAAACATATGCCAAGGAGATAAAAGTTACAAACCAAAGAACTAGTGTCTTATTTACTGTAAAGAAAAATATATAAGGATATATTCAGTATATCTACGTAGTATATACAGCATCATTACTGCTATAGTATATATAAGTAAGGATGAAAATATAAGCTTTTAGGGTTTCATTAAAACAGATGATGATTATTTCAGTTTATTTGCTGCGTGAATGGCCTGCATGTTATACATGCAGTTTAAGATTGCCTACCTTCATAGCTCCCATGACAAAAGATGTCTTTAATGAGGCATATACAGTGGGCTCTGTTTTAAATGTATCACTACATCTGTTCAGTAGCACAGCAAGTGTGCTGAAAATATTATAAACACAGATTGTAAACCTACAGCAAACATCATTCCCATGAAGCTGTTGAATGCACATGGGGGAAATCATAGATGATCAAAGACATACAGTATTTAAGAATTATTATTATTATTATTATTATTATTATTATTTATTAGTAAATGTTTGCAGCAAGTAGATGCAAATACTTAATTTTCTGGGATGTCCTTCCCCTATTTATTGACCTGTATCACAACTTATCCAATACACCAAGGTTAATACCTCTGCTCATATTTGAAAGATGTCCATGAGATCTGTTGATGACTCAACAAAGTAGACAGGACCTAATGGCTCATCTAAAAGATGGCACCTCCTGCAACATAGTCCTCCTAACATCACACTGGGGCATTGATTAGAGTCAGAATAGGGAAGGTTGGCAATCTTCCAAGAAGAGGCTTCAAGGTTATTGAACAGAACAAATAGAATTTAAAAAAAAAAAGTTTTCTAAACCAGGTGTCCTCAGAGTTGGTCAAAAGCAGAGGACGTCTAGAAACCTTCCATCAACGAAAGTCGGTGAATTCAAAATGAAATGCGTTGTTGTGGCCAGAGAGGGCGCTTTGCATGATTTGTAAACCGTGAACTGGGTGTAAATAACACATTTTGTTGTACCTTCTTTTCGAAAGGTTAGAATAACCATTTTGTTCCTTGAGGGATATGTATTTCCATATATATCTTCAAATGCACCGTTAATCAAAGCATCAATTATGTTTTGTATTTTCACCTGTCTTCAATTTAGTTATGCACAATCATAGCGTTTTACTGAACTGGAGAATCTCACGTACCAATTTTAATATTATATTATGGTTTATTGTGAAGGCTGGTATTGCTTTGAGGCGAACATCTCGGAAGTGCTGTATCAGTTCTAACATAACACTGACATGGGACACAGGACACCTGAGTTTGAAAGTTACAGAAGGTCCCGATGTCCTGTAAAATATTCAGAGGAAAATGATCTGGGATAAAAATAAATGGAGTTTGCACAGGACTAAATAAAAAATTCGGTAACACCTGTTTATGTGGTGATTTTTAGTCCCATGCGAATCAGGCAGTAGTTTTTCGAGATTTACAATTATACTGTAAATACAGTATAATCGTAAATCTCGAAAAACTACTCACTTCTAAATCTTTTGTAGTCATTTTTTTGTATTACTTTAGTATAAATACATGTTAATTTGGATTCATATGTTGTTTTTTTCTGACTTTATGTGAACGAAAAGACACACATTTGCCCGTTTTCCCATTGGAAATAGTGATATTTTGAAATATCACTGTCCTGGTCACAAAAGCAAAGTTTGTGGGGAATAATAGCCATTTTCTATGCTTTTGAGGCATAAGCAATTAGGAAATAACACTTACTACCCAGGAACAAAAAAAAATTGTTACACGGTGAAATTAATCTGTTTTGCAGGTAGGATAAGAATGTTGCCACAGGCTGTCTTCTACAGAGTGGCCATACCATCTATGTCCACTGCAGTGCTGGGGTTGGCAGGTCTACAGCTACAGTGTGTGGGCTCCTCATGTATGTCATGGGGTGGAGTCTCAGGAAGATGATCAACTATGTCAATTCCAGAAGAGCTGCAGTATACATTGATGAAGATGCTCTTGTTCGCGCTCAAGAACGTCTATCAGAAATGTGGCCCCCTTCGATCTATTGTCTCCGTCGGTCAACAAAGCTGAAGTCTTTCTTCTCATCGTTTTCTGATGGAATAAGCTATAGGGTGTACACTTGATGAATTCTGAGAGATTTTTGTGTTTTGTTTTTTCCCCATGTGTATTTGAGCCATGAGGTATAGCAGTATGCTAAAATATGTGATTTTGTCAAGTGTCAACCATAACAAATAGAAATTAACACTACAAGTCAGTTATTTGTTTGATAAAATGAATAGTTTTATTTTATTTAAACAAAAAATTGAGCAAATTGCATTTTAATGTGAAGACTATGATAAGTCCAGCCTGTAACAATTTACTGAAGTCCCTTTAAAGTGACACTTACAAGTCTGAATTAATATATGGGTTCTGTATATTTTAAAGAAGATACGTATTAGTGGCCCACGGTAAAATTACAGTTCAAATACAACTTTTATGAGATTAAGTTTAAACGTAAATTATTCCACTTAGATGACATTTCGGTTCCCGTTTAATATTACAGGCATCAAGTAGCATTAAAATACTGGGTATATCCCATTTTTATGATTATACTGTAAATTTACAGTATAATCGTAAATCTCGAAAAACTACTCACTTCTAAATCTTTTGTAGTCATTTTTGTATTACTTTAGTATAAATACATGTTAATTTAGATTCATATGTCGTTTTTTTTTCTGACTTTATGTGAACGAAAAGACACAAATTCTCCCGTTTTCTCATTGGAAATAGTGATATTTTGAAATGTACCTGTCCTGGTCACAAAAGCAAAGTTTGTGGGGAATAGGCCATTTTCTATACTTTTGAGGCATAAGCAATTAGGAAATAACACTTACTACCCAGGAACAAAAACTGTGTTACATAGTGTAATATCGCTAGTTTCTATATCGCTTTTTCTTTATCCCAAAACCAAAAGTAGCCATTTCCAACCCGTGAAAGGGGCGGAGAGAAGTTTCGTAGGAGTAGCAGAGACCAACAAAAGCAACATGAAAACAGCTGTTGACCAATCCCCAGCCGGTATTTTTTACCTTTTGAAGGGGCGGAAACAAGGCGGTAACATGCAAAAAGGCAGGGGAGATAACCATGGGAGAAAAAAAAACCTTAATACCTATAATGGTAGCCTAACTCATCTCAGAAGCATCAAGATTAAGTGTTTGCTTTGGGTTTTTTAACAGAAGAAATAATAATAATAATAATACAACAAACCGACTGTCCATTTAAAAAAAATTTAAAAATCTGCATGTGGCAGGCTGGCGAGTGGAAAGAGGCCCAGAGACAGACTGCAGTTCAAAAAAATAACTATTTTATTATAAATAAACACAAAAATGAAAGGGCACAAGGGCCAAAACAAAGCAATTTAAACACAAAGAAAGACAAAAAGCAAAACTTACAAAAATAACAATTTCCAGGCTGGGCAATGCCTTCACTGGATTCAAACTTTCCAAACAACCAAAAAAAACCCAACCTGCTTCCTCAGCTCCCTCTCCCCAAATGAGAAGCAGAGGCCTCCTTTTATATCAGGTGGCTGGGCGCTGATTGATCGTTAATCAACCTAATCAACTAATCAACCCCAGCCACCTGAACATAATAAACCCAGGCAGGTAGGGGAAGTTAACCCCATCCCTGCCAATTTAAAGGGCAGAGCTTTGCTCTGCCACACTGCAATCAACTTTTTTTTTCACAGCACTGGATAGCATTTCATTTGACTTCTTATTGTATAATATATTAATATTAGTATTCTAGTTTGTTTACATTTGTTAGCCTCAAGTTTGATTCATGGGGTTTCCATGCAAGTTTTTTTTTTAACTCGAGACATTTACATGAGAAAAATGCCTAGTGTAAAAAAATTTGGGGGGTTTCCAATCGCTCAATTTATTTTACTCGAGTAAACTATGCTTTTCACCTGACGTCATGCAAATGAATGGGAAAGGTGGGGTTTGATATGTAAATTAGCTATGCGTAAAGTGCTTGTGCTGTTTTTGAAGATTACTAGTGAACTTTTGTGAAAATGTGGTTTCCATGTGCAGAGAACTGCTATACAAGTGAATCTAAGCTGCTGTAATAAAGCAAAATACCTTGTGCCTGGCTGGTTAATAATGTCTTTTACTACTCTTGCCCAAGTTGTTTCCCAAATTTCATTAGTAGTGTAATGTATCTTACAACTCATTAATTAAAATTAAACCTGGAGGCATAAAATGAAACTGACCAACAGGTATTGCAGATCACCATGGCTGAAAACCAGCGGAGATGTTTTACATATATATATATATATATATATAGAACTGGAAACCCACAAGAGGTATACAACATGACAGACCACACACAGCAAAACACAATAATAAAAAAAAGCCTCCCACATCATCATTAAGGTGAACTACACCACAGCTAACCATAAAATCACCCATCAGCCACTACTTTCTGCCATCTTGGAATCCACAGTAACAACTGACCTGCTCCCTTGCAATATTTATAGTTAAGGATAAACACGCTCATTAACATTTCTGTCAGTGAATGAGATTTACCCTATCCTTCTCTTTTGTTGTTTTTTCAGCCACAAACATAATTTACCCGAGTAATTGTCCCAAACGTGCACGCGCATTGCCATTTCATGTGTAAATTGACCCACATGAAAACCCCATGGTTGAAGTTCAGTGTAATGGAGCACTGTGCCTTTAAGAAATGAACACTTTGAACAGATGACGTGCGAGTATGTCCATGGACTTAAAAATAAAAATGTACCTTAGTCGTAGCTTACTACAAAGATAATAAAAGAAAAAGAAAAGAAAATATATCTAAAAAGCTGTAGCGTCACTGAAAGAGACTCCATCCAAAGCTCTCCACGAGTAGAAAACAGTTTATTGTTTGTAAGTATTAAATATAAACAATAACACATTAAATACACATTCAAAATGTTATTTTCATCAAAAACATAATATTGCTACTGTAGTTATAAAGAAATTGACAATACAGTACATACGAAATAATCCCACTTTTTTCTATTTCGTCTCTTGCAGCCACTAATTTTGCACTTACGCAAACATCTTCCATTAGGACTGTCATTATTAGTTTAATGAACATCAAAATGGATCTAAATCACCTCTTCCTACCAACGAGGATAGGAAGAGGATGATGTCCTTAAACTCTTCTTTTCATGTCTAATGAATACATGATCACCAGGGTATGAGTCACACACTGGGTTCAAATCCTCTCTTAATCCATGTGCTATTTGAAGAGGTTAAACAAAACAGAAATGTGTTGTAAGTAGTTATGAGGGACTTATTATTGGTGTTTGCACAGCTTACAACACATTGACCCCTGATTTTGTGCTATGAGAGAATCTTAAGGGAAACATTAAACACATAAATCTACTCTCAGAAAAGAAAGAAAACAAGAGCCATGATTCAATTACATCCGATGTAAACCAATATCCATTTATTGAAATCCATTTTTTTAAATTATGGAATTCTTTTTGTAGTACCATAGTTGCAGCTCTACAGTACCGCCAAACTATAAATTTAAGGATGTTGGAAATGGTGGTTTGTGAATAGTTACATACCAGACTAAATTACTCAATCTTAAATGAATACATAAATAAAGCAAATTACTTATCAATATGGCATCCTCTAAATGTGAACTACAAGGATTTAGTGGTGGAGTACGTCAGATAAAAATACCCCTCACTCATCCTTTCTTTCTTTCTTTCACTCATTCTTTTCTTTTACTTTTCTTTCTTTGATTTCCTCTTTCTGTGTCAGTCCAAACACACGCAGTTGTTACTTAGGACTACTTTACTTTTTAAAGTGTGTTAAATTGTTAAAGTACCTAATTGCACCACTAAATAAGCCTGGTTTCAGCTGGTCTTAACACAGTGCTCTATTTGGGACCCCACTGCACTGTCATCAGAATCGCTTCGGCGAATATGTTAATGATGGGGCAGGCGCGCTATAACAGGTCAAGACATGTCTTCAGGATACTGTTTCAGTCTTCACTGCATTTCTGCGCCACAGAATTGGGGACAAGTGCCTTTTGTGCTGGCACTCGCATTTGCGCTGTGATCAGAATATAGCCCTAAGAGTTTAGTTTATAGACAGTAAGAGTTTAAGATGTTTATGTTAAGGTTTTTATCAACATACTTTTCATGCATTTTCCTTGCGTAACTGTATAAAATAAGTAGTAAATGAAAAATGATTTAAATCAATGATTAAAAAAATCATGATTTAAATCGACTTGATTGAAATTGAAATTGAAATCACAAAATCAATGGCTCTCAAATGTGCTTGATTACATTAGGGAGGAACCTGTTTTAAAGCTCTGTTACTCATATGTAACTGTTGACTACATTTATGTGTAAATGTTTTTTTGTGTGTTGTAAAAATGTCATGAATACTTTGCTCTACTGCCCTACGATCTGTCCAGGACGCTCGTGTAAATAAGCTTTTTTTCTTTTTTTTAATGCCATTTTAAACTCATACTAAGTCAAACTAAACTCTAAAGCAATGCATGACAAGTTGATTGTGCCATTTCTACTATGCTTTTATTATAGCTTATCCTCGATTACCATAAAATAATGCCTACTAGAACAAGACTTTCAAGTTTGTTGTAAATGCAAATGTTGGTACAAATGTCAATTAAAGTGTTTTTTTTTGTCTCAAAAGCACCATCCCTCTGTTTTTATGAGATATAACACCTCGGGTTGATTATCTGTTTTATAGTCATTTAATCTGGACAGCTCCGTGTAAATAATTTCTCCCTGAATCAAGACTCTGATATTGATGCAAACTGCCACTGCCAATTTTGACTAATCTGTAAACAAGTGATACAATTTACTTTTTAAAGTATCCTTCTCCTTGCATACATTTCACACTGACACAGTGTTTATCTTTGAAAGCAGACCATTTTCATTAAAAAAAAAAATACTTTTGACATTCAATTAAATGTTTACAATGTCCAATATCATTTGCATATAAATGAGAACATCTGACTGACAGCTGTAATGCTTATCATTGACAAGCCTTATGTGAAGATGTTTTGTTTTCTGCCAGTAACCTAACCTGAAATTCCCACTATTGAAGTTGTGTTGATCAGACTGTTAAATATGGTGCCGAGTGTGGGGGTTTTGTGAAATGAAGTCCTGCCTCCCTTACTTTGGGGTGGATTTGATCAACCTATACCCAGCCACATAAAACCACAACTGGATTTACTGGAGAACTGGGTGAAAAGTCAAAGTCAAAGTCAAAGTCAAAGTCAAACTGAGCTGTGTCTTATTCCAGCAAGGTACAGGTTAATCACATCAACCTCTTAGAGATCACCATGGGCCACCATGCTTCAATTTCACACTCAAACAGCCACCAGACAGAAAATGTCTTTGGTGATTGTTTCTACAGTATTCTGGCTGTACTATAATGACAAAACCATACTTTAAACACCTCCACACAAAGTTCCAATTACCAGCCAAAGATTACAACATCATTTATTCATACCAGTAATAACCACCGAACTGCATTAATGACTTTTTATACTCACCCAAGTAAATATTTTGCTTTTCTTATTATAAATTTCGATGTTGACTCTGTAAAGACTACTTTTTAATTAAGTTCTAAATGCAAAACAATTGAGTTAACCAATATGAATTTAGATTTTTTTCCCCTGTTTGCTTTCAACATTTTTGAGATGCAAGTGAAGGGGTAAAATTCTTATTATATTGTATGCTCTTTACTATTATGCTTAATTTCTCTATGAGCTCGGCCGTTGGCATAGCAACGGCCTTCAGTGAAGCCTCCTATGCAGCCTTCAGTGGTGTGGGGCCCCTTTCCATTGGAATGCCAATTACTGTTGCAGGTGGCTTCTCTATGGCTGGTCCAAGATGAGATAAGGAGTTCCTCCTTTTCTGCACTAACTAATCATGTAACACAATATTCTATTATTCTCTTCTTTATGGTGGAGAGATACAGATGGAACGACGAGGTGCAGAGGATGTCCAAGGTCAGCTCTATAGCAAATGGATGGATTCCAGACCTGAGCAGCTCGGACCCCTGTCTGTCTTCTGCAACTGTTTTACCCTAGGGAGGGGCACTATTGTAACCTGTAGTTTATTGGCTTATGTGCTCATGTTATCTTGCTGCTAGAACCTATCCAGGGGCTTGAGAACTCTCACCTCATCGCTTCACTCCTCCCACAGGGCCCCTTGTTAAAAGCTTATGTTTCTAAATTTGTGGTAGTCTAATAAGCCTAGCAAGCTAATATAGACTCCATACTGCAGTGTGCTTAATAAAGACCTATCTGCTTGAATAAACCCAAAGACGATCTACAAGTTTTAGTCCTTCACAAGATAAATACATATATTGTGCTACCCTCTTCCATTACTAAATTTAATGAATGAGAAATACCGCGCATGAAAGTTATTGAAAACTTCAAAATATATAGCCTTAAGAAAAAGAGATGAACATGTCTTACAAGACTAGTAATGCAAAGAATTTGATTGAATGTAAACCACAGCATTTCTATAAAATAATAAGTACATATTCGAAGACCTAACATAATAATTCTATTAATCATAGCCATTTTACACTTCCATTGGCTTCCTGTCTCAAGTATGCAGTTCTGGAAGAAACACATTACAGCACACATACATTTTTATTTTAAAACTTGATTGTGGCGGATATTTTAACTTAATATTGATTGTCTAGAATAAATTAAGTAAACCACATTTGTTAGTTATTTCTTTTTTATATTCATTGTATATAGCTAATTTAAATTTTTTAACAATTTAAACCTTAACTTTCAATGTTACAAAAATAGGCAGGTTAAAAGAATCAGTATAGGATTTCTAATAACTAATTTTATTAGGGAGCTCCATTAAATCCCTTGTTTAGTAATATGCAGGGTATTAATGCATGTGACAGGGTCGCAGTCTGCCATGTGGGTGCGTGCATTCACTGCTGAGGAACAGGCAAGAGATCGAGACAGAGGTTGAAGTTGATACACCCCGCAGGCGAACAGGATTTATTTACATATCAACACACTGAACAGCTAACGTGACACTACCAGCACTGGCAGTGCACAGAGCACATACAACACAGTGTGTGAAAACTTTGTTAGGATCTACAATATCTGAACTAATCTTGTCTGTTCAATCATTAGCTAACGTTGCTGAAGAGGCTGATCATGGTGGATGACGTGTTTATATGCAAAGGGGGTACTGTATACATTTATCAGATTAACAATTCCAAATATGTACAAACAATGGATTAATTTCACATTTCATTAAACACATTTTACAAATTAATTCTATCATTACTATGCACTATTGAAATTCAATAAATATGCATAGTTACCCATTTTCAGTTTAGTAATAGGCTGAAAACAGTGGCATTTTATTCTTCACATGATATTCTGGTATATCTGGTATTAATTTTAGGAAGCTCTCAGTTCATGCCTCATTCTTGGATTATAATATTTGTACTTCCTGGGTCATTGTACCTCAGCAGTGTCTTCCGTGTCAAAGCTTGATACTGGCTGAAAGCATGTCAGTCAGCAGGTGAAGCAGTTCATTGGTTAATGACAGCAAAGAAGCCAGTGAAGAGGTTGATAAAATGTCACTTTCCAGGTGAAATTAATTTTTTTATGGAAATATTTTGTCAGCTACGATTACTTTAATCAGCAACCACATAACATTCTAAAGACATAATAACTTTTTTTAACAAATACATACTCAATTAATTGCAAAATAAATAAAATATATATATCTGTAAAATCAACTACAAATATACCGATAGTCTGGAGAGAAGAAGGTTTCCCGTTTTGTTTTAATCCTGGTAATAAAGAGTTAATAATACAGCTTTAATACAGCCACGCAGAGGGCTATAATTAATTAGATACATGAGCTAAAATGTAGACATTGCAATTAAACTCTAAAATACAATATGCAGGCAATCCAAAATCTATTTTATAATAAGATAGAGATGGGGAAATACACTTCTCAAAAAAAATTAAAGGGGCAAACACCATGAACAGTTGTTGTTAAATTATTTGTGAGGTAGACCATATGTGTTCGTCAATAAATTGTGACAGCTATTGAGATGAATTTTGCAGTCTGCCCCCACATAAAAAGAGGTGCCCCTATTTAGACTTCAGATTTGACACAAAGATGTGTACTCTAGCTGAGCTGGCAGGTTTGGTGCAACCCTTTCTATTGTTTCCCAATTGTGGACAAATGATCAAACTACAGGTTTGTACACTAGATGTCCTGGAAGGGGCATGGGGAGTCAAGCATACAATCTGACACAATATGGCACTGACTGACTCAATATGCTCTTCAGAAAAACAAGCAGAGTTTGTCATGGATTATCTTGAGCAGGAAACTATATATGTAATTGACTGGCCAGAAATAAATCCAGCCCTTCCACATGACATCAGGAAGTTTGGTGTTGCACTGACTGAAGAATGGGACAGGATCCCCCAAAACGTCACGTGCTGTCAGATTAGGAGCATGCCTCATGGATGCCGAGATTTGCATTAATGTTATAGGAGCCCACACTCAATACTGATACCACTTCTCCACTGGCACATCCGACCGTGAGGGCTCAGTAAGGTACGGGTTCAGGTCGTTCTCCACTGGCTATTTGTCGAACTGAACGAGAAGCAAAGCGTGAAACTCCGGCGTCACAATACATCTGAATCCGGCTGCGAGCCGAGCCGAGCCGAGCCAGGGGCAGGGTTAAGGATTTTCGTCATTAAGTTGCATCAGTCAGAACGCTCCAGAAAGACAAACAACAAACTAGATGCCGGGCAGCGAGTGTGATGAGAGAAAAGTACAGCCTTGGGATGCCAAGGAAGTTCAGGCTCTAGTTTCTCTGTGGGCAGATAGAAGTGTTCCGGAACATCTGGAGTCAGAAATGAGAAAGTTTACGATTTGGATCAAATGAACATAAAGCGCGGGTATGGTACACTTAACTCACACACTCGAAAACACAAAATTCTGCAAAATTTCTCATCCTTGACCTTTATGTGGAAAAAATACGGAAAATAAAAACAATTATAAACTTATTTCCAAAAATATAGTCAAACAAAATACTGTACAGCTGTACCATACATACAACTGCAGCTAGGGATGCGCTCGCTCAGTTTCTTTTTTTAATTAATAACAACTGTCTTTCGTTGTGTGTGACGTTAGTAGCACGGCTCGGCTTTGCAGTGGAAAAAGAACCCAGGCTCCACTTAACCGCACCACGAGGGCTTGGTACGTCCCTGGCACGGCTTGATTGTACAGTGGAAAAGAAGCATGAGACATTCAGATAGACCGTATAAAAAAAATTATGAAAAACTGATGGTGGCCAATCCTATAAACATTTTGATTTCCGTGAGTCTCATGTTCAGAAGTGTGTTACTGATGGAAAAATGCAAGTTCAAAGTATAGGCGTTGGTTACTGTAGGTGAAATTAGTATGTATATTTGGTGGATTTCCTCTCAGTTTAGCTTGGACCCTGTTTGCCATTCTGCAGCAGCCTGCTGTAGGGGAGTTTATATGATGCCATAAAGTCATATAAACTCCTTCAAATCTGTCCAAGTGCCTCTCCATGAAGTCATAAAACACATTCCTCATAAAAGGAAACTTGTTAGAACTGATTTTGGGTTAAAGAATGTTTTCTGTTTAGACAGTAGTATGGTAATTAATTAGCTACTATTGGGTAAGTCTGGGATGGTAGCAGTATATGATTGGCTGTATGTTAATGAATGCTTGTTTTATTGCCTGTATAAAACTAAACTGTAAAGAGAAATCCTTTGTCATCTGCAATGCCGTTAAGAGTCAATCCAACTTTTGCTTTCTGTGTAATAAACTACTATTGACTTCTTTGATCACGGTAACATCACCTACAGTCACCATAGTAACACAGACAGAAAATGAAGTGAACTTCTATGTCTTATTCTATTCTATGGAAGCTTCATGATCCACCATCCTCTTCAGAAGATGCACAGTTTTTATTAGCAGCAGGTGGGAGAACATGTGACTAATCATGTAAATGCCCTATTATTTTTTTTTTTTTTTTTTTTTTTTTTTTTTCAAAATACAGGGCATAATTCTTTTTGTTCTCAGATCGAAAAAAAGGCAATGAAGTCCTGATGTGACCCTACATGTCCCCATAGAAAGATGTACTGTATATTGCTAATTAATGTTTCCTGTGTGAGTCAGCAACATCTCCCAGCTAGGGTGTGAAAGAGTCTCCCCCTTTTTGTAGTTAAATATCTGATGTTTCATGTTTCCAATAGAAACGTTATCATTTTGTCTGTTTCAAAATGTAAACAGGCCTGCGCAATAAACACTTCTTGGGTGTCTTTGAGAAGGAATATTTTTCTTTATAAGAGAGGCCTGTTTTTAAGAAAGGATTTTTAACTCTTTTTTTTTTAGGCCCATATTCATAAAAGACGGTGGTAATTTCCCGCCAGTAAATAAAATTACTGGGCATTATTTAAAATGTGATTTATAAAAGTACGGGCTGGTTATTTTACCGACCAGTAATGGTTTTAGATGTGATTTTCTGTAACCGATAGTTACTGAGATGTTTTATGTAACCAATGGTTAGAGGTATACAAAGGATTCATGTCCCCTACTTGACGTTAATGGCATACGCCATCTGTTTACATCGTCACGCTAATGGGTGTATATATATATATATATATATATCTATATATATATATATATATATATAATATGCTTCGGTTGTTCAAATGTTTGTGGCGTACTCAATTAAAAAAAAAAAAAAGAATGACATCTTACTGTTTCTCCTTTCATTATACTATTTAAAGGATTTTGAATACAGCCGTCAAAAAGACTACTGCGAGGCTTCTAGGTATGAATATATCAATGGTCCTTCTAGAGTTAACACAATCATAGTGAAGTGAGCTTCTAGGACTGTGATTGTCTAAATACGATTTAAAAAAGCACTTTGTTTTGGGCCACCAAAAGTACAGACTTGAAACACATACATTAAATCAATGGATAGGGGAGGGACTGATGTTCACTTCCTGATAGTTTCTTGTGACATCACTGAGAGGGACATTTAGTGGCTAAAGGGCGGAGACAGTTTACAGCAGCCAAGCAGAGGCAAAAGCATAAAACAAAACATCACAAGAACTTGTTTAGAGCTAATACAAAAAAGGGGAAACACTGTAAATCTGATGTATTTGACTTATAATTATACATTAACAGAACACAAAATTTTTGTCTCGTGTAAGAATAATACATATATATATATATATATATATATATATATATATATATATATATATATATATATATATATATATCAAGAAACTAGTGGATATATCTCATGAACTAAATGTATCAGGTACTTTTTTATTCTTTATTACTGATAATAATGGAATGAATAACTATTATTTTTATTTATAAATGTTTATTTTGAGAAAATAAATCCAGAGTAGTGTCCATTATTGCTTATAAAGACCCTGAGAATAAATGTGTATAATGTCATTGCAATCACTCAGGTGAAACAATGTCTTGCCCAAGCATCAATATTTATCAATAAAACTTTCAGGAAGTATTGCAAGGTCTCTTGGGTAATAGAACAATGCATTTTTATACATGTATCTCTAAACAGAATACATAATAAAAAAATTTTAAATAACTAAAAAATAACTTTATAAAATGTATATTGTGTTGAAAAAAAAGCGAATTGTATGGTGTATGGCTTCTGAACTACTTTATACTGTTCCCCAGAGTGTTCTGAAAGAAAGGACACCATTTCCAAGATGCTACTGTAAATTTTTGTTTTGGGGGGGGTGGGGATTTCAATATGAAGAGATTCAACTACAGTCAAAAATCGCCTGGTCCCAGGGGAGCATCTCACTGAAAAATGCATGGTCCTGAAATGGTTAAGCCCCTTTCACACACAGATGCTGTCACTGAGCGGTCTCAGAGACGTTAACAAAAATGATTTAAATACCCATTCATACAGCATGAAACCGTACAATCTCTGCCGGTATAATACCGTCATAATCCTTTCACACAGCCAAATTATTTTATTTGAAATATGCACCTTATAATTGTATTTCTGTCCTAAGTTTGCGATTTTTAAATGAATGTTGTAAGTGGTAAGATGATCATGGTCCCAACTGGTTGTGCACTGTTTAATTGATTCAGGAGGGAGGTTATTTGTGCTCGTTGTATTCCTGGTATCCTGTGGTGTGTATTGAGTGCTGCTACCTGTAGGGGAGCAGGAGCTTTTCAATGTACCATCCTCTGTACAATAAAGGGTTTGGCGGTGATTGGCTGGTCATGTAGGCAAAAAGCTTAGTCAGTGAAATGGCGCCATTCAGGTAAGGGGGAACTGGTGGTGCTGTGCTGGGCTGCCTATAGTCATTCCAGCTATAAGTGCTTGCGTGTCCCCTCAGGATATCCAGAGCCTGGCCATTGGGGTGGGAAGTGATTGGTGCTTTTTAAATGTACTACTTTACAAGAGCTTGCTACTATGTGTTGCTAGTGATTGTTGCTACCTATTTGAAACGCTATGTGGTGTTATTAATGATTATTTATATCTATTGAAATGTTATTTGATGTGATTTAATGATTATTGACATCTATTGAAATACTATATTTTAGTTGTTTATACCTTGTGACAACGTGTCCGCCCCTGTGTGTATTTTCTGTATATGTTGTGTGTGGTGTGTTAAATGTTGGTGTATAGGCATTGGTACACGGGATATAAATGGGTCTGTGTTTCACATGTGTTTAATAATGTATAATTGTATTTAGTCACAGGATTGTACATCATTTCACGTGCAAGTAAAAAGTAATATGTGAGCATGGGGAATTGCACTTTATTAATTCACGTGCAGTTGTACTGCGACTACAATTGAATGATTGATTAGCAATCGAGTCACGGTACGGCTGCATAAAAGCTACATGTTTTCACCCACTCGGGGTTGTGTGTTCGGTGAGTGGAGAACGGAATTGGATACGGAGGAAAAGAGAATAAAACTAATAATAACGTAAAGTAAAAGAAGCTCATTGTGTTTTGTTTAGTCAGTTTTGTTTGTCTATTTATATTGGCGAATGTGCCGTGTCCTGTTTTTGTATTGTTACAACCGTTTATTTTCTGTCTGTTTGTTTATTTATTAAATGCCAAGGCGAAAGCATTCAGCAAAATCCATCTCTCTTTTTGTTTATTTTCCTGTTTCTGGTCGGACGTCCCCCACTCCGGCCATCTTTATGACATACCTGCTGAAGTATTATTCAATGCTACTAATCATGACCTGTTTATCTATCAGCCTTCCTGTGTATAATTGCCAAGAAACATTGACCGTTAGAACTGGCTTACTTTTTGAATAATTGTTTAATTTTAAACAAACCTTTGGGTGTGGTGAACTCCTTTTTGTGTGTGTGGTGAGTGTCTACCTGCTCTTCCAAATAAAATAACCTGTGTGCATGGAACTTCTTTATTCCAGTTTACCTTTATAGTTGGGGGCTGAATTAATGAGACATTCTAGGGGATCTCTCACCTCTATATAAAAACTAAAGAGGGTGGCGTAGTCGGGACTACAATTATTACGTACCATTAACTGTAATAGTAATGATGAAATAAAAGTAAATGAATACAATAGATAGTATGTATATTTTCTTTTGGGAACAGGGGTGGGTTCCGCTCACATGGCCCCCTGTTACAGTAATCACCAAAAATGTAATAAGTTGTCACAGCTCATGATATTTTACTTTTGGTTGTGAAAAAAAGGATCCTCTCATGTTAGCTCACATTTCTTTTACAGCGCACAAGAAAGTATAGAAGGCACAAGAGCTCTGGTATTGTTTTTGTAATATTATGTTTAAAACTTTCATTTGAATGAAAAATGGCAGAGAAAGACAGTACAGCATAAAATAGAAGTAATTGGTAAATGGCAGAAAAATCGTCTGTGCTTTTATTTGTTATTGTATTCCCTCAGTTTGCAAATACCTACATAATTCATTCAAATACAATAACATGTCAAATCTGTTTCTCATACAGTAGACCTTACCATACAACAAGCTTCTTTTAAACTAAAATAAATCAATACAACACACTTCTTGAGCTAACTAACAATCCCATTTGACACAAATATGTTTTTTTCGTTATACAGCTATGGTCAAAAATTTTACATCACCTAGAATTTTAGCATTGAGACAATTAAAAAAAAATCTACATGAACATAATTTACATCTTTTATTTAACATTGTGTAATCAAAGAAACTACAAAATTATATCACAGAAGTCTACCGGAAACCATATTAGGAGATTTCAAAATTGCACATTGTTCAATTTGTCAGTTAGTTTTATTAGTATATGGAAAACTACAAAGTGGTATATAATTCCAGATGTTAACATAACATTGAGGCAGTGTGGTCCAGTGGTTAAAGTCTAGGGCTGTGACCAGAATGTCACCAGTTGAAATCCCACCTCTGCCACTGACTGACTCACTGTGTGACCCTGAGCAAGTCACTTGATCTCCTTGTGCTCCATCCTGCGGATGAGATGTAAAATGTCCTATTTTAAGTGACTCTGCATATAATGCACAGTTCACATCCTACCTCTGTAAAGTGCTTTGTGTTGGTGGTCCACTATGAAAGGCGCTATATAAAGATATTATTATCATTATTAAGCATGGTTAATTCGACTTTATGAAGCTAAATTAGTTAATTCTATAGGGTGATGCAAAACATTTGGGCATAGCTGTAAATAGCAAACACACATACGTGTTGGGGATCATAATAAAATGACTTGAGCTGTATCTATCGATAGATGGAATGCTAAGTAGCCTACTGGCTTTCTGCACACAGCGGTGATGAATATACTGTAGGAATGAAAAATGTAACGGCAACATCAGAATCCTAATCATACACTGAGTTAATACGCATTAATATGTGGACAGCCTTTTGTTGACTCTTCAGTACATGTTAATTCTCCAAAAAGGTGAATAATTGTGCTCCTGTTAAATGGAATACCTGCTACGAATCACATCATCAGAGTAATACAGAGCAAGTCGCAGCACAAATCTGCAGGGTCTTCTCACTCTTCTGGGAGGATCATGTTCAAAGATCTCTCCCTCCTCTTGTTGCACAGTCCACACAAGCACACCGAAGCCTGCCATTTTCTTAGAGCAATGAACAGGCTACAAACGTGTTTTATGTTTTCTAACCAGTAAGCAGCCTGTCCTGTTCAGACGAGTTAACAATGCAATTTAATGTATGCGTTGCAAATAACAATGTGAGGGTGAGATGTTCATTGTACTATTGTATTGCCTGTTATTGTGATTATTACTGTGATTGTTATTCTACTGGCAACAGAGCCATGGTTTATTGTGTATTGTGCACGCTGTTGATCAAGTGTGTTTGATATATGATGGTGTATTGCTGCATTAGATTAGTGTGCTTAATGAAGTTGCCGTAGCTATACATGTGAAACAAGAGTTTTGTTATAGTCATATGTTCGGTAATCTTCCAATAGAAGGGTAATGCTAATTTTCAGTCTTTACTGGTAATAGCTAAGGACTAAAGAATCACAATGACAATGATAATAATAACAAGTAAGCAATATAACAGTTTAACGATCGTGTTTGGTAAACAAGAACGATATTCATGCAGGTTAAACAAATATGTATTGTAGCGACTCGGCCAACTGAAAGGGCCCTTGTTGGACTTTTCAATCAATTAATCAATCAATCAATGTTTATTTTATAAAGCGCCTTTCACAGTGGACCACCATCACAAAGTGCTTTATAAGATGCAGTAACAAGAAGAAAACCCATAGTACTTTAAATAGATACAGTTACAGTCCCGAATTAATAAACACAGTATAAACACACACACACACACACAACAAAAACACGATCACAAGTCCAGAGTGAGTGCTAACGTGCAAGTGGTGAAATACAATTTATTCATGAACAGTAATGCAGTGCTGTTCGGGTTGGTGCTGGCCTTAAGCGACAGCTCCCAGGACGTGTTAGCCATCTAATAAGAACAAACGAGTACAATTAGAAATGGTTAGCGAGTGCAATTGCTTTTCCTGCAATTCACGATTATTGTATCCTTTCTAGATGGCCGACTTCCACCTTTCCCTGGAATTAATTGTCAGACCATCCAGTCTGGGGCACTCTGTTCCCTTTAAACAGCGCCCGCACAGATCGGGAGGGAGATTTATAACCAAGAGTCATTCTTTCTCTGTCACAGTAATATATGAGCAAATATAGAATGTGGTACATTTCTCATAATGTCATTGCTAAAGGTCAGTGACTACAAAAGATCACTGCTCATTCAGGGAATCTATACATATTTAATTACATAGCAGATACTTTATTCCTCCATTGGCATTTCTGTAATGCTAAAAAAGCATACATAAATTGCAATTTCTGTTTAAGTGAGATATATTTTGTATTTTAACGAAATACCATTGCCTACACCTGGGGTTTTCAACCGGGGGTACGCATACCCCTGGGGGTACTTCTGAGGGTCATAGGAGGTACGGTGAACGACTCAAAAATGCACAAATAAAAATTAAAGTAAAAGAAAATAATGATTTTTTAAATGTATTATCTATTCTCCAAAACACTGTCTATAATTATTTAATCTTAAGCAGCTCAAAGTGAACCGCAGATGAAAACAAATACACAGAATCTATCACCTCCACATTTCCCACCTGTATGCATGCACGATTTTTATTGCGTGGCTTTTATATAGGGGAAGCAGGAGCCTGCCGAGTGTGTCTATGAGGCGCTCTATGTGCTGCTCATGAGTTTTGCTGTTTTCAACTTGTCATGTCAGGGAATAACAATGTTTCTGATTTGTTTGTTAGAATTATAAATGCTCTGGTAAATATAAATAGTAGCAGGCTGATCACAATACTCATATTTTGACGGTTTTTATTTTGTTTATTACCGTGGCTGCATTTCAGTAACAGCAATAGCGGCTGGTTAATTACGTTGTCGTGTTGTCATGTTTGAAACTGATGCATTTCTTACTTGTATAACAAAAACGAAGGAAGAAAACACAGAAACTGCAACGCGACAAGGTTATATATTTTTAAAAAGTATATCATTGCTAGGTATTATAGTTTTATCTTGAGGTTATGTTATTGATGTTGTAAACATTTTTAATTAGTATAATGATTTCCTGAATAGAAAGTGAATACAAGTGTTTCCAAAGAGATTCCTAAATACTATCTTTTAATTAACTGTCTTGTAATGAAATTTTAATAATTAAGCCTACTGTTTGATATTCTGTCTTAAACCAGCGGTTTGTCAGCCCCAGACTGTTGTGAGAAAATGATGTATTAAATAATCATGAAAACAAATGTGTTAGTCAGATTATTCTGCCTTTCATTGCAACTATGGTACCATTCAGTGAGCGAAAATTGGAAAGGGTACAAGAGAAGGGGTACAACTTCAAAAAAGGTTGCAAACCCCTGACCTACACAATAATGAGCAATAGATACCACGAAACAACAGATTTTTCGAACAGTATTTCACATAGAAGTTAAACCATCTTATCTATCTACAATATATATATATATATATATATATATATATATATATATATATATATATATATATATAGATAGATAGAGAGAGAGAGAGAGAGAGAGAGAGAGAGAGAGAGAGAGAGAGAGAGAACATTGGCAATGAATTTATAAAATGTCCATTATATTTTGCTCTGCAATTTTTATTTTTCTTTGCTTCACATACTGTAAATCTCCCAATTACGTATAGTTGCCCCCCAGCTGTCTTATCTAGAGCACATATTAATCAGCAAAATTCAGCCTCCACAGAGGGCATTCTTGAGTATTAAATATTTGATTTGGGGGAAAATGCTTTTCCCATCCAAACAGCACACAGATTGCAACACATATTTTTCCTCACTATTTCAATCTTGACATCAGTCCCAACAATTTTGTTTTGAGTAATCAATAGATATGTCATTCTACTGCAGATGTGGACAACATCCATAATCTATCAATCACAACTGCCAGGATTTAGCATATACTAAACCTGTCATAATAATAATCATAGTTCAACCTTGTGGTAGAGAGAAGGTTGTCTCAGTCCAGCGGCATTAAAAAAATAAACAAAATGATATATGTGTGTTTGTGTGTGTGTGTGTGTGTGTGTGTGTGTGTGTGTGTGTGTGTGTGTGTGTGTGTGTACTTTTATTCCTTAAGATATACATTTAAAAATCTCCTTTTACCCAGTTCCTTTCTAATATTTACTATAGTCATTTTGCACGCAAGTCTACAATTGTACCAACATATGTTTTGTTGTATATCCATGCATTAAATGAGGTATCAAAGTACAGTGTGTCTACAGTGTAGTCAACATACCTATATTTTGAGCTAAATGAAGGAATTCTCCTAAAATATTTATGTTTGTTGCAAAAATGTGCAACATCTCTTACTCTCTCTGCCCAAAAGGTCTGAACCAGAGTTCCTACTGCCTGCACTAACTGTATTGTAATTTCACTGTACTTAAGGGTTTTGAAGAACCACACTTGTGTTTTCCAAGCATGTCCTCTCTAAATGTGATAATTACTGATTCTGTAGATGTCAACACAAGTGCAGATGAGTGTTCTGGGAAGTGTGGGTTACAGCAACTCTGCATGGTCCACCAAATGTTATTTCATGAATACATCTTTAAAAAGAGCTGCTGATCTTTGCCTGTAAAATTGCTTTCAATTGACAATTAATTTTGTAACCGGGCATTCGTATTTCATGAAATCCTTATCTGACGGGTTCAACTGCCTCTTGTATTAGCAAGACAAACCAAGCGTGACAAAAAATAACTTTTTTTTTTTTTTTTAAGTTATCCTATTAATATGGTAATTACTGATGGCATTTAATTTTAAAGAAATGAAGAGCAGTCACATGGACACCACCGCAGCGCAATCATCTCGCTCCAGATTGTAATGACTATAATGGAAACAGCTGGGTTTTGGCAGCTTGACTCACATTTTGATGAATGCAAGATAAATCATTGACATACAGTAGATAAAATACAAATTTCCTTTAGACTTGCCTAAGAGATAGGATTTTTGAGGTAACATGAATGATGCTTTTTTATCACATAAAACATTTATCCTGTAAACATCCTAAGAGCATTGCACTACAGAGAAAATCAAATAATCTAGATGGGACATCTTGGTGAGTGGAGAGGCAGTTGGTTTACACTGGCCTACAAAACCTTAACACATGTCATATGTATAACTAATTGAACAGAATAAGTGGAGAAAGGGACAAAGACCCAATATAAGTACTGTAATACTTAAAGGAAAAGTGCAGTTATAGTCTTCTTCATAGTTTTGATAAACTCCACTGACATCAGATTTGTTTTGTTAACAGAGGTTTGTCATTTTAAATCTGTGGTGTAATGACTAATAATATTCTACCCATATATTTTAGTTTGTAAATTAGGCTAGTTGTACAGCATTCAAAAAATTCTAGTCTATCTCTTGTAGCAAGCCTATGCTACAATGTATAACACTGTAAGATAGAAGTTTAGTCTTAACTCTTTAAACACGAAAGCATATCTGTCAACGTTAAGTTTTCAAAATAAGGGAGCTTTTGTAAACTGACATCTTAGCCATCAAAGCCATCGTAGCGCCATGAGCAAGCTTTACAGCAATCACCCAGGTGTACAGTGCTAATGCAAAACGGCTACAGGAAAGCGAAAGCAAGTTGTGCTTACAATTGAAGTTGGAAATACTTTGGAAAAAGGGAGTTACCGGGATAAAACAGCACATGATTTTGGAGCTGGAAAGAGCACTGTGATATTAATAAGTTTGCGTTGGGTTCTCACAGAAGCTAAAGCCGATCCGACTCACAGTAATGTAAGTACTGCACATTTAATTCATATTGTAACTTCACTTTTATACTTTTCTGATTTTATTTTTATATTGTTTGAGCAAATGGACACTACTTGCAGTTTTTTTTCTCCTTAATTCTATTCATTTTGCTACTGTGTAAATTACCAGACATTAATGTAAGTGCACTAATACCCTGCATCTTTCTATATAAATATGAAAGAGAAATCTATAAATAGCTATAAAGTCATTTATAAATGAGAGTTAATAAAATGTTTATTAGTAGACCTTTTAAAGCATTAATAATTGTGGTTTATAAATATGTATAACCTGATCATAGTTTATATACTATGTAGTTATCATCTATAAAAGGTTAATAAAGTGTTTATTATTAGACCTTATTATATATATATAAAAAAAAAAAAACAGCATGCAAAATAGCAGACCAGTAAACATGTAATACACTAATATGTATCAATGCACATTTTTATTTATTTTTCAGGAAAGGTTGTTGTAGCTATTCAATCTGTTATCCTGGGGTAATCTTTCTGTATTGGTCAGTTAATGCTGAAAATAGTTAAAATCAATACAGAATTGCACAGCACAATTTACTGTGTCTGAGTAATATAATCAAAACATGTGAAATACCACCTCCCATCTGAACACTGAATGAGTGCTCAGTCTGACTATCAATGAGTGCAGCTGTCAATATGGATTTAAAAAATGCATGTTGTTGCCACTGCTGCAGCCAGGTGGGTCCTGAACACATTCAGTGACCAGGTGGGTCCTGAACACCTTCAGTGACCAGGTGGGTCCTGAACACATTCAGTGAACAGGTGGGTTCTGAACACATTCAGTGAACAGGTGTGATTACTGAAAGATGCAGAAGGACATTCAAATGACTTGTTTTGGATGAAGCAGGGTGAGTCCATCCCTCACAAGTGGATTATCAGGTTGTGTTGAGCTGCAAGCAACATGAAGTTTTTAGTCTCAGAAAAGTCATGTATATTAAGATCATGCCCCAAGAGTATTACACAGATGAGTCACCAATGGCAACACACTGCAAATGAAGGTAGAAATGAAATCACTGCAGTGAAATCTGGTAACCATAAGAGACGAGTGAGATTAAACAGATGGTCAAACAATGTGTTTTTTAATGTACTGTAGAAACAGTTCTATCCAGGAGAATGAGTGATAATCACTTGGTTGTAGCTAACAGAATAATTCCACAGATCTTACCTGTTGTGTACTTTGTGCACTTCCTGTCACTATATTTACTGTAGTTAAAAACAAGTTCTCAGTATCTTTCAAAACTACAAATTAGAGACCTGCATTGCAAGTGCAGGACAGGTAAGATTTATGGAAATATTTTCTTAACTACACCACTTTAATGCTATTATACGGTAAGTGAAATGAACTTACCATCTACAGCATATGCTACTGCATTTGAGTCACTTCATGAAAAGGGGTTACCAATATAGACATTTTGTTAAATGTAGAATCGAACAAATGTAATATCCTAATTACAACACTGCACCTCTAAGAGGAGTCATGGTGTATGCTGCAAGGTAATATATTTCCTGGGGTCTGAGGAAAATGGGCACACCTGTGACAGGGACACAAAAAAGACAACATTAAACCTTATTTAGAGTTGTGGCAAAGTGGCTGCTGATAGTGAACAGGTGCAGAGATGATGCAGTGCAGGAATAATCACAGGCTGACAATTATAATCCAATTTAGAAAAGGTTTATTTATTTTGTGACCAAACAATAAAACCACCTGCAATACACGCCAATGTGTAAAGCACAGAGGTATACGATTATAAATGGCTGTGCAGACGAATAACACAAGGTATCCACCCCACAATAATACTAGCTACGGTCACCAGTGCGGGTGTGTGCTGTAGTGCTCGAGGTGGGGGATAATAATACTATCGTGACTATGATGTAGTATTGTTCCGGGTAGCGCTGACCCAAGGTGACAGCTCCGGAGACGTGTTAGCTGTCTAGTGAATTTACAAAAACAAAAGACAATTACTAACATAGACAAAACACTCTCAAACTCTTTTTTTCTTTTTATTTGGGAACTCTCCCCAGTCCTTCCAGTTCCTTGTATCTCTGAAGCAAGCAAAGGAAAAGATTTATGATTCTCCGTCCTTTATGCTATCACGCATGACTCCTTGGTAAACGATTGCAGCTGTCTCTATTGCCTGCAGCTGCTACATCGTTTACCTTCCAGATCAATACGTTCCTTTGCACCAGTGTCTCGCCTTCTTCCAGGCTGACCGACTTCCCGACCCCAGAAATGAACTGCCAGGTCAGCCCATCCAAAGACTTCCCCTCTCGCTACTTAGTGCCCTCACAGGTCGGGAAGGAGATTTACAACCAGACCTCATTATATTTCTGTCACAAGAGTACATATACAATTGTAATACAGCAAATAAACTTGATGACTAACATAACTCAGGCACAATGTTTTTTTTTTTTTCTGTCAGCTCTTTTTTCTAAAGAGGCTTTCTAATCTACAATATAATGATACAGTTTATTATCAAACTGTTATATTTTTTCACCACACAAGGGTAAAAATGTAACTCAGACTCCAAGCCAGCCTTTTGTCTTAATACCAGCATGTCAGCATATTTGATCCCTGGCATTCACTATCACCCTAAATAAAACAAATATCTATTGTTATAATATACAGTGGGGAACTGCTTCGGTACAATATTTTATTTTTATAACCTCAAACAGACCTTGAATGCAAGGTGATAATTGTATGGACACCATTTCTTTTACTCTTCTTGTTATGAGCTTCCCATTGTTCTTTGTAAGTTGCTGCCATTTTTTAAAAGCTTTTTTCATCTTTGATTATCCAAAATCCAATTATCCAAACACCTCTATTACCTCAGCAGTCCCTTGTTAACCTGTCTTGTTGTGTGTTGTGTTCTTTATCCCTGTTTGCAAAGAAAATGTGCCGTTCAACTTTTAATTTCTGGCATTTACAGAACAGTGCAGTACTGTAGTTTAAACATTTACATGTAAAGGGGTGATATTTTTTTAGGAGGTTTCTTTGATTGGGAAAGTCATGTAAAAAATCATAATTCGATTATTAGAACAATTCAATTATCCGAACACTCCCTAATCCAATTAGTTTGGATAATAGAAGTCTTACTGTATAGGACTGCTCCAACTGCAGTGTGGGTATTTAGACACCGTTTATGATATTTGCTTTGCAGCCCTTAGTAACACTGGTAACACCAAGAAGTGGGACGTGGTGCAGCAAATGTGATTGATTTCTTTAAAAACGGTGCATCAAATAAAAAAAGTAGATGGTGCTAACAAGAATTCTCTAAGCTATTGCCGATGCAGGGTTTTAACGCTTATAAAATTTGGAATGTAACCGATCTGGGCACAACCTATTAGGTTTGCTACCACTTTCAAAACAACCTCAGTCAGGAAACTAAATGATACAAAGTAGTGAAAATTACTCAAAAAGAAAGAAATAACACTACATTTTTATGACAATGTACCTTTTTATATTGATGAAGATATGTGCATTTAAAACAGGCATTTTAGTACGTCACTTTTCCCCTGTTGTTTTAATAAAGACAGCATGTTTATTAAATGATGACACCTCTTCTACCCCGTACTGATTGATTGAATGCAGTCCTGTGTGTGTGTGTGTGTGTGTGTGTGTGTGTGTGTGTGTGTGTGTGTGTGTGTGTGTGTGTGTGTGTGTGTATAAAATTTAGAATTTGGTACTTGCATATGGGTCATGTCCTGAAAAGAGTTTACCTGTGTATGGTTATCAAATCTCTATAATACCTGTTTAATATCTGTGTAACAAAAGCCTTTCATAGTCACCCCTGTCATTACAATTAAAGGTTGCCTTGCATGACCATGGTCTGAAACTATCATTATATACCAAAGAAAGTATGGCAATTGTATCATTAACCATTGTAAATGATGACCAAATCAGGTTGTGACTTTGATTAAAGACTGCCGGTTTGTCATTTATTGTACTGTAAAACTTCTGACCTATTCAAGCATAAGACAGAATGTTGGAATGTTTGATTTCTAAACTGACAGACCAAAAGGAGCGTTGATGAGAGTTGTGTTTTATGCTTAAATAAAAGCAACTGGTTCCATAATAAACCTTGAGAGCAATGGAAAAAATGACTGAAACAAGCACTTACATTCATTAAAGATTAATTAAAAGCACAGCGCAGCAAAACTCAATCGACAGCAACTAGTCAAGATTAAACCCTAAAACACAACTACCCCTGCGTTTTACTTTTCTGTTTTAAATATTTCATAATTACACACACAATTTAGAGGAATAATAGTGATAAAGCGAGGACCACTCCATTTAAGCAGCTTTACTAAAATATGTAGTTTCTTTTTTGTTATTATATGTATCACCTGATGTTGTGGTATTTATTTATTTTTCTTCTTGAGGTGTGGGGAGTTATAGTGTCAGGTAAATTCCTTCATTTCATTACAGCCTTGCAACAAACCGTAATTTCACAAGTCATTCATTGAAAATCAACCAGTCTTGTTTGAGTTGACAAGCTTTGACCATACAAATAACATGGACAGCTCTGACAGAAAGGTCAGTTGAGCTGATAGTGTGACCTTTTGGATTGCTTTCACATATTTACGGAGATGCTTGTTGAAATGCCAGTTTATAGGAGGACAAATTGATTTGACTTCTTGAGATAAAACAGGAACTTATTTCATACTTTTTCAATATCGATATGTGAGGCCCAGATAGAATTTTGTGGGACTTAAATATATTCATGCTTTAAAATTACTATATAGGATTTTTATTCAGGGGACTAGGATTTCACAGAATGTTCTATAGCTTTCATTTAAAGAGCTTATTTCTCTCTGCTGAGAGATTAAGCTATGTTATCTCCAGTGGTTTCGTCTTCTCAGTACTCTCAATCTTCAAACCAAATTATTTCTGATATACTGCTTTTTTTTACTCTGTGCCATTTATACTATCTTCAATAATTCATGTCATTTTTTTGTTGTTGCTGTATAGTGAAGAGGTGGCTACATCCTTTCTGGAGGTGGTTTTAGTTTTTTGTAAATTTGTTAAAAATCAGTTTAAAAAAAAAAAATAGTATTTATGTATTTCAAATGTATGTAAGCCTGATCTACCTCATTTTCATCTTATTTTCACATACATATTCCCTTCTCTTCATTACTCTTACTGGTTGTCTATTGCCATTTTTATATAAATGTCCTAATGCAAAACAATACTTGGCAAAATAGTTTAATCTTTTTTTTTTTTTTTTTTTTTTGTATATTTTTTTTTTTTTTTTTTTGTAGATATATATATATATCTCTTGGATTTTAGTTCTATGATTCATAAATATTATTCTCTCCTATTACCTCCCTTCTCCACCTTGCAGTAGATTTGGTCTCGAGGAGCTGTCTTGTTTTAGGCTATAGCTGGCTGTGCTAAAGGCTCCAACTGGCGAGACCAGTTGACCAACTTACTGTGGCAATTAAATTATTGTACTGTGACACAAAATTCCTATAAAGTCTGGGATAGTTTTCACATAATCTTTTTTAACCTCAGAAAGGAGGGGTGTGCTTTCTGGAAACAGATCGTGCAGGAAATATCTATTCTTTTATATAGAATTTTATCCTTGTAAAATGTCTTTTACAAGGATAAAATGCTAAACTGAAGATAAATATATCATCTTGTGCAAAAGCTTTGTGATTTTTTTTATTTTTTATTTTTTATTGTACATGGCAACTAAGAAGATTTCAACACAGATACAGTAGATGGAGCTTTACAATCTAGTGCTACTCAGCCACGTCATGATTTTTGAAAGAGTGCCTATTGAATAAAGAGATGATCGTGAGATCCTCTTTAAACTCCAGATCACTTAGTCCTCAACCCTGAATTTCCCCTGAGCTATCCATAACTGAGCTGAGCCCCCCTCTATTACTATGTTTTAAAATGCTGTTGACATCTTCTTACTTGTTTAATTCAGCTTGCTGTGACATAAGGGAATCTGTTCCAGTTTATTTATATTTCCTTATTGAACAAAGTGCCTGAAAATAATTGTTTGGACAGAAGCAGCAAATAATACACTCCAAGCTATTCAGCTAGGTGTAGGCAGGTCAATACCATGATCATGTTCCGTTTTATGTATTCAAATCCATACCCATCAGTAGTGTCCCTGTGAACTTTTATAGCAAGACAAAATTGACTAAAAATAAATACTGGAACCAGATTTAGAAAATGTACTTTCATCTGATCTCTGACAGTTGGTCCTAAGCTTTTGAATTTCCATTTTGTCACAGAACACAATTCAGTTGCAGAGCGTGAAAAAAAAAAATTAAAAAGTTTAAATTCAGAGGGTAAATCAATGGAGAAATAAAACCGTTTTTATTATTATTATTATTATTATTATTATTATTATTATTATTATTATTTATTTGGTAAGTAAAATTCTGTTAACTTCTGGGGATTTAACAGGTTCAGGAAGAAAACACATAGTACCGTTTCCTTTGTCTATTTCATCATCATTCTAACAAATACAGTACAAAAGATTGAACTTGTTATAAAACCTTCCATAAAACTGCAACTTTAGCAAGGGCTCAGTTCAAAATACCGTATCCAACATTTTCTTAAACTGTTCAAATGTAAAATGAGAGCTATGCAAGTCTGACAATGGGGGCTGCACATAATAAACAATTACAGCTTGTGCATATTTCCCATTCCTATGAAAACCCAAAAGGCACGGTATTACATGAGTAGGACACGGCCAAGGCTGATGAATGGCAAGAAGCAGACCCAATCGGAAAGCTGCAGTCTTAGAGCTGATGCACACACTGATTAACAATACAGTAACTCAAAATAAAAGGGCTAAACAAAAACATTTCAAAATAAAACAGCGCCAAAGCTGAGCTATCACGGTGCTTGGTCTGAGAGCACACCCTGCTGCACATACCCTTTCCCTCAAATAACCCAAACAAAGGATCTGGCTCCCTTTATATAGTATGTGGCTGGGCTTAATTGAGCCTCAATTAATCAACTCCAGCCACATTCTGCACAAGAATTATCCCTGCCAAACTTAAATACAAAAATAATAAAACGCACAATCTTCACGAGCGGGGCTTCTGCCCTGCCACAATGAGTTTTACGAGTTAATTAGTTAATACGTCACGTGTAGGGTGTCATCTTGTACAATTTAGGTAAGAGGGCTGTAATATTTTTTGTTTCCTCATTAATGCTACTCTCTTTCCATTTCACTTCTTTACTTGCTAGTTTTGAATTCCATAAACACAGCAAGGACTGCAAACCATAGCTAAGCTGTTGTCGTTGCTCAAGCTGTGCAAAATGATTTTGGATAGTAAGAGACACTCTACACACACACACCATATTAACTTAATATAAATCACAAAAATGAAGATTTTACTCAAGAACTACTATTAAACATTGACATTATAATTAAGCGATATGTCTGCGATGGAGGCTCTACAATGTGGTAGTTGACCGTGACTGGAGTTGTGTCTTCAGCAGAAGGGGGGGGCACTAACGAAAGTCAAGGTCAGCACCCACATGGTACAGCCTTCATCGAGAGGGCACTATCACTATTACATAATTACTTTTCTCATTATTTTATTTAGAAAAACACTTTAAAACTTAGACTTACCTTGAACTTATAATGATCTGGTGGGTTCCCTTCCACTGAGAAAGATTTTAGCAAAGTAGTCCTAAAAATGTTCATAAAGGATTAAATAATGAGATTTTAAAGAAACAACTAAATAACTTTTTACTTTTACATTTTTGCTATAAAGTTGCTTATAGTTAGATCTTCTGATTTTCAGTTTTAACCAATTAAAACCGTTAAAATACCCTCAATAAAAAAATTAATAAATACTGTTCAATAGAGTTGACTTACACACTCGTGGAATTTAAAACAGAATTGCAAATTGTGGCCATGTAAATAAATGACTAAACACACAAAAACCCCAGAAGAATATGCTTGTGACCAGAAAGATTTCACTATGGAAGACAGCAAAGGAAAGAAGGTACAAGTCTGCAAGTACTGTAACAAAAGCCCTACTTACAGTTTCTCTGAATGGTGCAATATTACTGAACTGTCCATGTCTTGGTTTGTTGTTGAAAGATGCTGAGCTCCAGTTGATTGACAGGCTGTGATTGGTTGACTTGGCAGTGAAAACTATTCATTGCTTGGTTTTGGTGGATACTAAAATAAATTTGGACAATTGTGTCTTTGTTAGTATTTGCATTCCAATGGATGTGAACTGAGCTTTCATTAAGACAAATCAAAATGATGAAACCAGCACTTGCACAGATTGGTATGTATGAGTGGGTAGTGAGAAATAGCATCCAAGGTGCTCTTGTCAGAGTGCTGTACTTGAAACTATAAAACACAATTCCCCTGCTAAATAACTAAGATGTGAACAAACCAGAGGAGTTAATTATTGTTATAATTGTATTGTAGCTCAGAGAACAAGAACGTCTTCCTGATGACAGGTAATGTGACTAAATTATGGTAAAAGTATGAGATTTGTTTTAATCAGACTAAAAGCTTTAGTTGTTGAAAGTTAATAAGAATCAAACCAAATTGCTTGGAAGACATGAAAATAATTTAGCAAAATAATGGCTTCCTTTCCAAAGTGATATTTTAATATACAGTACTAACAAATGACTCACACTTTAATAACAAGGTGAAAATTATTTTAACTGTTGCATCCTCCTATCTTGGCTATAGAGTCACATGGTCTAATTGCAGCTACACAATTGGAGTGAACTACAACACTGTAGCAAAGTGGCTGCTGATAGTGAACAGGTGTACAGCAGCTGCAGTGCTGGTGCAATAATCCAAAGAAACCAACAGACAACAAAGTACGGGTGAAAAGATTTGTTTATAATCCAAGGGTCTGATGACCAGACAGTAAATAATAACAAGCTTGCAATACACAACCATGTGTACTGCACAGTATTGAAAAAGCGTTGCAGCCCAGTCAATAATACGCACAGTACTTACACACACAATTAGACACACACCATCACCAGTCCAAAGTGAGTGCTCTCAGTTCTTGTGGTGCAGTACAATATAAAATGTGCTTTATTTGTGAATGACAGTGCTAACAATGTTAATCGTGACTGAAGTGCAGCGTTAATCCGGTTTGTGCTGGCCCTTGGCGACAGCTCCGGATTTGTGTTTAGCTGTTTAGTGCTATAATCAGAAAACACAGACAGTTACTAAACAGACACGGACAAACAAACAAAAACACTTTCTCTGCATCTCTCATGGACCTTCCAGTTTTTAACCCAAAACCAAGCGAAGGAAAAGATTAGCGTTGTCCTGGCTCCTTTTATGCTATCCCGCATGACCCCTTGGTAAACTACTGCAGCTGTGTCTATTGCTTGCAGCTGCTACCTCATTTATCTTCCAGGTTAACATGTTCCTGCAACAGAGTCTTGCTTCCTTCCAGACTGACCGACTTCCCAACCTCGGAAACGAACTGTCAGGCCAGCCTGTCCAGAGACTTCTCCTTTCGCTATTGAGCACCCTCACAGGTCGAAAGGGAGATTTACAACCAGAACTCACTGTATTTCTGTCACAAACACATAATATAATGTGGTGCTAGGATTCAGCAACACATTTTCATATTGAAGTACTGTGTAAGTTAGTAGGTACGGTTGACCCTGTCTCTTATAGTAGAAGTGTTTTCTCGTTGACACTATGGGCATGGCATAACCTTAACTTATTATAAATCATGTTTGAATTTTAAAAAATAACACTGTATTGTTCATGTCTTCAGAATTATTGTCAGTTGGTCATGTATGATATAATTTGTTGTTCTGATATATATATGTTTATATATATATATATATATATATATATATATATATATATATATATATATATTATATATGTGATATAATACACTATTATAATATTAATATTTTTCCATTCTGTAAGACATTAGATTTTAAAACCTTGGTTAGCATTCCTTTAAATTACAGACAGACAAAGTTAGATCTTCCTCCTGTTCTGCGAGGGCGCTGTGTAAAGGGAACAGAGTACCCTGGACTAAATTGCATGACAGTTTATTCCCAGGGTTAGGTGGAAGTCGGCCATCTAGAAAGGGGGCGGAGGTAAGGTACACTAACTCAATGACCCGGACGGGAAACGGTGTGGCATCCGCGGATTGGAGGAGCGGATGCTCTCGTTAACCAAGGGGTCATGGGTGAGGGTATAAAAAGGGGATGTAATAATAAAACCATCTGTTCCTTTGTAAATGGTTAGAGAGAACCTAAAAGGAGCAATGGTGAAAACATGAGTGTTGATTTTGTTTGTACTGTCTTGCTAAAAACTGTTCTTTTGTTGTTTAGACTATTAACACAATCCGAGCTGTAGCCGAAGGCAAGCACCAAACCGGACACCAGCACCCCTTGTTTCACGAAGAGCTGTATTTGCACCACGAGCACTAATTCACTCACTAAAGAACACGTGTATGTGTTTTGTGTTACGTGTAGGTGTGTAAAGAATGGGACTATTGGTGACGGGTCAAACCCAGGAATTATAAATAAAGTGGTACACACCGCTGTATTACTTTACATCATTATTGTTTACGTTTGTTTTGCCGTCAGGCTTTGGAAATTACAATCAATAAACACCACTGCACCTGGATATTTGCGTCTGTCTGTTTCTTCTGCACTGCTGTATTGCTTTCACCTGCACACACTTACCCACTTTGCCACAATACCTAGAGTTGACAATGAACCTTTACAGAATGTAAACAAACTTGATTGACTGGTGTACTCTGAATTACAGTGCACAGAAGGGTACATTATGATAGAATGCAGTAAATATGTAATACTGTGGAATAAACCCGTGGAAATTTGATTCAGATCATGCCATCAGGTTATTACTTAAAAACTTCTGTTGTGTAGCTGTATTTCAATGCATATATGCTACCAATACTGGAAGTTTACTTTCCCACTTTCAGCTAAAAAAGAAGCACAATTACTACATCAACAATAAAGAACAAACATCTGTTTTAAATGGTAAGATATGGCTTTTTAGAAATTCCTATTCTAACCGTAACAGTGTTTATAACAATGAAGTGGGCCTATCAGTAAAGCATTATGTAAATGGTTTCTAATGATAAATTATGTTTTGAAAAGAATAATAAATTCCAAACCCTATCTCACAAATAGTTTCATGAATCATCTTCCACTAAAAGCTATGTTAAGGTTTTGTGAATAGTGCCAATGCTGTGACCCTGAAAACTGTCAAATATGATTTCTCCCATTTGAAAGACCTACCAATGATTGCCAGAGGTATTACAATGCCAATTCTTCAATGAATGTGTGCTCTGGATCTTTTCAAATTCTTTGGAGGTACAAATCTATAATTGATTAAATGTGAAAGACTGCAGTCCTTTTATGTTATTAAATGCAATCTTTTATAGGGTTGAGGTTTATTCCTACAAAATGCTCAGTAGGGCTATGTGGAAGGGGTGTGGGTAATTCACTGACTAGGAGACAGACAGGTGTACTTGAAAACACCACACAGGTGTCCAGTTTTATTTTCAAACAGTTCTTGCTTGTCCCGGCAGAGGGCACTGTTGACCGTGGGCTGCCTATCAATGATGATAGACAGCACCACGGAAATACCACAGCTGGTACATAAACAGCAAGTGCACTCGCAGGTGCTCAAAGAAATAATAATGAAAACAGAAGGTGAAAAGAACAAGGGAAAACAAAACAGTAACAAAACTACAAATAAAAGGTGCTGCACTCGGCAGCATTATCCCGGTCGCCGCTACCCGCACGACCCTGATCAACGTCCTACTCTATCGGCTATCTAGCCTGCTCTTTCACAATACGCCGGGGTCTGCCCAAGGATTCCCCACTCTCTCTCTCTGTCTCGCTGTGAATCTTTATTTCTCTCCCGGCTGATTCCCGGTCCCGAATCAAAGCTTCTGCACTCTTAGCGCGTCTAAGTGGGCAGACCTGAGGAAACAACAGAGCGTTATTTTATAGGACCAACAATCACCCAAGACCCGCCTCTCAGCCATTCAGAGAGGGGGAAAGTCCACACACCCACTTTCCCACCTCCCCGTGTCACTGCCATGACTCACAAGCGGTTGTTGGGTGACTGCCGCCCTCTTCCTGCAGCCCGTGAACACGCCAGCAGAGTCAGCACAGATCTCTCCCTGTTACAGGCTATTATTCAATCTGCTGAAATGCAGAGTCTGTAGGGTAAGAAAAGCTGTTGTAACAAGATGAATGTGATTTTGATTTTTAATCACAGGTCTCAGTCATATTTGCTCTGCAATCTCTGACAGGAGATAACCAAATGGCTTCCCAATGAGTCCGCTTGCTGTGACTAATAGATCAACCTCACCTTTTTAGGGCTGGTAAATATATTTAAACAAATGTTTTAGAGGAAGGTTTACTTACACCAACCATTTAGAGAAAGTACTCCCTAAACTGTTTTACTCTGACAGGAAACAGCTGCACAAAATAAATAACCTTTTATTTATATCTTTGAGTCTGTGGCGTTTTGGAACTTTTGAACTCAACTGGAGGTCGCCGGTTCGAGTCCAGGCTATTCCACTCCCCACTTTGAACGAGAGCTCCCAAGGGGCGGCGCACAATTGATCAAGCGTTGCCCAGGTGGGGAGGGCTTAGGCCGGCCAAGCTGTACTTGGCTCACCGCACACCAACGACCCTGAATACGTTTACTATACTATATAATATGAACCCATATTTAAGTTATTCTGTTTTACATCAATAACATATTTAATTAACCAATTCTTTAAATGTTTTTACATTATAATATTGACTGTCACTCTGGTTACTGCACCAACCTGCTACCCTTTCCAGTTTACTTTTCATAAACACAACATAACTTCTAAAAGGATAATAAATTGCCCCCCTCCCCCCACAATGGGTCCTAGTGCTGACTATAGCAAATTATTACCTTTTTAAGGACTGCTTTGCAACAGCAGTTTTTCTTTGCTGTTCAGCCTTAGATGAATATGTAATTATGGGCGTTCCTCCATAATTTTGCAAAAAGGAGGTGGAGATGAGGGTTCACAAATATTAAAATGAGATGTGCTATAGCTGCAGGCAATTGCGACACTTACAATTGCATCGATTTGTTAAGAACTTTTGAAAGCATGTTTTAAACAATTGCAATAGTTGCTGGCATTTCCCAGTCGGCTTTTTCTCATGCATTGCCAATTGTCCCAAATGTCTATTTTTAAAATAATTTTATTTTAAATAACTTTTTTTTACAAGCCTTGAAAACACATTTCTGGTTTCCCCAACGTGTTGGGAGCAATAGACTGCACACATGTGCCACTAACCCCTCCAGCTCATTCTGAGCATCTGTATAGGAATAAGAAACACATCTATTAAAGCACAGGTGGTTTGTAATTGTGCACAATTTAGCATGGCACCACTGACTAACTAATAAAAACTGACAGTGTACATTTGGCTTATAGGCTAATCATGATAATACAAAATAGCAGTATAATGCAAAATGTGTTGCTGGTCCATTGAAATTTGTATAAACAAGAATTGACTGTTCTCCTGAAAGTATCAAAACTTGCCAGTGCTGCACCATGATCTATTTTGTGTTAATTGTCTAGGCTACTAAGTAGGTGAAGTTAATAATAATAATAATAATAATAATAATAATAATAATAATAATAATAATAATAATAATAATAAAATCTTTTTCTTTCAATTTAAAATAATATTTTATTCACATTATACACCAATGTGCACAATTCAGCAATGTGATTTATTTTGTGTTATTTTATTTGGGGGTGAGGGTGGGGTCCCACTATAGAATCTGATGAGATTAAACTGCCTTTCATTATTTATTCGAAAAAATGTCGCACGACTCTCGCAGTGCTAGAGATCTCGGTAAGACCAAACAAATATTTAAATGAATATATTGCGGCTCTCTCCTTAAACATATTTTCTCTTAGTACATACGACAAAATGCATACTCTATGAATTGTTGCAAGCAGAAATGCAAATAAAAATAAAGACAACAGAAAAACAAATTCCCATCTGAGAAATTAGAAATACTTGCTGACCCAGTTCTTCATTTATATAAAACCTTCCCGCAAGGTAAAGGATCAACAGATCCTGTTATCATAGAAAAAGAGGATGGGATAAGTGTTGAATTGCCACGCTTGTATAAAATGATTCTTTTGTTTTTTGCTGTCTTTGGTAGCTCTTTGATATGGAGGGTATTTTATGTCAAAATGAAAAATAAATGAATAAATAAATGTTGAAATTACACACACATTTATTTATTTATTTCTATATTTATTTTTCATTTTGGCATAAAATATCCTTCTTACTTTGAAAGGCCCCTGTAGAATCTTAGTGCTGTGGTTATCATCACTGCCACAGGAACGTCAAAGCGGCACATTGTGGAGTTCTCCAGATCGTCCGATAACTCTTCACATAAATCCAATATTACTTGTGTATTTAGTCGAAAGCGAATGTGGGGTCTGTATAACCTAGCAAAAGGATACCTCCCCTTCCTCATTATTCTCCTTCTCTCTGCCGCAACACTTCTTGTTTTCAAAAGGATAGTGAATGGTCTATTTTTTTAACAATAACGACTAAAGTTACACCAAGTAGAAGCAGGTGTAACTCAGAAAGTCCTAGAAGCATAATAGACATGTAAGTGCTTTGGAAATTGCACGTAGGGTCAGTTAATTTAACTAGTCATGAATAACTTGAAATAGACGGACCACAAAGCACCAGGGTTGTCAAACTCAATTCCCAGGAGGGTCGTAGTGTCTTCTGGCTTTCGTTCCACCAGAGTTCTCAGTTACTTAATTGGTCTAATTATTTGATTAACTGGACACATTTAACACTTCTCTTCAGGCCTCAAAATGTTTCATAGGTAGTGTACCTTGAATCAAGTACATTTTTAAAACCATCAGCTGTAAAAGACCTTAACAGTTTTTCCATTCTTTTTTCTTCCTGAAGTTCCAAGCTGGGTTAGAACGGGAGCGCTATCCCACTGCTCCAACCATATGTGGTGTAGTGGTGGGTGGTCAAGGCTGGTCAAAGGCAGGAACAGCAAACCCAGACTCAGAAACTGCAGTTTAAACACTTTCAATCACATAAAAAAATAAAAACAAGAAATTCAAGTTTTAAACAAAACTCGCAAACTCTTCAAAATAAACAAACCCAAAAAATACCCAAGCTGTGGCTATCGTGGTGTTTGTTTTCCTCTTCTTTATCTCTTTCTCTCTACTCCACACTCTCTTTCTTCCTTTTATATCACGTGGCTAGGAGCTTGATTGATTCGGTCACCACCTGGCCACATTCCCCACTTTTCCAATCACTCAATCACACAATTGGAAAAAAAAACAATTAAACAATGAACTAGGTGGCTGTGCAACCACGTGTAGATGCTCTGTCACAGGAGGTATGATGACGTTAAGTGTAAAATGATTCAGCCGTCATCAGTCAAAACAACTATATATTTAGGTTTGCAAAATATGATTGAAACCAGTATGAGAACAACACATATCAATCACACTACTAGTGTATTATGGGTTATTTTAATTCAGATGAACATAAAATAACAAAAATAAGATGAAAATACATTTTTGGAATGAACTACAGTATAGTAAATCTACAGTGCTTGCACAATCAAAATGTGACCCCATGTCCACTTCTCCCACTACAACTAAAAAGGCGAACTATTGTCTTATAAAACTGAAATTAGGTTAGGTACAACTAGATTTTACTAGAAACTTTCATGCTTCAGTTTTGAGAAACAATGACATCATTTATATTATATCCATGAAGAGTCACCCATCCAGTATTTCTTCTAGCATTGGCTATGTCAAGAATAGGAGAGATTGCACTTACTGTATATGGAGATGGTTAGACATTCATTTTAATTCAGCTGGATTGAAGAAAAGGGTTCAGTTGCTTATATCTTTATCTGGTGGCTCAGATACAATACTATATTTAAAAAAAAAAGCTTTTCAGTCATGATCTGTGTACGGTACATGTAGGAGACGGGATTTCACTACTATTGTTGAACAGGTTTAAAGTAGTGCTAACCAAACTACAGTATTTTCTTACAAGCTTTATTAACATTAGTACTGGTCCCCCTTCTATTGTAATGAGTGTATTTTGGTTTCATTCATTCAGGGAGTGATTAGTTACCAGTAAGCCACAGCACCTTTTTATCTGCAATTGTTTTTTAATGCAAGCAAAACATGTAAATACAGAAGAAGAAAAGGAGCTGCAGCGATACAATTTCTAAAAAAGAACATCCTGTACATAAGTTAAAAAAAAGGCTATTATAATGCTTGTTTTGTATGTACAGTTCAACATGGACATTTACCAATAGAAATATAATAATGTTTGATGAACAACAATGTGCAAAAAAACCCAACAACAGTCAATATAAAAAAAAAGCCAGAGGGGAAGACCAATACATTGAATGAAACTTATCAAAATATCAAGGACAAGACTGATTGTATCTTCACAATAGCTACATTACTATAAGAACATTATATATCAAATTGTCTAAAGTATATTTTTGGCCAGATTTTATGATTTTGCATTAGCATTTTGTTAGGTTTCAACGTTACTGTGTTATTTATATTTAATTTTATTTATTTATTGTTACTGTGTTATTGGTATTAGTAGAGACTAATGAAAAATACCGTGTTTAAATTAATTATTTACTATTTTACTGTGATATGGAAGGGATACTTTATATCAAGTTTACACAGGGGCAGATCTAGACTTTCATGAAGGGGGTGGTCCAGACTGTCAGGCGATACCTGATACGAAACATACCGTTAAAGTAAACAATACATTGACGCCCCTGTTTACATGATATTTAATGTATCATCGGTTTAATCTCATATGTGTGTTCTCTATGGTCTCTGTTGTTGTTTATGCTTAGATCTGTGATCTGATATGTCAGGCAACTACTTCATATATATATATATAGATATATATATATATATATATATATATATATATATATATATATATATATATATATATATATATATATATATATGTATGTATGTATATATATATATATATATATATATATATATATATATATATATATATATAATATATATATATATATATATATATATATATATAAATATACTAAATTTGGAGTTAGCACACACGTAATGAGCTTAATGTGTGTGATAAATCTAAATTTACTGTGCCATTTACTAACAAAGAATGCATTAATTTACGTACACAGTATTTGGCTAATTTACATACCATAAACGCTACACGTATTGTGAGCGATAATTTAATGTCCATGATAATGTCAGAGACTTACCCATGACCACCTTGATATCAAAAGCCCCAGCAGTCCTGGCATATAATTTGGTCAGTAGCTTATTGTGACGGTGGAGGTGGCTTACATTGACCGAAAATTAGTGATCACAGACACAGCACTCATCAGGGACAGGCAAAGGCAACGTAAAGTGAAACTACACTGATTACCTTTTACTTTTACCATGTATTCCTTATCTGATGTAAAAAATGTATTTTAAATAAGCCTTCCTACTTTATGCATATGGCCGGTCTATTAATTTCTAAAATTAAAGAAAGATCGCTCCATCCTTCGAAGGCCCTACGCATATAATAGGGGCTTCTGTCATTGATGGGGGTCACTGTCTCTGAGATGACCTGACATACGAAGAGGGGTCCCCATCTCTGAGATGACCCGACATACGAAGAGACTCACGAATCGGAAAGAAAACAAATTTAGCAGATGTTAGAACATATAGAGCGAGGTGTTCCCCCTCTTTAAAAGCCCAACATTATAGAAGGGGGGTTCCGTCGCTGAGGAGACCCGACAAACAGGAGAGGGGTCATCGTCTTTGAGGAGACCCGAAAAACAAGAGGGGTTCCACCACTTGGAGACCTCACATAATAGAGGCATCAGTACCATAAAGAGGGGATTTTTATTTCTTTTCTTAGGAGGAAACCTTTTGTGGTCCAGGCAAATAAGTCGTCCCCTCTGTGAAAATAAATGTTCTCTAATATATTTCAACGTCGAAGCATATGGGCATAGAGGAGAGGTTTTTTTCAGGTCTGCAGCAGATACAGTGGGAAAGCGGAAAGGAACTGTATTTTCGGAGCATCTCAAAACCCCAAAATACTGTTAGGCATATCATTTCCATAGTTAAATTGTCAAATGGGAAAAAGCAACCTTGGTGAAGAAAGTAATCAAGTTGCCTAGAATGACTTTAGATAGCCAAGCAAGCAGGTGGAGCCTGAGAGCACTTGCAAATTCATTGCAAGAGACGAACAACTGGGATTGATAGTATTGTAGGAGAAGCGATAGACATCAAGCAAAATTGGTTGAATTCCTGACAAATAGGATTTGATAGTAGCTGGTGCCAGGTGCAAAAAGATTACTTTGCATGCACTATGAAAGCCGTGATCCAATTCTGGTTAAATGGAGTTGGATTAATCGTGCTTTGGGGACAGAAAATCAACAGGTGGTCCAGCCTATGAAATAAGAGGGGTGATGGAGTAGCAGGTGCTGCAGCCATGCGTGCTTGTGTTGTGTTGAGTAGTCCTCTGATAGATAGGTTCAGTTGAAAATTAGCTGGCTGAGCTGGGATGTCACTGCTGGAGTTGGCAGAGCTGTCATAGGAACCAGACTAAAATCTGGAAATCGTCATAACAGGTGAAATGGAGTGGTAATATAAACTGTAGATTTGTTTGCGCACATGAAAAGTATTTATTTCTTTGATCAAAGATGACATCATATATGTGCTGCTGCGACAGTAGGGTATATTTGAAGAGTTGTGGATTTCAGATGCAGGAGTAGGTTTTCAATTTCCAGTGACAAAAAAATAACAAAAAAACATTAACAAAAACAAAAAAAACTCCAAATCTCTAAATGAAGTGTTTGTAAATAAGACCAGGTTAAGAGGTGCTGAAATGAAATCATCATGGAATATAGAACAGGCCATTCCAATGTTGAATGAGAGCCAACCACATTTAATTGTATTTTCTAGGTTCTGATGAAATATTAATGTAGGAATCCAAGTATTTTGCTGCTGATGAAAGAGCAAGTAAATAGAAATATGAAATGTCCGACCTTGGGGGAAAATGCGGATTACAAATTCAAATGGTCCTGCAAAGAGAGCGGTGCGTGTTTCAATATCTGAAAGTTCTGAATAGGGGAACAAAACAGTCAAGTTTAGATATACAGGGCTTGCTTAAAACACTTTCCTCACTAGCTCTTGAGAAATTAAAGTATTTGAGAAAGGTAAAAATGGTAAACAAGGCGACGTAGATGATGGCGCTTAAAGATCCCACACAGGCAAAGATGAACAGCTGGAATGGAGTGTAGTGTTGAAGAAAGGATATTACAGATATTGATGTTGGTTCCAGATAAGTGGACTTTGATAGTGAAAGAGTCCTTGAAATAAGCAGTAAAAAGAGAGAATCTAATCTTGATTGAAAGAGGTTGAGGAAATCCATTTTAGTTCAAAAATTGTTGAGAAAACTACTCCAGCCAGTGGTGTAGGATGATCTAATTTAAGGGCGAGAGTCCAGGAGATTACTAAAGGAGAGATTCAGTTGAATAGATGATTTGATTGCAAAGCCTCCAGAGGAGTGGAGCTGCAGACTTTATGATGGAATCTGAATATCTCTATCTGAGCTAATGCACCGGCCATGTTATTAAGAAGAAGAAAAAAAAAACACACCTCTGAACTTTTAATTTACAAGAACAGGCAACCGACAGAGAATAAATCCGTTTCAATGTATACAGCAGATTAATGCCCCCTTACAAATGTGGTGAGTATACATTTCGACATAATTATAGCGATCGTCAATATGCAAATTATGGGATGCAGGCCGTGCGGATTTCCCAGTGCCCACATTTTATATGAAGATTTCAAAGACCCCTTAACTTGAAGCTCGGTTTCAGTACGAATGATGGGAAAGTGGTGTCTTGAATAAAAAGGATTGGGAGCTGAAATCCATATTAGACGAAGAGGACCGGTCAAGAGGGCTGAAGAGAGATAAGTTATTAAAATGCTGGGGCAGATTGATACAAAGTGTGCGGAGGATCGTATCCCTGCAGGCGTTTACTCTGAGGTTGCTGCAAGACGTAGATTTGCTGCAAAATCTGTTGAACTGATCGGGAGCAGTCTATGTATGCATTACCCGTCATGAGGGAAGAGGATGCTTTCAATTATATTAATAGTTCTTCAATGCCTGCTGGGAGCACCACACATTAATCATTAGCCTTTTAAAGTAAACACTTCAAACCAAGCTCCAGGTAATATTTATTTGATTAGAAAATACAAGGCTTTCTTACACAAGGATATAGATACTGTAGTTTAAACACACAATTTGTAGTGTTATACTACCCTCTAGTGGTTACGTTTAAACATGCATGAGTCCCCTTAATGAAAGTAAGGGTAAAGTACAAGAATGCGTTGTAAAATACGAAACCAAGACAATTTCGGATTGAATCAAATCAATGTCCTACCCATTATGATTTTGGGTCTCAGTTGAAAGTAGCAATGGATCGCTGCAGCTGGGAAGTTGAATGGAAATAGTGCAACGTGGTGATTGAGAGATCTACTGCCGATATGAGCATGGAGAGATGAGGCTGTATTGCCGTCTGCAGTGGTGAGAAAGTAAACAGAACTGGTAATGCTGATGAACGATTCCAGCCGACTGTGCACCGAAGGGCATCGTTGAGAGCTGAATTAAAGCTTGCTGTCTTTAGATATTATAAAAGGGACGAAAGATAATCTGCACTACTGGATCTTGTAATGCAGACAGAGTAAAATGTTGGCAGCTTGAACCAGCTGGGGGAGCAGTACTGTTACTGCCGATTGAGTACTGGATTGCAATAGAAAAGAAAATACCTTTACAAACAGAGCTTTCAGGATTCTGTGAACGTGTCAATCTTTACAAAGACTTGCATGCCAGGAAGGATTTCTCTAGTGGTCAGAATGCTAGATACAGTGGCCACATGATTGAGTACTGTACCGCTGTGTTGATATGGAAGGTTGCCGTTCAACAGAGTCGAAGTTGGTAGGATAAAACAGGATACCGGGTAGATTTCTTTAGCCATTTCATCTGCTGGATTTGGATAGCGGGAATGTCCTCAGCATTGATTCTAGAAAGAAAATTGCGGCGGGTGTGTTTTCTTCTGTATTCCAAATAGCTCCACCCCCCGAACTGCACTTAATAGGTTAACATTTATTATTATTAACACATCTTGTCTTAATTGGCACCACTGGAACACTGAACTTGGGATACCTAAAGTATTGAACTATATATATATATATATATATATATATATATATATATATATATATATATATATATATATATATATATATATATTTAAAAAGTGTTATTATAACAATTTAACACAAATATAATTGCACATAAAAATAAATCGCACAACCACGTCTTTGCAGTAGCTTAAAGTTAAGCGCTATTATTAAATAAAATACAACATGATACAACAAAAAGTGTTATTAATATTATAACAATGTGTTTTCGATTTTAACCACATATAACGTAGCTTTAATAAAGATCCTGACAACATTTTTAAAAGTAAAACAATTTTCTGAATTAAAGTTTACAGACAGAAAATGGAGACGACTTGACCTTGCCTTTAAATTGTAAAATTCACGTGTGTGCAGAAAGGTTCAAAAAGGCAAACACTAACTTATTTCACAGCTAACTTATTTCCCGTGACAACGGTTTCATCAATGTGTACGCGTTTTTTTTCACATTTGTAGCACAACATATGTTATCCTAACAAGCATAGTACACAAAATCTCGACTAAGTGCTGTCATAATAAAAAGAAAACTGTTATTATTTATTAATATTTCAAGTACGACCGGTCACGTAGTTTTGCACCCTTTTTCCTGAATGTATTTAAACACTTGCTTTGCATGTACAGCTCACTGGTTTACAGTAGCATACAGATTTCATTTCCGTATCCACACTATGACTAGTAGCTTGCTGTGGCATTTGAAGCTGAATGCCTGTGATCATTTTTAATTATGTCTGACCTGATCACCAAAGAAAAGCCTGTCCTCTCCCCCTGTTGTATGCCGTTAAAATTGAACTACATTTGTATCCATGTAGCGATGGGATTTGAACTCTCTGCCTTTTAAATGGGTTGACCCACCACACTAGCTTTCACAGACAATCTAGCTATGCTCAGGGAATGTGATGGATCCTAACAAGGGGTGACAGTCACTTAACATATAGCTGAACATCCATGGTAAGCATGAAAATAGCTCAAAACTATCACTTTCACAGATTTACAGCAAGGAGCAGAAACTAATTAAAATCTTGCTTTTGAAGTTTTGTCAAGGTCACTGAAAGCCTGAGAAAGTCAATACTACTGGTACTGCACACAATATTCAGGGGTGCCAAACGATGACCAACACAGATAAAAATGTACGTAATGTTATTCACCATAGCATTCAAACAACAAATATTAAAAACTGCCATCTTCAAGCTTACAATTCAATTCTATAATAGAAATGCTCCCTCAAAATAATTTTCATTTGGTCATTGCATATGCTGCATTCATGCAAGACATGCAACGTTCTGCATCTGTTCTTTTTTATATGTGTTGCTCATCATTTGGTTTTCATTGCATTTAGGATACATTACCTACTTCTTTGTTCTTTTGCTATGCTTTTACACAATCTGCGCAGAGTTGATCTGAAAGTGCTGTGTCATGAGGTCTATTGTTCACAGGGAATTATGGTATTACCAAATATATTTCAACTGCGTAGTAAAGGAACCCAAGACCTAAATAAGTGAAAGGTTAAAATCCCCAGAGAAGAATAAACACACAAAATACTGGCCTTTCAGTTTATTCTTCTTTAAAAAAAATAAACAGCATTTCTATGTTTTTTCTGCATATATCTTTTCTGATGTAATAGCGTTAGCCAATGCAAATCTGTATAGCAATGCAGTGTGTTCAATCCCTTTTGAAGGACTCACTGAGTCAGGCAAGGAGTCTAAAATTAGTACTTTAGGACAGACGGGCCGCAAGTCTTGAGGGGGATAGAATCCTTTTGGCAGAAGAAATTACAAGGAGGGCCAGGTTAAACTGTCATCAGTCACATGTATCCTGCTGTAGAAAAGCCAAGCTGTGCCAGCATTATGAAGACTATTAAGATTCAGTATGTGAAAAACACAGACAAGTGGTACAGATGTAGTACACAGCTCTTGGTGTGGTTTCAGTGAAATGAAGAGTGCTTGGAGTATTGTGGCTTATCATAAAGTGAGGGTTCAGTGACTGCCAATCGTATGCATAAGGAGAACTAAAGCCCCCAAAAGGGGGGGATGTTTACACTGAATGGTGTGTCAGACAACGAAGTAATCATACAATGTGACATTAGGACAGTTGGAGAGGGGGGAAGTCAAATCTGTTGTATTCTTTCAGCAGATGTCCATTGCTATGAAAATAGTTTGTTCCACAAAAATGTTCCTTCAGTTGACAAAATTAAAGATGAACTCCCTTAGAAATTAGTTGTTTTAAAATAAAAATACAGACTTTTATTCATATTGGAATTTCTCATAGTTAACACATATATTATGTTTACAGTATATATAATTTTTCTCAGTGGCTTATATTTATTAAGAGTGGAGAGATAACCTTTTGAATTATTACCAATGTTAATCAACAGAGCAGATGGAAAACTAATGCCAGCACATTTTATAGACACATTTTGATATCTTCAGGCTATTCATGTTCCTTATATATATATATATATATATATATATATATATATATATATATATATATACTATAGTTTTAATACAGTTGATCTTTAAAAATGACATCACCAGGAGTAGTGGGGGGATGGGAGGCAGCACAAAAAGAAGACATTGAAAACCAATTGAATATAATCTTACCAATGAGAAATCTATCCTTCAAAGTACACAGTGAAGTGTTCTGGAAATGCATTAAATATGCACTGCTGTCTTCACTCATGTTTTTACTGACTGAATATATCTTTAAAAACATCATTAAAGAGCCAGTTTTTTAATCGGTTTGAAATATGAACATCTGCACTTTTTGAATTTTTAAATAGTTACATCAATATATTGGTCAAACATGTTGCTCAGACTCTGTTGAATTGATTTAACTTCAATGGTACAATGCTTGCAATGTCATTTTATGTATTTGTTCACCTTCCCTTTGCCCCTACATGTACAGATCAGCAGGAAGTTTGCTAAAATATAGTTAGTTGGCAATGCCACTTTCAGTAGATGTTATAATGATATAAGGGATCTTAAATATATACCCAGCTATTAGGGTTTAACCCCCAACAAATATTCCTTTCAATGAAATTAAAGATATAGATGCAGATGTATCAAGTGGAAAGATAGCCAGGTGTTATACAATTAGATCAAATAAATAAATAGCAATAGTATAGGACACCAATTGGGTTGGTGGGATACACTGGCAGAGTATGAAGGTGCAATCATTTTGCACAATTGATAGTAATCTGATCTGTAATCCTGGGGTATTTTCTTACAGAAATTCAAATTACATAGTAGAGTATACAGCAAACAACTCACTTAAAATGAACTCAATTAAAATGAATACAAACACAAACGTTAAGAAAATATAAAGACAACAGTGGTTGGTGCTCGCTCAGGCAGGACATGGTAGAATGGACAGAGACTCTAGGCACAGCCTCATTCTACTTTTGAAGGTAGGTGTGGGACATTGTTATTTTTCACAGATTTCGCAAATTACACCAGCAACTCCAACCTTGTCTAGCGTTGTGCTGCTCCAACACAGAAAAATTATTAAAAATTCTATATTGCAGCGACAGATTCCAGAACCAAAAAGGTGAATAAATTAAATTCAGCGACTTATCATTTAACTTCCAGTTGAAGTTGAATAGAACTTTGTCTTTCCTTAGTATACTGTGTATACTTAAACAAGGCTTGACTTTAGTGTGAGCTGTCTGCAAGAACCATGCCAATATGAAGAATGGCATTTGTTTTGTAATTGAAAAAAAATATCACATGGGTACAATCCTGCGCCTTGGGATATACTGTAATGCTTGCAAAATCAATAATCTCTTCTGAGGGGTTTGAGCTGAGAAAATGTAAAAAGAAAAATATACATTATTGATGTACCTGTTTTTGGAGTACTTATTCCTTCCAGGTTTATGCCCATTATTTATGGTCTTTCGCCCAAAAACAAAATTGTTTAATAATTCTCTGTTGTCTGGCTGTTTTTTTAATCAACTTTAATGGCTATTATACTTCTGTGATCCCTAAATGGGACTTTTTCAAGTAGTTATTGCCCTGTATTGGTGTTTCTATTCATCTCCACATTGTCTGGGAGATTTGTGGATTATGTCAAAATGCAAGGCAATCTTATTTCCCTGCTAATCGCTCAACTAACACATCATGTAATTTGGTAATTAATAACACCCAGATTAATTTGAATGCATGTTTTATTATTCTTGATATGACAGTAGACCATGATGTATTCCTATCAAGGCTACATCACACATATGGATTAAAATTATGCAGTATTATGCAATTATGCAACATTTCAAGAAATGTTTACTGAATTGTATTAAAAACTCATACCAAACACTTATAAAACTGCCATATCCATAATATGTAGCCTAATAAAGACAAACTAGACATTTGGCCCATCTTGCTCATTTGGTTATTAATAGCATATTGATCCCAGAATCTCATCAAGCAGCTTCTTGAAGGATCCCAGGGTGTCAGCCTCAACAACATTACTGGGGAGTTCGTTCCAGACTCCCACATTTTTCTGTGTAAAAATGTGCCTCCTATTTTCAGTTTTGAATGCCCCTTTATCTAATCTCCATTTGTGACCCCTGGTCCTTGTTTCTTTTTTCAGGTCGAAAAAGTCCCTTGGGTCGACATTATCAATACCTTTTAGAATTTGGAATGCTTGAATCAGAGTGCTGCGTAGTTTTCTTTGTTCAAAACTGATAGGTTCAATTATTTTAGCCTTTTAAACCTAGAATAATTCTGGTCGCTCTTCTTTGCACTCTTTCTAGAGCAGCAATATCCTTTTTATATTTCCCAACATAAAACCAATGTCACCTTACAATAATTGATTCTGAGTTTCAGTGTTTAAAAATAAAATATCAAACAGAACGAAATTTCAGTGTACCATTTGTAATTCGGTAATATAAGAGAATTGGTCAGGGGTCTGAATACTTTTGCAAGGCACTGTATATAGTTGAAGAAAAAAGTGTTTGGGTAGTTAAAACCCACAAAGAAAGTAATTTCTATAATTTTTATTGTTCTATTTAAAAATATACATTAAAGGAGAGATTCAGCTTTATAATAAATTACATAACATGCATAAAATGAAAAATAACATGCAAACAATAATTTCATACTTTGACAAACCGTATTTGGGCACCCTTACATTAGTATTGTTTGTGCCCACCCTTTGCTACCCTTACAGCTTGCAGTCTTTTTGTTTGTATTTTGTATTTTTCCAGTTCCTGGCATCTTTCCAGTGATATTTCTACAAATTTTTCAACACATACAGCTTTGACTTCTGCAATTGACTTTGGTTTCCTTTTTGCAACAGCACCCTTCAAGTCAACCCACAACATCTCAATGGGATTCAAATCTGGGGACTGAGATGGCCAATCCATAACTGTAATCTTCCTTTTTTTTCAGAAATTCCTTACTAGAATTTGTAGAATGCTTAGGGTCATTATCCTGCTGGAATAGAAATTTCCATCCAGTAAGAATTTTAGCACTGGGTAACAAATGAGTGCAAAACGTCTTGATATTTTGCAGTATTCATTGATCCTTCTATAATACAAAGGTTGCCAGTGCCTGAGAAAATAAAACAAGCCCACACCATCACACGGCCTCCACCATGTTTAACACGGGGCATGATGAACTTTTCTTTAAATATATATTTTTTCTTTAAATATATATCTCTATTCAGGCAATACAGCATATAGAGGATAAGGTGATGCTGTGTAATCTACCCTGGCTTAGAAGCCCTACCTGTCCAGACAGCAGACAGCAGACAGCTGCTGAGGAAGGGAGGGGACTGAAGTGCATTAATTAATTCCCAAAACTGCCACTGCCTGCTGTATCCTTCACAAACTCTTGTCAACAACAAAATTAGATGTTCAGGAATCAGTGGCTGCCTGTGAGACAGAAGGGGAAGGTTACAGTCTCACAAGAAAAAAAAGGAGGTACTGCCTTTAACAACAAGCCCTAAACAAGTGCAACCCATGTGGGTGTTTATGCAAATTACAATCCCCGACTCTCAAAAACAAGCCCAATTCTGCTTGTTATAAGCAGACTTATCAACTGTGAAGGTTACCTCAGCCGCCAGTTTCAATTGGATAGTAGCAATCTGAGGAGGCTTGTGCTGTCAGAGATTCGCTCCTTTCTTTTAAGCTGTGTTGGATTTACTGTTGTGTTACATGTTAATGATGCAAAGAAATAAAACACAATCAATACATTCATTTGCAATTTTATTTGGTCAGTTCTGAGAGAGCATCAACAGCTTGTTGGATGTTGTTGTGCTGTTTTGTGCGATAGAGCTGGCCCTGACATCCAGTTCCCCAACTCTATTTATTAACATGGAGGGCAGACACATGTTGTCTTTGGACATAGCTGGGATCAAAAAAAAAAAGAGGGGAGTTAATTCAGTTTCATTTAAGCAGCTCACTTGCATTTCGTGGTTAACTTCAGCGTATTTTTTACAGCAAGATATTCTCAAACAGCTGCTTTAATGCTATAACAAGGGTATAACACAATTCATGATAGGTGGTTTTATACAAACCCACAAGAGATATACAACATGACAATTTCAAACCCAGCAAAAAACAATAATAATAAAAAAAAAAAAAAAAAAAAAAAAAAAAAAAAAGCCGCCCGCATTATCATTAAGGTGAACTACACCACTGCTAACCATAAAATCACCCATCAGCCACTTACTTTCTGTCATCTTGGAATCCACAGTAACTGACCTGCTCTCTTGCAATGTTTATAGTTCGTTATAAACACGCAAATTAACATTTACACGTGAAATGCGGGTTTCCATGTGAAAGTGGGCATGGATTTTCCCATGTGTTTCGTCATTTACACAAGTAAATGAGATTTGCCCTATCGCTCTCTTTGCTCTTTCTTGGCCACAAACCTGATTTACCTGAGTAATTCTTCTAAAAGTGCACGCGCATCGCCATTTCATGTGTAAATTGACCCGCATGGAAACCCAATGATTGTAATACAAAACAAGTACAACATGCAAACATCCAACAACACACTGAGCCTCGTTTACTAAAAGACAGTAATTTGGCCATAATTACTGGAGGAAAACTGAGATGACTGTTCATGGTATTTCCCAGTGTCACGCCTTAATTACTGGCTAATTTGAAGCTAAAATACGGGTCAGAAAAATTCTAATTAGCATACAAATTGCGGGTGGCAACAGGTCTGAAGTTGGGCGCGCTATTTATTCTACTGACAACAGGTGAAGGAGCTTACTTACTGGTGGCGGCAGGGATAACAAATATGTGAGCCAGATAAAAGAAAATATGCTGAAATAATTTTGTTTCAATTAAAAATAATATTTTATTATCTACGCATCCTGCAACGACGTGAAGCCTACAATGCATCAGCATGGTTTGTTTTGCACTGTATTACATGTAGGATAGACTAAAAATAAAAGCCTGCTATGTTTCCATTAGATTTTACTACTGTTTAAGTCTATTATACATATCTATATTTTTACATAATGTAATGTGTACAAACACATTATTGTTATTTTAATATGTCATATGCATTAGGCTATTAATTGTATTACTTTTATTTTTTACAAAAAAAACATAAATCGATTGACAATGAACTTATTAAGCCGATTAAGATTATATTATATATATATATATATATATATATATATATATATATATATATATATATATATATATTATAATATATATATATATATATATATATATATATATATATATATATATATATATATATATATATATATATATATATATATATATATATATATAAACAAACTAAATAAAATACAGATAAGATAAATGCTCTTGGGGTCAGCGAACGTAATGTAGAAACAATTAGAAAGCGCTGAGAAGGGGTGGGATATGTTTTGGCTCCTGCATAAACAAGTACCAGAATTTGAACCAAATTCAAGTGTTTGACACAATGGGGGAGCTTCCATCTGTGGTTATTTACACGTGAAGTGACGATGTGCGTGCACGTTAGGGAGAACAGCTCAACAGAATCTGAAAAGTGTCAATCTTATTTACCCATGAAAATCCACACCCATTTTCACATAGAAAATTTCACGTGCAAACATCCACTGCCCCAAAACAGATCAATTGGGATCATACGTGGAAGGTGTAGCTGGGTTGGACAGTTTATTATATTTATTATATATCTCTATGTTAATTATTTTATTTTGTCTTTAATATGTCGTGTGATCAATTAGTTGAAATATTATTCACTACTAACGATATGCCACCCAACCAATGGACATTTCGAAAACTATTTGGGCAAGAGCAGTAAAACATATTATTAAACAACCAAGCACGAGGCATTTATTTATTTATTTATTGCATTTATAACACGCTTTTTATACAAAAGCATCACAAAGCACTGTACGGTAGGTACATAGCAGAAAAAAGAGCAAACCACAATACGTTTGTAATTACAAATCACTGCTTTCATACATGAGCTTAACACTGCGCTTTATAGAGTTTCACACAATCAAGATGTCACCTGGCAACTGTGGAATTCTAGGTGAGACTCCCTGGTGTATGTGTTCTCTGGAGAGGGGTATTGCTGCAGAATGCACTGGCACAGCCTAGCTCTCACAGGCAGTTCACACAGGGTAGTGCTGACGTCATCATTATAGGCTACAGCCTTTTGGCATCCAACAAAGCACACACTGCAATAATGAACAAAATCCTTTAAACTGCAGTTAGTTAACGCAATTGGCTGAACTGCTGGAGGGATGCATAATAGCATCAGAAGAATTAAGCTCAGTGAGGATCAGCATGCCAGATTCAGCAAAGCCCTTATGTCCCTAACTGCTATGGCATTCATTTGATAGAATTTGCTAAGGGTAGTATGCAACAGGCAGAGCATTCGGTGCTTTTGAGAAATTGAGCAAATTGGATAAGTCAAGAGAAACAGACACTAATTAGGCCAATTTCCTTCAACAGTACTAGTAGTTGTGCTCTCCTCCATTCCGAACATTAGAGATGTCTCTAGACAGACTTTTCAAATGTCTTCTGCTATCAATTCTGTGAAAACATCATCAAGAGGATGGTTTTAGAAAGTGTTTTAGGGATTTAAAAAAAAAAAAAAAGATTGATTTTCCAATCCTAGAATGGATTTCGACTGGCAAGTTAAAGAGAAACTGGTTGGTATAAACAAGGAGATTAATAAGACCCTGACAGAGAGAGGTGTAATAAACCTCACAAAGCGTTTGAAATGATGACATCAGTGTATTACCCTGAAGAAATACAATCAGAACCACAATCCTGCCACAGGATCACTGGCAATGGTAAAACTGGTATTTGAAAGAAAGAGTGCATAGGAATCCTGGTATGATCAGTGGCACACTATGGTAGCTATTCTACCAATGGCTTATGCCATGCTCTTGTGCAATCATTGTACCTTTGAACTCTGGCAAAGGGAAACTTGGTGAGTAGGAACCATTATAAATGTTTGCCACAATAAAAGCAGAGCAAAGTGTAATAAAGCCCAGTGAAAGCATGGTAAAGCAAAGACAGACATTCTAAAGAGAGGCATAGTAAAGCATATTAAAAAACATGGCAAACCATGAATTTACTCTTTGTAACCAAATTTTTTTAGTTTAACTGCTGTTAGTCGCGATCGCTCTCAAACGTAATTATTTTTTATTTTTTCTCATTTGAATTTGCTCTTACTACTGATTTTATTGTATTTTATAACTGCTATTATCTGTAATGTGATACTTTGTACCTTGGATAAGGGCAAATGCTAAGAAATAAATTATTATTATTATTATTATAATAATAATAATAATAATATAATAATAATAATAATAATAATAATAATAATAATAATAATAATAATAATAAAACTAAATTAAATTAATAACATAATGATGGGAAAAGCCTGGGAAAACTTCAAAATGATTATGCAGATTTGAAATTTCAAATCTGTATAATCATTCTTATGCAGTCATTCTGCTACACTCTGGTGTTCCTGATGCAATCGGAGTTTAGATATGATTCTGAGAGGTCTTCTGAGGCCACGGGTGCCTTAAACATTTGAGTATTTAAAGTTACTGAAAACTACAAATCATCATACATCTGTATCTACTGTACTCATACCAAGTTGCTGTTTAAGATACTGACCATGTGCAGAAAAAAGATTGCAAGTTTCATACAAGAGTCACACATGATGAGGTAAGCATCTGATAGAATTTGCTAAGGGTAGTATGCAAAAAATAAAGATAAATCATCGAGCAGGATTTTCGAAAGGTTGTAAATGATAACTCCAGTGTTAATCAAGGAATAGATACATAGCATTGCTTTTGGCATTTTGTTATTAAATAATTGTCTATTGTGATTTCCTAAATTATGTTAATTTACAAAATAATGTTAATATCTTAACGAGCACTGCTTCTTGCGACTATTTCTTTTGTTTGTGTGTAAATTTAAAAGCAAATCCGTTTTAATTGTCATCATTTATCATGAGTTAATTGGCACTTGTAAAGTGAGGGTTATAGTTAACGAAAGAGGATATAACTCACCTTGAAACTGAAATTTAACAGACTACTGCTGTGACGCTAATGAAACAGAGAGAGCATACAGGACAAGTTGATTCTTACAGACTACTTAGATAATTCAATATTTGTAGTTATGAAAATATTTTAGTCTTTTCTATACTTGTGGTTATGAATAAGATTTATTCACTTGTTTTAACCATTTGTAACCTTACAGAAAATGTGTTGTATTGCTAAAATAATATACTGTTATTTGCATTGTAATGTTAATACCAAGAAATAATCAATGCAAGTAGTATATTTGAATTCTGCAAACGTATGACAGTTGACTTCTACTGTAGATTTCATCTGAATTTTACAACTGAAATCTTGGTATAGAAAATAACATATTAGATATTACAATAAAGTTTCCCCTTAGGTGATTGCGGATTTGCAATGTGTCCTTGGCTTTTAACACTTTTTATATTGTCAATCATGACCCCTTGGTTAACAATTGCAACTGTTCCAGTGTACCGTAGCTCCACCCCCTTTCTAGATGGCCGACTTCCACTTAACCCTGGGAATTAATTGTCTGGCCATCCAGTTCAGGGCAGTCTATTCCCTTTACACAGCGCCCTCACTGGTCGGGAGTGAGATTTATCATCAAGACTCATTCTGTCTCTGTCACAGCCATGTTTTAGTATTTAAATGTAATCAAGGGATCTGCTCCATTATATTGATGGAAAAGCAGAGAAAGTCCAAAGGGATATGTAGACAGATGGCAAAGAAGAGGAAATTTATAAAAAAAACCAGAGGCTAAAAAGACAAGGGGGGGGGATATGCAAAGTCTGAGATAAAAGCAAAGAAACACAAGAGACATTTTTCAAGCAAAATTGAATAACTGAAGACTTGCATGTAGTAAAGTACAAAGTATTTACCCAAAAGCACATTCACATCTATTTACTGGCAGGCAATTGGTATTTTAAATAGAGAATCAAAGAGGCAGATGACAGGCTGCAGTGATCTGAAAATACTGAAAAAGAGAGTGAAAAAAAGGAATCAAAAGGTAACAAGAAGATGTTGCAAATTAGAGCGAACATTGTACACCAGACTGCCACACACCTCATGCCACACATCCAGTACTGCACAAATACATTAAACTGTCTGGCTCTGATGGGTGCAATGTGAAATACAACAAAATGGGCGAAGAAACACTGCAAAATTACAGATGATAACTAGATAATAAAAACAAGAGACTTCAAGTGCTTTCTAAAAAAAAGTCTTTGAACTGATGCCTGAGGAGAAGGTTGAGGAGTTTGCGGTAGAGAAGATTTCTTGACCTATATAGAATTTCAATATCCGAGTAGTTGAAGATTCCTGGTTTGATAGAAGGGCAGGGTATGGGGAGACTAAATGGGCTCGATGTAGCTGCTCATCTCTTTTCAATAATTTGGCTATTTCAATCAACTGATTTATCTTGTAATTCATATGAGATGCTGACTTCATATTTAAATGTTATGAAAACTCCTTCTTTTTGATCTGTGACCTAAGATGGCTGCTGTATTGTGTTCATGTGACTTGTTGCTTTCATATCCCTGATGCAAAAACACGCTTTGAGATAGTGTCTGCACAGTTAGTACATTGCTGTTTTCTATTATTCTCTCAATAAAGTTTGATTACAGCTGTTGTAAAGTAAATGCCACGTGTCATATTGTCTTAACCATGTCAAGGATACAGATCTTTTTCACATAGCCATTTTACTCAGAGATGCCATTCCCCTTACATTAAGGGGATGCTTTTAACAAAACGTATATGTGAAGTTGTTTTATTACTTTTATTACTTTCAGAAAACAAGCCTTTGCAAAAATGACTGCCAGAAAAGGGTTCTTTTTTCTTGTACCACTCCCATGATCAAGCTTGATCTAAGGAGTACATATGTGTACCGAGTATGAAGTCAATATCTCAAAGAGTCAAGTCTTTATTTATCCCAGACACATGACCCCAATATGACAGCCAACTTAGGTCACAGGTCAAAGAAAAGGGTGCTGTTAGATTTTCCCTGAACATTTCACTCAACACTGAAAATATGAAGTTGCTACAAAATGTGTACTTATAAACAGAAAATGTGACTTTGAACTTCAAAATCAGATCCTACAAGTTGTATTATTGTGTTCTAGAACGGTCCAATACTTGAAATAAAAAAAAAGTGAGATCCTTTTACAGGCTCTTTTTTCTATTTTAATTATCAAAGAGAACCTACACCCAGATATTTCCTGGAGCTGGGCACAGTAATGTTAAGACTAGGCCTGAAGGCACTTGTATTTTGGATATATTCCATTCCATCCCTCCTGAGCGCCAGGCTAAATTAATCAAGTTAGTAAGTTGTTCAGCAGTAATATTTTCAATATTATGAAATGCCACAGACTGTTTCTTTAATAGAAAATAGGTCTGGATTTCTTCCAGATATAATGGATATTAAAAAGATAAATCTGATTTAATGTAGAATAGCCTTAATAAATATGAGTGGTTATGAAAGTATGCTAATGACGTAAATTAATAACAAAGTACAGTTTTACCAAAAAACATGATTGGAATTGATCTCTACTTGATACATGCATGATGATTTGGCCACTTTCTGTTCCTGGGTTCAGGGGGTGGTTTGGGTCTTTCAATACCATACACCCTCTCCCACACTGTTTACACTGTGGTGGTGGTGGCAGCTTTGCAAAAAAGTCAGGAAAATTATTATTTTTCTTGTACGACACCCATGATTGAATTTGATCTAAGGAAGCACAAAATGCATATGCACATTGAGTATCATGCCAAAGCATTTAGTCTTCATCTGCAAACCAGTGGTATATGAGAGACTAACAGTCGTAGCTGCAGTAGGTTTGCAAACTCATACAAGCTCCTCTTGTGGGGGATGTTTAACAATGAGTTATACATTATAGCTATTAACCAAATAAGTACACAGGGTTTGGAACAACATGTTTTGAGATCAATGCTGATGCTTTGTTCATATCACTGCTTTTTAAGCATGTGTTGTATGACAGTTATGGTATTGTGTGTGACATGGTGAAGACCCTGCACAATAATATAGAATGTAAATATGCTAGTTTTAATTTTTGTTTGGCAGAGATGAGGTTCAAAGCCCATCGCTGTAGAAATCCATGTGCAGAACATGGTTGAGCACGTATGAAAGCAAATTCCTTGTGTTGGGCAAGGTTGTAAAGGTTGCATAGCATTGCAGTGGGCCCAGTACATCAAACTTACAGAATCATTTGGAGAGCCACTTCTGATGAGCTTGATATATGGGCAAGAACATATTCTACTGCAGGCTAAAGTTAAGTCAACTTAATCAAGTTCTATTATACACCACAAACACTATTTTGTGAACTATGGTAGCAACAGCATGTGAAAATTTCAAATTTTGCTTTAATATATTACTACAGTGGCCTGCCCAGTCACTAGATCTCAATCCAATTGAGCATCTGTGGGATGAGATGGAACAAGCTATCCGGAGTAGAGATTCACTACCAGCCAACTTGGCACAACTGTGGGAAGCATTGGAGTCAGCATGGGCCAGCATCCCTGTGAAACGCTTTCAACACCTTGTAGAGTCCATGCACCAATGAATTGAGGCTGTTCTGAGGGCAAAATGGAGTGCAACTCAATATTAGGAAGGTGTTCCTAATGTTTTATACACTCAGTGTGTATATATATATATATATATATATATATATATATATATATATATATATATATATATATATATATATATATATATATACAGCTCTGGAAAAAATTAAGAGACCACTGCAAATTTTTCTTAAATCAGCATCTCTACACATATGGCAGCCATTCCATTCCAGTATCTGATGAATTCCATGATCACCTGAACCAAATCTTATTTAACAAGGAAAAGTATAAAAACCACTCCTGTGGCCATCACTATCCTCTTGCAATAGGACCAGCTGGATGGCAAAACAGTGCTAGTAGTACCTCAAAAGTAATTGGAATCAAAAAAGAACTATTGACCATGCCCAAAGAGTTGAAAAGGAAAGTTTTGAGTGAGGAAAAGAAGGGTTCAATTCTGGCTTTACTGGCAGAGGGATACAGTGAGCGTCGGGTTGCTTCAATCCTTAAAATTTCAAAGACTGCGGTTCATAAGAACAAGGTCAAGCAGAACACATTGGGGACAACAAAGCTACAGACTGGCAGAGGGCGAAAATGACTCTCCACTGACCGGGATGACCGCCAACTCATTTGAATGTCACTCAGCAACTGTAGGATGACATCAAGTGACCTACAAAAAGAATGGCAAACGGCAGCTGGGGTGAAGTGCACGGCGAGGACGGTTCGAAACAGGCTCCTAGGGGCAGGGCTGAAGTCGTGCAAAGCTAGAAAAAAGCCCTTCATCAATGAGAAGCAAAGAAGAGCCAGGCTGAGGTTTGCAAAAGACCATAAGGATTGGACCGTAGAGGACTTGAGTAAGGTCATGTTCTCTGATGAGTCCAATTTTCAGCTTTGCCCAACACCTGGTTGTCTAATGGTTAGACGGAGACCTGGAGAGGCCTACAAGCCACAGTGCCTCGCACCCACTGTGAAATGTGGTGGAGGATCGGTGATGATCTGGGGGTGCTTCAGCAAGGCTGGAATCGGGCAGATTTGTCTTTGTGAAGGACGCATGAATCAAGCCAAGTACAAAGTTGTCCTGGAAGAAAACTTGCTTCCTTCTGCTCTGACAATGTTCCCCAACTCTGAGGATTGGTTTTTCCAGCAGGACAATGCTCCATGCCACACAGCCAGGTCAATCAAGGTGTGGATGGAGGGCCACCAGATCAAGACCCTGTCATGGCCAGCCCAATCTCCAGACCAGAACCCCATTGAAAACCTCTGGAATGTGATCAAGAGGAAGATGGATGGTCACAAGCCATCAAACAAAGCCGAGCTGCTTGAATTTTTGCGCCAGGTGTGGCATAAAGTCACCCAACATCAATGTGAAAGACTGGTGGAGAGCATGCCAAGACGCATGAAAGCTGTGATTGAAAATCAGGGTTATTCCACCAAATATTGATTTCTGAACTCTTCCTAAGTTAAAACATTAGTATTGTGTTGTTTAAAAATGAATATGAACTTATTTTCTTTGCATTATTCGAGGTCTGACAACACTGCATCTTTTTTGTTATTTTGACCAGTTGTCATTTTCTGCAAAGAAATGCTCTAAATGACAATATTTTTATTTGGAATTTGGGAGAAATGTTGTCAGTAGTTTAAAGAATAAAACAAAAATGTTCATTTTACCCAAACACATACCTATAAATAGTAATACCAGAGAAACTGATAATTTTGCAGTGGTCTCAATTTTTTCCAGAGATGTGTGTATATATATATATATATATATATATATATATATATATATATATATATATATATATATATATATATATATATAATATATATATATATAATAAAAAGCACTGCTCTAACCTGATTACATGTCAGATATTTTATTTTACCAAATTCGTAGAAGATCATCACATTAGGTGTCACTCAATCATTCTGTAAATTGAATTCTGAGGCAGATAAATTCCCAGACAAATATCTGGGGAAATAAACCAACAGCAGCCTGTTGGTGCGCATCCATTAGAAACTGCAATAATTTCCTTCTGAAAAATCCACCTGTGCATTTACATCAGACATCAGTGTTATATACCTTTTTGTTTTTTTTTCTTACTGTTCAGCCAAAAAATAATCTTTATAAAACTTAAAAAGAAATGATTTGTCATCATTAGTAAACTAATATTGTTGAGGTTGTGTAAATGACAGTTAGATTTGCTAAATAAAGCTCAGTATTACTGTAAGCAAACAGTCTGATAAGCTTTATAACTGCACCTAAAGATCTTAATTCAAAACAAAAAGTTGATCTTTGTCAGATTTCTGTGTAACTAGGTGCTACATTTGTACCTAGTTAAACACAAAAGTGTAGCTAATCCATGATCTGTGTCAATGGCTTTGTTTTCTTTAAATAAAGGACAGATAATGGAAGAAATATGTATGTTAATAGGAAATTGAAAATGGATGGAAGGAAGAGTATGATCTTCCAGATGGTGTGCCAGCAGTATATCTTTCAAGTGAAATAATCAGTTCCTCTGCACTCGTCACAGATAACTTGTGCTGACAGATCACCAGCTGATAATGTTGCTTTGAACTTTTTTTTTCAATGTACTGAGGTAGTTTTAGAACCTTTTTTTATCGCCATTCCAAAGTATGCCTTTGTATTTATTTTATTTTATTATTATTATTATTATTATTATTTATTATTATTATTATTATTGGCTTCCAAGCCCATGGTTGGGAAGCCTACTGTTGTTGTTAAGATTATTATTATTCTTTCTGCCAAGAAAACCTTCATAAAATGAAAACCGTTGCAAGAAAACTCAGAGTTGTAGATGCCAATGGGAACTAATGTCCACAGCTGAATGAGAATGGTTTGGCAGCCATATTGGATTTTACGACAAATTTCAATCTTCTTGTAGGGAACCACTTATCGCAGTTCTGAAACCTGGTATACATGGTTAGGAATTGTCCAAGATGCACGGTGCTCGAAATGGAGCTGATTGGTTCAATGGTATGGCGGCCATGTTGGATAACCTAATTAACACACAAACGGCTTCTCCAAAACCGCTAATCTGTTCAAAGCAAACCTTGGCATACATGATCCACATTTGGTTTTCTTTAAAATTTGCCCAAAAGAAGTTGCTGCAGTAAAAAAAACATGCTTGCCGTGGACCAATCAAATGTCAGCATTGCTCTAGTTGCATATATTGTGCATAAAATGAACACCATTGAACAAAAACTCTTGATACTTCAGAGTAGTGGAGGCCTATGGAAATTAATGTATGGTTTATTAAAAATATACCTTGGTATTGACCTTGACCTTTGACCTCTCCTTAACATCAAATATAAAACTAGCTTATACCTCATTACAGAGTGTAGATAGAGATGGCTACGATGGAACACAGATAGGAACCCATATGGGTGTTGATGTCTACAACTGACTGAATGGCAAACAATCAAAATGCTTAAATATTTGAAAGCCATAAAGTTGCTTGCAACGTCTAATTATTATTATTATTATTATTATTATTATTATTATTATTATTATTATTATTATTATTTCATGGCAATGGAAGATGGCACTACAGTGCTTTTTATCTGTTGATTTTAAACTATAATTACATACTGCCTATCGCTACTTACTAGGAACCCTTTGGAAATTAGATGTTGAATCTCACGGTTTAACAAATAAACACATCTAATAATAGTTACAAGAATACTGTTATTCTAATGTTGGAGAATATGCCTGCTTCTACCATTTTAGATAATCAAATATAGTGAAACCTGAGTTATCTGGTCAACAAACAAACTGAATATTTTGCTTAAGATAGATAGGTGCTTATTCAAGATGCTTTTGTCATCCACTCATTTTGGAGAAGCAAGATTCTTTCTGGCTGAAGAGATTTAGACGACTGTTTAGAACCAATGACCTGCAGGTTTTACTATACTTACATACTAGCAAACACGTAGATTTGAAGTTAAATGATATGAACCATTGTGCTTGGTGTGCTGTATAATACTAAAACTTCAATCATATATAACAGCTTGCATACACATCTTAGTATTTACATTGTAACGTTTATTTTATGTCTAAAATATATTTGCAAACGATTAATAAAACAATAAAATGTGTTTATATTCTGTTCCCCTTGTTAATTCTTAGAATTGTAGCTGTACAGTGTGGTTGTAGCCATTTCCTTTAATGATAAATTATAACAAGTGCTTGTCTTGGTGGCAGTCTTGTCTGAATAAATTTCTTTCCAAAGGATCAATAAAGGGACTATAACTGTCCTCAAATTCTCTGGACAGCTCTAAAAAAAAAAAAATTTCATTACAACAACAAACGCTTTTCACAAATGCATGAAAACAAAGAGACGTCAACAGTCATCATTTTGTTGATGTTCTTTATTTCTGTATATTGATCGTAAACCAGAATTATCCATGAAGCAGTGACAAGTGCTTTGGTGAATAATTACACATAATCAGCAATCAAAATTGAATCAGATGGGCACGTTTAATTAACCATGTTCCTTATTAAAAAGGAGAAAATACATTTAGAATACTATCAGGGAAAAATAATAGAGGGAATCTAAGGATAAGACACACTGCAAACTTTTTTAAATTTTTTTTTTTTACATATAGATTGCGTGTATTCATATTCATGTACAACCATGCATCTCAAGACACATCACCACGCATTCACTTGTATTCTGCAGTAAACCAAGCAAATCACCCCAGGGCTTAACAGTCAGGGAAATGAATCATTGCACTGAAAAGTACTATGACTTAATCATGAAACAGATCTATTATATTATATTTAAAGCTGAGCTGTAATACAGTGGGGCGCAGCAGATATGTATTTGTCAGAAGCTATTACTTTGTATATTGCTTTCCATTAAAAATAAACTAAATTAAGCTTAAAGTCTTGAAGACATAAATCAGAGTTAAGTTACTGCACCGTAACACTGTCTCTATATCTTCTTCATATTAAAAACATACCTTATTTATACAAACCTGGCAATACATTTAAATGCCACAAAACTAAAAATGGAGAGCATGTTCAAAGTAACAAATAACAGTGGGTGTGTTTATTTGCATTCTTTTTAAATGCACACTTTCTTATGAACTTATGTGTCAACTTCAAGCGTTATTTATAAATTATAAAAGAATAATATCACACATTCATGGTCTTAGTGGTGATAGAAAAACACTGACCTATGTTCACATCACTTTTTATTAACACCATAGCCATAGCCAGCCATGAAAAATCAGAGGCATTTGCCCAAGACTTACCCATCACTACATGATATAAAAAATCCCCAACACTCCAGTCGTATCTTTTAATCTGTGGCTTACTGAGATAGGTGGAGGTGGCTTACATTGACCGAAAATTAGTGATCAACAGACACAGCCTGTGCTGGGGACAGGCAAAGGCAATGCAAAGTAAAACTGCACGCAGAGGAGTTCGAAATTCTAGTGGAGGAGTTTGTTTTAAATTATAATACCTTGTTTGGTCCAGCCTCTTCCAAAACTCCTGCTTCCAGAAAGCAGAAAATATGGGCAGTGTAGCAGGTGGGTTGTCACTGGATAATAATGAAGCAGACACAGAGCACTGGGTGCTGACACGCCACACAGGCAATAACAACACAGGCCAACGCTCAGGTACCAACAATGGTAATCCTAGAGCCGGATTTAATAAAGAAAACAAAGCTCAAAATGTGTCTCACTAAATGTGACGTCCTACTCCAGGAACCTACTACACTACGGTAGCACTCTGTGTACTTGGTTGGGATCTACATCCCCTAAACTAACTTATTGCTGTTCCTCCCGAAGTCCTGGCCTCCCAGAGACTCCGGGTCATTGTGACGGTGTCACAGGAAATAACACCCCGTTCACACTTACTGAGTCGGCCTTGGGCCGCCTCAAAATTTCTGTTCACAGTTGAGGTTTTAGGGGGCCTAAGTGCGTTCACATATGTGACTGAAAAGGAAGCCTAAATTGCGGCAAAATGCTTGTCAGGAAACAGTGACGTAAACACCACATTCCCTGAAGTCAACATTCAAGAGATTGAGATCGGAAATTTGCAACACTGTTGGTACTGTATTTATTGTGTAAGATACAATAAAGGAGTGTGTTGACAGTGCAGTCGGTTACTGTGGAAAGAAGCGATCGTGTTGCGTAAATGCAGCAAACAAGGACGTGTACATTAGTCACAATACAGATTATTATATTAATTGTGACTGAATATGCAACGTTGTATGCATTATCAATATTGAGATTTACAATCTTAGCTACAATCTGAAATGTGTGTGTATATATATATATACACACACACACACACAGAGAGCGCAAGTTTTATTGTTTTAATGAAAGCTGTACGATGAAGAAATTCATGACTGACGCACCATCATCATCGTCAAAAGTGTCGGTGTATTCAGTGCATTCCCCATTGCTATTTAACGAGCTGGAGATCGCTGTAGGTTCCATAAAATCCAAGATTCGTGGTGGGTTTATTTCTGGCCTGCTGCTCATTATTTTCGAGAGTTCTCTGAGAAACTTGTAGGTATTCACCAGAGATAACCCAGACATAAAGGAGATAGCTGCTTCTGCATCCAGCGCTCAAAGAATATCACGGATATTTGCAGAGCTTTTTGAGATGTTATAGTAATTCAATAATGACTTGGATCTCATTGAGGAGTTTGGTGATAAAACGAGTGATCGGGAGAGCATCTATGTCTATAAAGAGGTATGTGAAAAATACAGCGAACAAGGGATGGGGCTTGGCTGGAGATGCAGGACTGTCCTGTTGCGATTCAATACATTTTAAACCTGTTTTACTCTGGAAAAAAAAATAACATTTAAAACAGCGCATGTGAAAATAAATTGGACCTGACGCACCTGACAAGCGCTGAATAAATGGACCGCTAAGGGTTCATTTCTGCATGGTCTCAGGTGCTACCCCTTAAAACCGACATTGTTTTGATCTACTACGATCGACCTAGTAGGGAAGTGGTTTGAGGTACGTCACCGCACTTATGCGTTACCCCAAGGGCCTGCGTTGGGTTCGCACATGCAGATAGGCCAGCCCTGAGGCGGTATTGGCACTTCCCGCATCAAAAAGCTAGTCTAAATTTCACCCGGCCCAAGGCTGCCTTTTCATTTTTCGAGTGTTCACACATGAGATAAGGCAGCCCTTTGGCAGCCTAAACCGCAAGCGTGAACGGGGTGTAAGTTAGCCGTGAAATAAGTTATCGTTTGCCTTTTTAAGCCTTTCTGCGCACTGGCGAATTTTAGAATTTAATGGCAAGGTTGAGCCGTCTCTATTTTCTGTCTGTCAACTTTAACTCAGAAAATTGTTTTACTTTTAAAAATGTTGTCAGGATCTTTATTAAAGCTACGTTATATGTGGTTAAAATCGAAAACACATTGTTATAATATTAATAACACGTGTTATTGTATCATGTTGTATTTTATTTAATAATAGCGGTTAACTTTAAACTACAAAGACGTGGTCGTGCGATTTATTTTTATGTGCACTATATTTGTGTTAAATCGTTATAATAACACTTTTTAAATAATATGACAATATCTATTATTTAACATTCCCAGTTTAAACCATCATCAGAGTTGTCATTTTAAGTTTGTAATCGCCGGGTATTTACATTATAGGTTTTCTTTGTACATATATTACCGAAAGAGAAAGTAATACGATATTCTGTATATTTGTTACGACACAGCAGAAACAATTGAGCATTAAGATTTATTTTTATGCGCAATTAGATTATTATAGCTGTCAAGTCACAAACACCGCCCCTCTATAATGTATACGGCCCAGGCCCACCCCAAAAAAGGCGCAAAATCTAAAACAATATTTTTTCACAAGCATTGATCTGTAAGTATTTCACTCTAATTTATCATTCATAATACAAGTGTGTGTATACACGTCCATATATACGAAGTCTGCGTGTGTTTCTTCGTATGATCGTATTAAAGTATGTGTAGGAAGGCATTCGTTTTGTGCGATTCTTAAATGATCTATCTATATATCTCTTAAAACACCATCTTATATTCAAAACCTATACGTTTTCTGTATATATTAAAACAGGTTCAGATATTCCGACACGTAGACTTGATTAAAACGTCAAAAACAATATTCTGTGTATCAATAAAAGTGTTTGTACCCACTTCCCCATAACTTTTTATAAAAAAAAAAAAAAAAAAAACAACCGAGCATTTTACCGTGAAAATAATAACTTAATTAAACTCGAGCCTACATAGAATAAACGGTTTTGCTTACGCCACAGTATGATACGACATTTTTTTAAAGGAAATAAACATTTGCAAGTAGTGATTTTAACTCTGCATAAACATAAATTATACTGACAAAATAATGTTTTTAAAATATGCACATCCAAACACAGCGAGCGCTTTACTTTAAATAAAATGTATTTGTAAAAACTTAAACGTACATTTACACTTCGACAAATAAGTTACTTATTATGTCACCCTTATTCTTTATGTAAAAAATGTTCAGGACTATTTTCTTACAATGTCTTTACTAAGTGGAAAGGTACCCGACGAATCAGTACTAGTTAAAGGTAACTCTAGGTTTTAAGGTGTTTTGGTTTTTTTTTTTTAAAACAACGGTAAAAAAAAATATTTTGCTAATAGCGATAGTGCCCTCTCAGTGAGTGCTCTACATTGTGATAGTTGACCTAGAGTTTCGTTACTTTTTTAAACAGAAACAAATGTTGCATTTTTAAACAAACAAAAAAAAAAAAACGGTCTGCAATACCTGTTTTCGTTTCTTAAAAAAAATACAAATGGCACCTGTAAAATCTTGGATAAATCTCCACAGAACCTTGCCTTTAACTTCTGAAATTTGTGCGTGAGCAGAAAGGCACAAAAAGGCAAAGGCTAACTTATTTCCCGTGACAGAGGTCCTGGCTGAGCAGCCTTCACCGGTAGTCTTGCAGTCGAAGGCTTCCATAACAGTTTTCCTGCAGAGCGGCGGGCGAACCCACTGCTCAACTGGTCACTAAGCAACGTGTCTCCTGTTGTGCGGCCCAGCTGCTTTCCTAAAAGCACATACACTCCACGAACCAGCGACAGGGCTCTCCCTGTCACAGGCAGCTATACAACAATGCCCAATGTTGCCCAGGGTCACAGCCAAAGAGCCATAGACTTGTTAAAAAAAATGGACTGAGCTGAAAAGAAAAAACTAAAGAAAAGATTGCGCAGAACTGAGGTGCGTTCAACTGGGAAAACGTTCATGAACATCTGAGAGCAGTTTTATATTTTGTTCCTCTTGGCTGTCTGTTTCCCTCAAACGTTTGTTAACTGAGGCGAACACTCTGAAGAGGTAGTTTGTGTAAAACAATAATGGCGACAGGCTGGAGGAACGTTTCTTTGACTGTCGGGCATGGATACGTTTTGTCAATTTATATGACTGAAAAAGAAGCCGAAAGAGTTACTTCAGATATGTTTAATAGTATAATGTGACTTATTCATTTTTTTTTTGGTAACATTTTTAAAATATTTATACATTTATTATTACTATGATGATGATGATGATGATGATGATGATGATGATGATGATGATGATGATGATGATGATAAGGGTCTGTTTACTTAGAAAGCAAAAAAATATATATTAATTCCAGTTTTAAAACAGCTAATGCGGCTGTTTTGCTTTCGGATTTTAGGATGTGTTGCATATTTGAAATGTTGGTGGAATGACCAGTAAAGCCTTCAGCTAGCCTTGTTCAAAGCCAACACAGTTTGTTGTGAAAGGTCGCCTCTGAACGCACCCCTGGCCTGCGGCAAGACACACAAGAGGAGGACCATCCCAACAGGAGGAACAGACCAGGTTGAAAAAGAAAATTGAGAACATCTTCTCCCAAGAACAACTAGGTTTACAGGGCGTCATTGACACCATGAGACTTAAAGATGATTCTCAACCTGGTACAAAGGGCTCAAACCACTTAATTGCTTTTATAAAGTGTATTTCATAATTATGCAACATACAATGCAATACAATATAATACAATTGGGTTTTATATAGTGACTTTCACAACAGAGTTATCACAAAGCTGTACAATTAAGAATAAGCAAAAAAAACTATAAAACTGTAATCTGATTTAAGAATTAAAAGTTGTATTTAGCCACTCTATTAAGATTTAAAAGTTGTATTTAACCACTCTATTATTTCTACCAATGTAATGAACTATAAAATAAAATCAAATGAATTATAACATTTATTCAGGTTTATTCACGCTTACTATGACTTGCTATTTACAGGTTATTTTCACTACTCTATGAGAAAACTTTAATGCAACGCATGTTTAATGTGGAGCAAGAACAGTTTTTTTTTGTCATTTTCCAAAATTTCAGAAGTTGTAAAGACGAAATCTTCTGTTTCAAATTCATAACTCACTCCTTTTCTGTAGCTCTTTGGATCCTTCCCATATGACCTCTGTATGCAAATAATGCCTCCATGATGCCAGATAGATTTCACACCAGAAAAATAGGTTTCAATAGTGCGCATATCGGTGGTATCACAAACGAATTATCGCTCACTTTAAGGTGCACACTACAATTATCGCCCTTTAGTAAATATGGTATGAATAAAGCTCAACTCATTATTCAGAGTGGGTGCCTCATTCAAATACCTTATCATGCATTGCCATACAAATCACATATTCATTCTGATTCATAGGTGGCACAATAAAATCAGTGTGTGTCAGAATATGCCCACTATTTTGCGCGATAATGAATACAATTGTAAGAATAAATATGGAAATCATGAACATGCACACGAATTGCAGTTATGGTGCACCGTAATGTTTAGTACCCTTTCGGAAATGAGGCCCATAGAATGGTAAATAGATGTTTTTTTGGTTTATTTGTTTTTCAACAATGGATCAATTTACACTCGCTGTGTGTCGTTCACTATTCTAACTGTGGGTTTCTGAATCGTAAAATATCCAGTGAGCCAGTGAGCAGCCGGTAAGCGCCTCTCTATATATAAGAAAAACAATGTAACATTGTGCTTCCACATACCCTGATATTCAATTAAATGTTCTATTTTAATTTAAATTATGATACAGTACACTCAATAACTTCTAATAAGGTCCAATTGGACAAGTGGTTCTTTACATATTTGGGGTAAATTATGATAACTGATATTTAGAATTTATATTAATAAAATGTGTACTATGTTGTAATAACTTTATATTTAAGTGATAGCGTCTGTCGATGATGGCTCTACCATGTGACAGTTGACCACAACGCGAGTTATGCGTCCCAAGCCGAAGGCGAGGTCACTAACGAAACTCTAGGTCAATTATCACAGTGTAGAGCACTCATTGAGAGGGCACTATCGCTATTAGAAAATTATTTTTACCGTTGTTTAAAAAAAAAAAAAAAAAAAAACAAAAAAACACCCACCTTAAAATCTAGATTACCTTGAACTAGTACTGATTCATCGGGTACCTTTCCGCTGAGTAAAGACGTTCTAAGAAAATAGTCTTGAACATTTTTTAAATAAAGGTGGCATACATAGAAAAGATAAAAACAATGAGCTTTTACTTAGTAAATTGATTTTTATTTTTTATTAGAAAACATTTCAGTACTGTCAGCCAATCAGCTTCCAGTTGTAGCAGGCTCTAACAGGCGGTAGATGCCCCTTCGAACGTCTCGGCACCAGCTGTGAATCAAATTTAAAATCAATCCGCGCAAGTACTAGCTTTTTCTTTTTGACTTGCTGTATGTTTAAGCGTAGTTCACATAACCAAAGACACAATTGCTCCAAATTAATTTTATTATCCACCAAAACTAGCCAATCAATACTTTGCATCGACAAAAGCAGCCAATCCTGTATCAGCAACTGCCCAGACTCGATCACAGACGGTCAGCTCGATTGGTGCACGGACACAGCAGCTTTCAACAACAACAAACAGAGATGTAGGCAGTTCAGTAATTTGTCTGAATTTGTCTGAATAGAAACACAATGAGTTAGGAGGCATTTAAGAGTGGTATTTAATGAGACGTTGTATTGAGAGTTCCCCTAGTTTAAGTCTGTATTTGAAATAGGTTTATTTGTAGTTTTTGTTGTTGTTGTGGACTGTGTGGCTGTCACTGTAGCTGCTGTTCTGTCTCAATGGCAGTGCCCTGTGCTTATTCATTTTTAGAAAGTGAAGCGGCGATGCAATTTGATTGCAGTTTTCTAATGTGACAGTGTAAGTGCTGTGAAACTCAGGAACAAACTAAAATACAGCTCTCTGATAGGCTGAAACACTTTACAACATGTTGATGCAAAGTTGTTACAGGCATGAGATGGGATGTCAGTGTGGTTCAGTTTTGCATACCATGTGAAAGATTTCTGGGGGCGCTCCTGCTGTCAAATCCCTCTTTACCAGCAATACAGCAGAGCATGGCTTCATGGATGTATTGGATGTATGACAGGTCTTGCGCTCCAGAGAGTGCAATTACTATTGTTTCTCTCCTAACTCTAAACCCCATTTTAAAACTGACATGCTTTTAGTGCCTAGCCAGCTGATTCCTTAGATTATTGATCGTTCAGTCCTTGTGATTCCTATCTCACATATTCTCTCTGCATCCATCTTCAGCCCTGATCTCCGTCAATTTGTCAGTGCTGAAAAATACTTTGCCACACTTTTACCCTTCTAGGGTAAACGGATCAAGAGGACTATAACCTTTTAAATCCAGAGTAATATATATATATATATATATATATATATTATATATATATATATATCGTAGGGTATCCAAGTCGTTACTAGCTTATAGACAGTATATATATATATATATATATATATATAGATATATATATATATATATATATATATATATATATATGTATATATATATGTGTATATTTGTGTATATATATATATATATATATATATATATGTATATATATATATATATATATATATATATATATATATATATATATATATATATATATATATATATATGTAATATATATATATATATATATATATATATATATATATATATATATATATATATATATATATATATATATATATATATATGTGTGTGTGTGTGTGTGTGTGTGTGTGTGTGTGTGTGTGTGTGTGTGTGTGTGTGTGTGTGTGTGTGTGTGTGTGTCGGCTGCTTCTAAGCTTTGGGCGAAAGCATAAGCAGTAAAATTCCTTGTAAAAGACAACCCAGATACATCCTAGTCTGTATATTCATAAAATACATGATCATTATTATTGGGAGGATAGGAAAGCATGATTTTGAATCACTGCAAGATATAAGCAGGAAGGATGGTAAGAATGAACTCATTACTCATTGAATGTGGTTTTTAACCAAGCTCAGTCAAGCTAATACTAAGACTGTAAAACAAGCTGAATTACTTGAATGCTATTTTAATGAATTATATGGGTTGAAAACCAAGGACTGGAGGGGAGTGGAGTTTTTGATCAGTAGACTGCTTCTCACTTGACAGCATCTCTCATCTCTGTAGAATTCATTGCTACAGTGCCTGGCACCTACACACAGTGTTTTAATGATATCCTTAATGTCAGGACCAAAAACATTTAGGCGTTCCCTTGTCGTTTGTTTTTGATGTCATCTGCAAGAAAACACCTTCATCTTTAAACCCACACAAAAGGTGGAAATCGTATACTTTGGGCTAGTAATATAAGTAAACAATCAATTGTTTCCACTTTCAGAGATAAAATAAGTTAAAATTGCCGAGTTTTGTTTTGTTTTGTTTAAGAGTACAAGTAGATGCTATTCTTTGAAAGTTCAATACTGAAAGCATGTAACAAGCACTGTGCATCCCAAGGATGGACAGGGACATGCTTCAGTACTTTCAGTTGTGGTTGACATAGACTACATACAAGCTGCCTTTTTCTTTTTTACATGTGAATTTCACTGGTACAGCCAAGTGAGCCAACTGGTTTTCAAATATGCAAATCCCCAGTCTCAACGTTCAAATGTTAGTTACAGATACATGTATGTTTAGGAATATGTTATTTTAATTAAACTTATTTATAAAATTAATGACTAAAAAAAAATACTGTTGGGCAGAATGTATCTCAAGGACATAGACATAGTGATAAATATTCTGCTTGCATACTTGCTGGCTGATGGATTTTTGTTTGCTGGACAGGCGATAGGGCTTTAGATGGGCTCTAACCAGATCATTGTATTCTTGTCTGGAGGTTTACTATTCACGGTTTCTAACTGGATTGCATTTAGATGAGATTTTAGAAATTCCATTTCCGGGTTGATACTTTCAATTCCCACCTTCCCCTTGCTGCCTTAGAGGCCATTTTTCATATAGAATCCAATCTGCTCAGGCTGCAAAAATGTATTGTGTCACTTCAGTCCACAGTTTGCAAGTGATGATTTGGTTGGGGTTGGGGATGGAAAATGTTTTTTTTTTTTTTTTACATTGTTGGAGGCTATTAGACATATAATTCTATTAACAAGAGCTCCTGCAGCAAACACTTCTTACAGACACCAGTCAATAGTGGGTGATTACAGTGCCTCGTTTACAGGCCTTCCACAGACAAACACATGAAGCACAAAATGAAAACATTGCATTAGTCTTTGTCGCAATACATTGTCTCTCAATGAAGTTCATCATTTAAAATCCTGCTTTAAACAGGGGTGTAACAATTCACTGGTATGTACAATTCACCGGTACAAAGTCTAAAGGGTCTGTTTAATTGATATGCTATCAACCGTATTAGTACAAAACTATATGAATGCAAGGTAACTTAACATTTCCATTTTTAATTAAAAGGCCCCATTGAAACCTATTAGCAGCAACTACATGTATAATTGAGCTGAGATTGTAGATCTCACACTCAGAATGTCAAAGTCAAAGCATTCTAAAAACAACATGTTCTACAAAAGCAAATTAAGTACTTTAGTATCACGTTTCTTCTGTTTTATTTAGATTTCATGATTTCTAATGTTTATAAGCAATTCGCGATTTTGCGGAAATATGGAAATTGAGGGTCACCATGAAATTCGTCTCGAGGTACTGTTGGGACGCCATTTGTCCTGATTTTTAGAGTAAATGTTGTAAATTTCGGATTTGTGGCTGCTGTACTGTCTCGCGGTGAAACAGCATACTCTATTGGCTTAGCGCGTGTTGTTTGAGTGAGTTATTTGCATCTAAGCGGCTATCCAATCACATTAACCTGCAGTCACGTGATGCTGTATGCGTCATGTGTTTTTCTTGGTGTGTGCACCTGTGCGTCCGGTTTTACTGGCAAAGTGTCATGATGGCTGGTGTTGTTGACGAGCCTGTCACTAAAAAGTGAAAAAGATACGGAACGCAGTCGGGGAGAAAAGGATTCAATCATATGCCCATGGTCAAGTCATCCAGTTAGGATTATAGGGTTATAATTAAGATTTCACAGACATTTTGCAGACCTGTTTAAACATTAAATACACTTAATATTTCAGAGCACTATATAAAAGCCTAGAAGTAGTGGTACTTGCTTCCTTACTAAAACAGTCATTTATTAAAAGGCAAGTATGTAACATCAGTTGCTGTCAACATTCTCTGTATGTTGTGGATTTGACTGCACGTCTGCATCCACTCAACTGGTATGAAGTGTAAGGCAAAGCTTTGCCATGTTATACAGATACAATGTATCTGTATAACAACAATCCCAAAACTTGGTTGCCCAAAGGTATCTGGCATTCTTTAATAAAGTATATATATATATATGCAGCACGTTCGTTGTCATATTATTTGTCCCATCCAGGAATTTATTTTATGTGTACAGAGTCAAAAGAAAGAAAACATGCCTATTCGGCTTTAAAATTCTGACTGCTTTTAAAAGATAAACAGCAGGTTGTTTGAACTGACGTAGCTGTGCTTGATTGTACCTGTGTTGATTTAACTTGCCTACAACTGACACAGGAATACTTTTTTGACTGCGCTGACTTTACGTTCTGTTCAGCAGTCTCTAGCAGTTTGTTTAATGTGTGATTCTGAAGTTATAGCGATCGATCATATTTTCTTTAAATCACATTATAAGATGTGCAAAACAATACCTCTATCTGCATGTACAGTTTATTTGGGAAATGTCTTGACATGATACTCAGCCAAAATAATATACTTTACTTGTTTTGCTTTGTAGTCCATTTTTGGTATTTTACATCTAGTGCTGAAAACTAGATTTTAGCTGCCTAAGTCAAAACAATGCAGCACTGACTTTGTCCCACCTGCTATGTACAGTACAGCAGGTCACAGAAAAGCCAGTACAGGCGCACTGATAGTCTGATTAAAACATTGTTGTCATCTGAACAGTAAACAAGAAAGTTAACCGCTTTGGAGTATTTTTTTTGTTTTTTTGTTTGATCACCTCGTTATGTCGTGTACACAAAAAAAAAAAAAAAAAAAAAAAAAAAATCTACGTCCCAGTTTTCCTCTCCGGCCAAGGGGGAAAAAAGCAAATCTGAGTCAGAGCTGTCTGCCATTATAGAGGCCTGTAAAATGACCAACGTGCAAACAGAGTTTTCAAACTTCACCCAGGAAGATTTTTAAGTCAGATCTGGCTGCTATTCGCTCAGCAGTGGATAATAACAAGAGAGCTGTGACAACTTGTGAGACCAGGGTTGGCGATCGGTTGGCAGGCTTGAGTCTAAGATGGCAGACTTAGAGGATAGAAACCAAAGGAATAATCTTCATCTGGTCGGCTTGAATGAGGGAGATGAAGGATCGGATGCCGTGGACTTTCTCAACAAATCTCTTCCACTTTGGTTCCCGACTCTGAAGGACAGGAATATTGAAATAACGCGTGCACATCGCATCTATTCAGACCAATCTAAAGCAAGAATTTTTTATATATTTTTATAAGCTTATTTTTAACCTCCTGAGATACTCATACTGTCAAGCCATATTACAGGCAGCCAGGAGCGATGCTTCTCGTTCTGCTCCCAGTAAGCTTAAATTCTTCCCAGACTGAAGTAACCTCACAGCTCAACGATGCAAAGCCTTCTCCCAGTTTATCGCCTCCGCTCGTTCTCGAGGCATACAGGCATTTCTCCTTTACCCAGCAACCCTCAAGATCAACCACAACTCTTTGGTTCAGCTCTTCTAGTCTATTGATGAGGCCTGGGGCTTTCTGGGCTCTCCTAGAATCGTTGGCCCTTCCCAGAACTAGTCCCTTTCCACTAATGTTCCTGGAGAGATGTACTCCAACTTGATGAGAAGGAATGGATCTGCTGCGCGATATCTCGATCTCGGCTGATCTCTGTGTCGTTATTTGTCTCTCTCTGTTGGGCCGTCGTCGACTGGTGACATCGGGGATCATTGGTGATGCTTTTCTTTTTCGGAGGACTGTTCTGTGCTCTGATTTATTTTGTTGTATTTCTGTTCTGTTTTGGACTTACAACTCTGGATTCAAACCTTTCAAGACTTGACATTAAGGTACAATTTGGCTTTAATCAGTAGTCTGCTGTAACTGACTGGGGTATTTTGTTATTTGTGTTTATATCGAATACTCTGTGAGGGGGAGTGGGAGTGGACTTCAGTGCCACAGGAATACATATTGTTGGGTGGGGGGTGTTGGTTTTGTTTTTGTTTTCCTTGGAATGGTTTGTTTGCTGTATTGAGGGAGGGTGGGGTTACTGGGGACACTGGTGGCTATCTTTTGGGGTGGGAGGGGGAGGAACTTGTGGCTAAGATTGTTATCCTATTCTCTCAAATTGTACAATACCATGTCTGTTTACCTTTGAATCTTAAACTTGTTTTTGACTCTCACGATTAGTATTTCTGTTCAGTCCTGGAATGTACGAGGATTAAATTCACCCACTAACCGCACAGTTCTTTTGCATAGAAAGAAAAAAGTTGTTGCCATGATTCAGGAGTCCCATCTTAAGCAGCAAGATATTCTTATATTATCGAATTAATATTTTTACATGGCGGCTTCCTCTTCTGCTGAAAATAAAACCAAAGGAGCATTGATTGTATTACACCGTAGCTCACAATCCTGGGTGTGGCGGGGGTGGGGGTGGTGAAACGGTCAGCATGGCATACTCAAAAACTGTTATTTCTGGTTAAAAAATAAAGTGACTTTTGTGTCAGTATACACCCCTACTATATCTGACGCAGGTTTCTTTATTCCGCTGACTAAACTGTTGTTGGAGCTATTCGATTTCTCTTTAGACCTCGGTGCAGATATGAATGCCGTTATGAATCATTCCTTAAATAGAAAACTTCACAAGAATCAAGCTCACAGCGTTTAGCTAACGCTGCATTGCAGGAGCTTGTGTTAGATACAGGTATCATAGCTGCTTGGCATGTGTTTAATCTATCAGAGAGTATTCATTCTTCTCTTCGAGGCACAAATCATTTCCAAGGATTGATTTTATCTTCTCAACATAATCTCTCTTTTCTGAAGTACATAATGCAAAGATCTTGCCCATGACATTGTCTGATCACCATTTTGCAGGTTTGTGTGGTCTGATTCTCACTCGTGCCCCTAGATGGCGCTTCAACACTACTCTATTACAAAACTAATTTTCCCGCACGCTGTTTCAATCTAAATTAGAAGAGTTTCTTACTTTTAATATTGGTGCAGTTGACGACCCACATATTTTGTGGGATGCAGTAAAGGGACTTATCAAAGACAATACTACTTTATTTGCCTCCAATCTTAATAACTCATGGTTTAGTAAAATCTCAGAGCTGTAAACTAATTTGGCGATGTTCGAACACATTCGACAAAATGCTTTCTCTGAAGCCAAAGCACTCAGTCTTATCAGAAAATAACTTCATTTGTTGCTAGGACAACGTGCTGAATTCTGAATGCACAAAACGAGACAAAACTTTTAATTTAACGGGAGCAGAGATTCTCGCTTGCTCTGAGATTGCGTAGAAATGAGCGTTTCACAGACATTATATCTATTAAATCCTCACAGGGAGATATCTTGTCAGATGCTTCCGAAATAAACTCTGCATTCCATTCCTTTTATTCTAAGCTGTATGGTAGTGATATCTGCTATGATAATGACAACTGTATTAGTTTCCTGCAAGACCATCAGTTACAAGGCCATTCGGCTACTGAGTCTGCAGTGTTGGGGACTCCGATCTCTCTGGTTGAACTGAAAGAGGTGCTTCAGAGTATGAACAAAGTCAAATATCCAGGTATGACGGAATACTACCTGAATTTTTTCTAATCTTCTGGATCCAGCTGGTCCTCTTTTGCTGAACATGATGCAAACTGCTATTGAGAAAGGCTCCTTTCGTAGAGATGTGAACAAGGATGTCTTTTCTCTATTGCTAAAAAAAGTTAATGATCCTAAACTCTGCGCGAGTTATCGGCCTTGTCTCTAATCAATTCAGATCCTAAATTATAAGCTAAGGTCCTATCATGCCGTCTCGACTAAATTAATTCATCACGACCAAACATGATTCATTAAGACCCATCTGATAATGTCCGTGGTTTGCTACACATTATACATGCCACTGCTGACAGTGACGCTCTGTGCTGTTTTCTCACTAGATGCCAAGAAAGCTTTCGATCACTTGGAGTGGGAGCATCTCAAGTTTTATATGCAAATCCATCAGCAATGATGCTGACAGGGAATAAATGCTCTTCTTAAGTTGCCATTTCTAGGGGCACGTGTCAGGGATGTCTGCTTTCCCCTCCTGTGCGCAATAGATCATTAGAGCCACTCGCCGAAGCCATCTGTCAGTCAGCTCTCTCTCTGATCCCATCACTGTTAATGCTACTTCACATCATATTTCACTTTATGTGGACGGTGTGTTATTTGTTAAAATGTCCCCTGCTCACTTCCTCACCTATTAGATATTTTTCTTATCTTTAGTTCATTATCAAGATATAAAATTAATTGGTCTAAATTGGCTCTCATGCCTCTGAACTTTGCAATGGGGGGGTATCTCTGCCATCTGACATTTCGGTAGTTAAACATCTCAAATATTTTGGCATAGACATTTATCCATCTTTACATTCCACCGTATCGACCAATTTTAATAACATTTTTAATCAACTGCAGACTGACTTAGACAGATGGTCACATCTCCCTAATTCGCTTCAGGCCTGTATTTCCATAATTAAAATACATTTTCTCCTCTGCATCAATATTTTTAGTTCCATGCTCCCTCTCTCTCCCCCTCTTAGATATTGGGATAAACTGCATTCTCTGATATCCAAATTTATTTGGAGAGGAAGGTGCCCACTTATTAAATTCTCAACTCTACAATGCGAGAAAACTTCAGGAGGCTTAGAGCTTTTTAGTACATCGCACCCAAACACTCTACGAAGGATGGAGGCTACAAATTTGCAGTATTTATGAACACATAAGTAATATTAGTACATACAGCTCTATGTCTTTTGGACATTTCTGGGTACTGTATAGGTCATCTTTATAAAATATCTCATGACTAGTTATGCTTCATAATCTTGAGTTTTATTTTTTAATACCAAAGACACATTTGGATAAGAGAAAATTAAGATTTGTGGTTACAAAGACAAACAACATCTGGTCAAAGGTCGCAGGAAGATCATCGCTATCTGTTTTTATTTTTTGGCTTATATTCAATCATCTCTCAATACCAGCTAAAGTACTTCAGCAGTTATATTTAGGACCACTTTTTTGTCCTCAATGAGGTATTTTTCATCTCCCTTCTTATTTCGAAAAAGTGTCTTTCCTTGGCACACCAGCCATTGTAAAGTATCTAATTACGTAGTAAAGTAAAGTTGATTACCGTAATTACTGATTTTTCTCAATGCAGATCACTAAAGAGAGGACCTCTGCATCTTCACAAGCACATCGCAATCACAAAACTTTTATGAAATATATCTTCTTTTTTCACTAGTAAAATAAATTAAAAACAAAGTAACTTTATATGGCCTTAATACATTTTATTGGTATATCATTATATTTAAAAAAGCTTGTTTTATTTATGGGACCCAATGCTAGTCAAATTGTGCTTTATTGCAATTATTTTCTATAAATAAAACAAGATTCACAGAAATGGTTATTTCCCTTTTCCTATTACCTGTTTTTTACTGGTTATATAAAGACTGCATCACTACAAGAGACCAATAAATGAGATAGATTAGGCACATAACATTTATGTTTGGAAGGACAATTACCATCCACTAAAATCGTGCATATAAATGTTTGGAGTCAATTCTTAACTCTCCTCGAGTCAATTGTCAGACATCAGTTTTTTGGGTTTTTTTGGGGAGGAGGGAGTGAGGGGTTGGACAGAGTCATCCAAATCACCCAATTAAACAATAGCTAAAAAACTTTCGGTGCTTCCATTGGATGACATAAAAGTCGGTGTAGCTGCTGATTTTTACCTTTATTTAGAATTTAATATGTATACTGTAAGCATTTAAAAAAATATTTTAAAATTTACGATGTGCAATTTCATTATTTTAATTCGTTTGGATTTTAATTGTAAGACAAATCTTCTCAGCAATGATTGACTCGAGGAGGGGTGAGGACGGAGGATGTCCTAAAATGTACACCGTACACGCAGTGTTATTGTGATTATAGCTGTAACAATAACCAGCCTCCATATGGCAAACCAACTGTTTTATAATTATCACAAGAAACAATGGCATTGCCTGCTGTCAGAACATTGAACTATTTTATTGACCAGTATGACAAATTAACCCCATCACTTACAACTTGTATAACACTACAGCACAACTTTGAAGAAAACCTGCAGTTGCAGTCTATTTACTGTAGTTCCTTTACATATTAAAATGTGTTAAATATTGTATAGTAACAGGACTGGACTTACCTTCCTGGTTCCAATATGTATCATTTCTTAATTAATGTCCCTCTATCCTAAACCCTTCGCAAATGTGCTGTCCACACAATTGACACCCAAAACAACCCAATAAAAGAAAGCAAACAGGAATTCACTTAATAAGGGCCCTTCTCCCAACTGTCGATCCAACGAACACCTCCAGCTGTGCAGGTGAACAACCAGAAGCTAGTCCTCCAATTTTAGGGACAAGTTTAACAAATCACTCCTAGAAATTTGCAATGTTTTTCAAACAATTATCTGGAAGACAAAATATGTGGGCATATTTAAACAGTGTATTTTGATAAATCACCTCAAGGATTTCTAAGGCTATTTAGAAGGCCTTACTGTTTACTGTTCTTCAAGGCCAAACAATGAAACAGCGAGCCAACCAGTTTCTTGAGGGTTTCTAGGGGTAACTTGGCCCATGTCTTGCTGATGACAGTTTCTCCTTAGTATCGTATCGTTCATACAGTACATGGCTTTTTCTGTTGGAATTACTGTAGACTAGGAAGACCACGTGAGCATGTTCATCTTGTTTTATGTGTGCTTAGTGTTATTGGCCTGCTGAGGGACTTTGAGGGACTTTAGATTTCTTCTTATCTGCACCTTTCAATGATCCTGAGCTTGATTTGAATCAGCTTTTGGACCTTTTTACAAAGCGATGCGATCATGTGATCTACTACTGTATGTTTTTTTTGTATTTAATTTTTTTTTTTTTTTTACTTTTTCTTACAATCATGTCCAAATACTTGATGTAGCCTAAATATTTACTGTATATTAATGTACAGTTGTAGGAGATATACTCACCAAACAATAAGCTTGCTTTACAATTCTTGGCAGGTTGCTTGTTGATTCAACGCTTTGCTTTACATAGACTACAGTATTTACATGATAGCCATTAAAATGTTCCTTGAGCTTTGTTCGAGACAGCTTGAGATTCAGGCTTTTATCTAGAATAGTATGTTTAAGAGCTTTCATTGTATGTATGAGACTGTGTATGTTGGGCTCCCTTTTAATATCAAAGGCCAATACAGTAAGCCGGAGAGTTGCAGTTATCATCTGTCCAGCTAATCACATACAGCTGTGCAGCTGAGAGGCTAAGCAGCATTTTTCATATCCAGTCTCAAGTAGTACTTGGCTGTGCTTCTATCCAGACTGCAAGATTGAATGTCTAACTCTAAATTCAATGCCTGTATTGTAGATAGGAATCCATGGACAGGCGCCCAATGTCCACCAGTTTCTTTGAATTGTTTTCATGCAAAATGTTTTCTTCCAATGTATCCAACGTTACATAGCCAGGAACCCACAAATACTATTAGATAATTAGCAGCATACATAAATAAAAATTGCACAACTACCAGCTCAAGGTCATTGAATATGATTGCACACAAAACCCCATTTGTTGTCATCAAACTAGAACGTGTGTATTTTATTCCACTATGAACCACAGCAACTAATCCACAAAAAAAAAAAAAAAACATATACAGGTGAATCAGATGACAAAGCAGAAGCATCAAATAAGAACCAAAACACATTGAGTGTACCTTCTTAGCACAAAATCCAATCAAAAGACTGTTACTTGTTTATACATTTTATCATCTTAATAATTCAAATCATCAACTTCTTTAATAATGTGATTATTAGGGCTGTCAATTAATCACAGTTAACTTCTGCAATTAACACTAGAACCGCCTTGTTATACTCATATCTAAAACCACTGCTGGCAGTCATTGTGACGGTTACATTTTATATATAGATATAGATATAAAAAATAGAAATATATATATATTTATTTTTTAAATAAACAAAAAAAAAGTCGTTTTTAGATGAAATCTTCAAGATGAAATCTCTCCTACTGATATTTTCCCCGGCGCATTCCTTGTACAAAACGAAATAATTGATGGCTGCCAGGTCCAACAGAGATAACAACAGGCTTGTATATAAAAATAAAATAGAATATTGTAAGTTATACAGTGCACTCTGTTTATAAGAATCACATCCATCCCGGGTGATTTGATTCTTATAAGCGATTGATTCTTAAAAGCAAACCGATATGATCAGAATTAGCAAAAGCGTGCCTCCGCGCATCAGCAGTTTAAATACAGTATACAGATGTCAATGGTGCTCAGTCACTGAGGACAATACATCAAAACAAGTCCTCGTTGGTAAGCAGCTTGTTATATGATCACGATTATGTTTACTCAAGGGTGCAGAATCCTATTTTACTACAGTATGCTTGAGAAGCAATCGACTCGTGAGGGTGCCTAGTTTAACTGCCGTGCGGTGTTACATGTAATGGCTTTTGAATTAAAATGACATTATAGTACAGTAGTTTACTTTCAGGACTACCACTGCATTTAAGCATCTGTGGCTTGCTTTTTTTCTGTTGCAAAGCTCTGCAATCCTCCCCCATCCTCACTACACTGCTGCACAATCCCCCTCCCTCTACATGCATATCACACAATAATAGTGCTGTAATCAGTATGTATTCAATGAATGTGTATTCACTTTATTGAAACACATTTGCACTAACAGAGAATACAAAAAATACCTGTATAATGCAGCCGTATGTCTTTCTTTTTCCTGCCATGTCGACACACACAAACTGCACGACCTGCTTTTTTCTACTGGGAGTCTCTGCAGACCAGGATTATACTGCACACACTGTGTACGTGCCTAATCATGCGAGATGCGATCAAATTAAATTTCAAAAACAGCTTTATTGGTCATTGCACTTGATAAGGTATTGTATTACATACACTCAGTTTGCCTCAAAATGATTCTTATAAGCAGATTGCTTGATTCTTACAAGCTGATTATTTTACGTTGGTTGGTATAGGAATTCTTTTGTCCCAGTGGCTGTTCTAGGTAGATGGGATTACAACTTTTTTTATCTTTGTGATCCTACCTTTCACACACCATCTGGGTATTTAATACATGTATTTAGGAAAATTAAAAAATGGACAACCACGTATCTTTCACAAACACAAACTATTTACAATTTTAAAAGTGAAAACCGTCAAAATGACTGCCATGACGTTTTTTTTGTGTTAACAGGTACATTTTTTGGGATATAATTGCATGTTCGTCATTTGAATATAAAATTATCACAGAACAACATTTTGTGCAAAGCACTCAAACTGAAGGACTTGTGAATGGGAAGTTTATTTATTTTTTAACTTTCTGATGGTTCATTGGATAGAAAAAGGGTTGCTTGTATCTATTGTCAAAGTGAGTTCCAGCATCACAGAAGTGCATCTAGTCTGCTGCACCACCTGTGTGCAAAACATGCATTCACTTCTCAAAATACATTCTGGTAATTCTTCTGCTACAGACAACAATAAATGAAACCTGTCAATTTAGACAGAGTACTCTTTTAGAAATTCAGGATCGCTGCAAACCCATGACCAATGAAATGCATAGTCTTGTATCTTGTAAAGTGCTTTGTGATGGTGGTCCACTATGAAGCACTATATAAAAATAAAAATTATTATGAATTGTATTGTATATAATAATGGATAGCTACCGACTGCATCCCTGTTCACATTGTAGCTTTGTTTTATTTCAATAATCACATTTATTTTAAACTATATTATTTACAGTTATGGAGGATATAATCGTTACTCAGTGTTTTATTTTATTTAAGCAATTATATAAACTATAAAGAGGGACCAACAAATAGGAAAACAGGGTTTTTCTTCTGGGTTAATAATAATAATAATAATAATAATAATAATAATAATAATAATAATAATAATAAAACAAATTTAAATGAAGTGGATGCAGTATCAATTAAATATGGGATTAAAACCAAGATTATCTGAGATAATTATTTTTTTTAAATCTAAAGATTGATCGCGATTAATTTTTGACAGCCCAAATGATTCTAGATGCTTAGTAATGGTTAGCGTAGCAAATTCAAAAGCTGATGTGCTGTTTTAACATTATTAAGACAATGGTTGTCCATTTATGATCTTAACCATGCATTCCTAAACAGAACTAAGATACTGGTAGAACACTTATTGTTACAACTTGATTCTCTAGGTGACTTTGTTTTGCTGTTGCTGCTTGTTGAGTATTTGATAGATTCATGGACACATGGTGTTGTGTTGATTTGAGTTCCTGTCAGTACATGTTATTAAAATGTCTATTTATTTCCCAGATGAAATCCAGTTTAGTGTAGATAAATGTCTCAAAGTAGATGCAATGTTCTTTTATCCAATAAAACTGAATGAAAGGTAATCAAATACACAGTCTTTGGGGTTGGTTATATCCAGAAATAGACTTATCTTTTTGTCCTGAAATTTAAATTGAGCTGGTGATATACAATTGTGTGATGACCTAAAAAAAGTCGAATAACAACAATTATATACTGTGCTTCATACACCATTGACCAAAATGATGGATTAGAGTGAAGCATAATGGAGTGGATTCTGTCAAAGATTATTGCGGCACTTCAAGACTTTCATTATTTCCCTGTTCTTTGATTCTACTTCAAACTGAGCACAATATTGCAATAGCAAAATGGCTGTGTTAACGTTTAATAAGCTATTGGCTGAAAACAAATAAACCAGCTTCTTCTTCTCAATTGGGCCTCCCTGGTGGACTGTTTTGCAGTTCTTCCTGAATTGTTATAAATATCTTGCCTCCTTAACCCTTCATCAGCGGCGAGATGTGCAGATGCCTTCTGAGGGTTACAAAAATAAAAACATGTCACATACCACAATCACAGCTCCTGCTTACTGGCAGAATTCTATTGCTGAGCGTTTCTGGGGAGCAGGGAAAGATGTAGAAACAGTGTGTAGCTTTTAAAATTGTTGATTTAGCCCTACATATATTTGTTTTTAGCCAGTAGCTATTTTCATGAAACTGTATCTATGCGTGTATAATCTGTTTGTTTCCAGCACTGTATTTGACAACTGCATAGTTTACAGTATCTTGACTATTACCTGCTACAGTGCAATATTGAAACATATACTTGTATAATTTTATCTTCAGGGAGTTGCAAGAAAGGTGTGTTTTTCATAAACTGTACAGGCTATTCCATTTTATTCTATTTCTCAACATGTGTTTTTTAAATACTCCAGAGGTTCAACATGAAGCAGATTGCAGGAAAATACATTATGTTTTATTTTTTAACACAGTTCCTTACCATGCATATCTGTGGTTGCTAGAGAGTTGAGTTGCAAAAAACAGCTTGATGGAGCTCCTTAATTTCAAGAATTTATGCCTACAAGGATTTTCAAACAGATGACATTTTTTTCCACTAAAAGTCTTTCAAGTCAGAATGTTTTTCGTTGAATTTAATGACGACATATTGTTGTTCATAGAAAAGCATGGATGAACAATGTTCTACTTGAACCTGCAGGACATTTTGAGAAGTTTTGGTTATATGTTATCTGTAAGGTGAAACTATTTTAAAAGTTTACCTTATTGCATTCATTTTAGATTTGATTGTACATATTACAGTAAGTAATAGAGATATGGATCATACAGAATTTTTTCTATTTTTTTTATTTTATTTTGTCAAGTCCTCATCCAGGCTAGTGTTTTCTTTTTCACCTGTTTCTTAAGTGATATTGTGTGTGTGGCATTCTCACTGTCTGTGTGCTGTGTACAGTAAAATAAACTAAAAATAACAATTGGTGTCTCTTGAATAAAATGTATTAGCAGTGAGTATATCATATTGCATTGCAAGTCACCTTTGTAATTGAGTTTACTAAAAACAAAAATGAGTGAAAACATTCTTCAGCAATAATACTTTTACAGTCCTTTCTTGGAGCTTCTTAATTTATCTTCTTAATTTATCTTCCACGGGTCTCCCTCCTCTTATCCAACACCCAAGCCCACCTGTCTGCCATTCCTCCGCCAGCCCTCTTCCAGAATCCTGATATTTATTTTCACACTACTGTAGGATTAAATTAAAAGCCATTGGTTATATTTCAACCTATAACATCTTGCAAAGTTTTATTTAGCTGGTTCTGTACTTTGCCAGTGTGGGTTTGTAATCCTATTAATCTCGAACTTCTCAGAACTTGAGTCCAGAAAACCAGCTGCTAAATCACTTGTAGTCGTCAACACTGTGTCTGCTGATCCACTATGTTTAGACCCAAATCAGAATTAATCACAGCAGTAAAACTTTGTAATAATGCATGTCTACTCATTATAAACTCATTTTATAATATCATTTCAGGACAGGCACATGCACTGTTTGTGTAATCCATCTTACATTTCAATTTTTTTTTTTTCAAACCAAATATTTTGTGTTATTGCCCAACAGTATATTTGTCAGAGCTTTGTTTTACATCTGACATTTCATATTAAAAGCTTGAAAGCTACTTGGCTCCTTAACAACCTCAGTAGTTGCCTATAGGTTAACTGATAAATGAATGCATCTTTCCAGTGGTTTAACATTGCCATGTTTCTTCCTGAATTTTGGGTTTCCCATAAGGACACTGGTACTGACTACTATTCAATACATCATCTGTGAATTTGTTTGTGGATAGTGTTTAAACTGTATTCATCTTCCTTTTATGTTGTAAATGCAGTATCTACTCATCATCCAGTTCATTTAAGTAATACAAAATAATAGTATTAAACAGTCATTATTTCTGTCTTTGGCGATTTTTCCAAATCATATTTCATTTTCAGGAGTGTCAAGATGCTTTGATGTTATTGCTAACATACTTATGTGAATCTGTCATTTCTAAACTAACCCCAGCTGCAGGCTTTAACAGCATACAGTATGTGCAAAGGAGTGCCAGCTGCAGGCTTTATCAACATACAATATGTGCAAAGGAGTGCCAAATGCAAAGGCTTTTGTTAATCAATAATATCATTTTGGTTAGGCTATTTTGTGATGTTTCACTTTCATACAAACTGTAAACATGACAAACTATCAAGACTGCAACTTAATAGCATACATTAATTTGGAGTAACTCACGTCAAAGCACATAAAAAATTGGCTGATAATAGCTGAGGCACCTGTTAAGACAACACGCCCCAGATCAGGTTGTGCGCTCCTACAGCTCTGAGATATTATGGTGCAGATAATCACCTGGATTAAATAAATAGACACTGAATAAAATCACAACCAGCAGCCAATAATGTTTTGATTTAATTATCCCCCCAACCACCTAATTTCCATATTTAAAAATATAATTTTAGCAAAATCTAAAACATATATTTATTTTTTTTTAAAACATTTTCTCATAATCTTTACACAATCACGTGTTTATGTTCTGCTATCAATAGCTTGCATACAATGACGCCTAGAAGCATCATCTTTGTTGTGGGCAAAATCCCAAAGTGACTACACAAAAACAAAAGTGTTAAAATTACCTTGTGCTGAAGAACAACTTTGAAAATTATTAAAAGCTAATTTTATGCATTTATCTGGATTATGAGTATTTACCCAGCAGTCTAGCTACTTAGGTTATACCTTTTAGTAAGTTATTAAAGAATGCAGTGTACAAAGTCCACTAAATTGCTTTGTAAGAAATGAGCGGTGTCCTGCAAAAACTTGGTATCTCACAAACATTTCAGTTTTCTGAAAATTGTGTTTTGTTGGCAATAGGAAGCAAGCACATGTTATCTAATGAAAACACAGATTCTTTCAAGACACCCGTTAAATATGAGCTCCTCAGAATAGCTGTTCAGAACTCCAGTCTACTACAGCTTAAGATAACATGGACAAACACAAAAATAACATATTGAACAGAAGCTTTCTATACTTTTACAATGTCCTCTTCATTTACAGGTAGATGTGGTAGAGCTTTCTTCATAGTAATATTCTCCTCAGCATTTCTCCTTTTAACATTAGGTACTAAAATAACACTGTAAAAAAAAAAAAAAAAAAAAAAAAAACACTAAACTAAAAAAACAGTGGGTTTATTTATTTTGTATAAAAAAATACGCTGACCTGTATCTATGTATGAGCAGAAACTAATGGAATTGTGAGTCACAAAATTATTTGATACATTCAAGGTCAAGCCCTTCAATTTGATGGGGTCATAATACATCAGAAAGTATAGATGGATTCATTTAAAGTTCAGTGCCCTTTTGTAATAGCATGCATTGCTTAGTGACTAATGTTCACGATTACCCATATTGAATGCTTTACTTAAAAAGGCAAACTATCCTAAGATAGCCTATGGGTAAATTGATGATTATACAGTGCCAAGAAAAAGTTTGTGAACCCCAATGGTAATTATGAAAATTCCATAGTTTTACCATGATAGCCTTCTTGAATCAAGTATTTTCTTAAATATCGAGTAGGGTATATGTTAACCAATTCCTTGTCTTTTGAAATAAAATGATGTATGAATTAGACAAACAATGAGTAATTAAGATTCAGGGTATGTGAAAAAGTAAGTGAACCCCTGGTTTTATCAGCTCATTTAAGGGGATAATTAGAATCAGGTGTTTAAATAATTAGGTAGATCTTCAAGGGTGAGTTTTGGAGGCACCACCCTATATAAAGATCAGAACCTTTGTGAGTTTGGTCTTCACCATACAGGTGTGTGGAAACACGTCATGCCACGATCAAAAGAAATCTATGAGGACATCAGAAAAACAGTTATGGATGCTCATCAGTCTAGAAAAGGTTACAAAACCATTTCTAAGGATTTGGGGCTCCACCAATCCACTGTTAGACAGATAGTCTACAAATGGAGAAAGTTCAAGACCACAGTCACTCTACCCAGGAGCGGTCATCCTACCAAAATCTCTCCAAGAACAATGGAAAATCATCAAGGAAGACACAAACAACCCCAGAGTAACATCCAAGGATCTGCAGGCCACTCTCGCCTTGGCTAATGTGAGTGTTCATGACTCAACTATCAGAAAAAGACTGAACAAGAATGGTGTTCATGGAAGGATAGCCAGGAGGAAACCACTGCTCTCTAAAAAGAACATTGCTGCTCGTCAGAAGTTCGCCAAAGAGCACATAGAAGATCCACAAGACTTCTGGAACAATGTTCTCTGGACAGATGAGTCAAAGGTAGAACCTTTTGGCCTCAATGACAAACGTTATGTTTGGTGAAAACCAAACATTGCATCGAACAGAAGAACCTCATCTCAACTGTCAAGCAGGGTGGTGGGAGTGTGATGGTTTGGGGTTGCTTTGCTCCTTCAAGACCTGGACTGATTGCCATCATTGACACAACCATGAATTCTGCATTGTATCAGAAGATTCTAGAGGAGAATGTCAGGCCATCCATCCATGAGCTGAAGCTGAACCAAAAGTGGGTCATGCAGCAAGACAATGATCCTAAACATACAAGCAGATCTACAATAGAATGGCCTAGTTAAAGTCCGGACCTAAACCCCATCGAAATGTTGTGGCAGGACATGAAGCGAACTGTCCATGCAAGGAAGCCCTCAAATGTCATCGAGTTGAAGCAGTTCTGTAAGGAGGAATGGGCCAAAATTCCTCAAAACCGATGTGAGAGAGTATCCGCATTCCGGGAAGAAAAAGTAGGGACGGACTTTAGAGATGTTTCGAAGATGGTAAAAGGAAGTTTGATCACAGATGAGATGTAGGCATCAAAGGAGAGGTTGCTGTCAAGAAGTACACCAAGGCTTCTTACTGTGGGGGAAGACAGCAGCAGACAGTTTCCGAGGTTCAGGGCAGCTATATTTGGATTCTTAAGTTGTCATGGTGAGATAAAGATATCTTCACAGTTATGGGTTGTCATTATGGAGAATGATTTGTATACACGCATCTGAAAAAAAAATATAGCAACATTTATTTTAAACAATCTGGAAAAAAGTAATGACAAAAAGTTAAATTACCATACCATTTTTAAATATTTATAACAATGACCTATTATTATGACATGAAAACAGTTCTTACCCCTGTTAATTCTGTACTCAGAAACTGGATGAATTCAGAGATAAGTACAAATCCTAAAATCACTGAAATATATTGATGCACAATGAAAATGCAACAGTCTAAGTTTTACATCAATAACTCATTAGGCATGTACATAATGTCATTCACATTTTAAATAGTGAGCAGATAGGTTTGCTGATTGCTTTAGTAGTAGTGTTCCTTGGGATAACAAAATACTGAGCCCAAGTCATGTGATTTCATAAAAATGCCAGGTGCTTAGTGTTTGGTATTTGAGTTGAGTTAAAATTAGCAAAATGAGTTGATTAAGAATCTGTATAAATAGCTATCTGAAAAGAACGCAAGAACAGCAAAAGATATGACCATGCCCGCTTGAGTAATGAAGATCGCCTGACTGCTACCGACATAATTGAAGGTGGCCTGTCTGTGAGAGAAGTTGCCTGGAGAATGATATGTTCTGCTTCAACAATCAGCAGGCTAGTCCGGGGAAACAAGGAAACCAGCTCTGTGAGAGAGGCCATGTCCTGGAAGGCAGAAGGTCACCGCACCGGCCCAGGACCGTCACATTTGACTGATCCATCTGCGTAATCATTTTCAGAAATTCCAGGAAGACTAAACCCATGCAAGACTGTAGCTTGCTGTCTGCATGAAAATGATTTGCATGCTCACAGGCCGTTCAGGGATAACATGTTTTCAGCTGGGACACAAAATCACCGTCTTCTGTGGTCCAGAGAACATCTGAGGTGGCAGCAGTGAGTGGTGGAGTGAATTAATTTACAGATGAATGCTGTTTTGCCTTTGACAGACCTGACAGAAGACAACGTGGTCAACCGGTAGGGCGGTAGAAATGTGATGATTTGGGGAGGAATCACCTTTAACACAAGAAGTGCAGATTGAAGGCAGCCTTACTGCTCAGCAATGCATTGACGAAGTCCTTGAGGCAACAGTTTTTCTGTTCCTGCGAACCAATCCAGGAGTGTCAATTTTCCAGCAGGACAATGCAAGACCACACAGTGCTAGGATTACAATTGCAAGACTTCAAGAAAACAATATCCAGGTCTTGCTGTGGCCAGCTTTTTCTCCTGACCCAAGTCCAATAGAACATCTGGGGGACCAAATTGCCAGTGCCATCCACAGGAGACAACCGCGACCAGCCAAGCTTCACCACCTGGCTGCAGCTGCACAGGAAAAGTGGCGGAACATCCCTCAGCAGTCTATCCAGAGGCTGATCAGGTCTATGCGTCAACGCTGGAAGGATTGTGTTAATGCTTAGGGACGTCATACCCGATACTAATTTTGTAATGTTTTCATTTTGACAGTGTGTCACGTTTTACACTGAAAACTTGTCATGATTCTTTGATCTGTATTTTTGTTCACATTTTCTGTGATTTTGTTTGATATCTATGTTTCAAAAGTTTGATTAAATTCATTAGATCCCTGCTGGGATAAAATATTATTCTGTTATTGTATTTATTATTGGAAATGTTGAAAATCTCCAGTTTAACCGTGTCTATGAACTATTTTTCCTCCAAAGCAGAAGACTATACAATAACATTTTTTAATTTTAATTTTTTTTTTAAATATAAAAAAAGTTTGTTTTTCTATGTATTATTGTGTCTGTTTTATAAGCGGGGTAACACACTCCAGGGCTTGCAGGTTGTGTTGCATTAACATACAGCTTTGTTGGTATAAACCACAACCCCACCACAGCCGTATGTTAATGCAACACAACCCACGCCCCGTCGTGTTATCCCTTTCTTAACTGTCATGTTACCTTGATGATGTTTGCTCTTAAAGTCTTAGCAATATGAGAAACATTGAACGTAAAACATTTGACAGTGCAGCACATTCACTATATTATTTCTGAAACATGTCATATACAGGTGAAAAAAAAAAGTGTGACAGACATTATTTACTTTGCTTAGCTTTGTACTATAATGCATTCATGGTTTTAGATTGCAATGTAGTATTGTTTTCCTCTAGAGTAGACTCTCCCAAATCCAAACCGTTTGGGACCAGGTCCTGTTCATATACTGTGATATATTCTTAGTACTTATCAGAATCTGTACCACACTAACAATTCCTTGTCTGATCTTTTATGGTTTTCATCCCCTTTCATATTCCATCAACCATTAGAATACAGAGAAAACCATTTATTTATTTATGTATTTATTATTTACAGATGATCACATGCAATGTACTATACAGTACAGGCCACTCATTATAACATACTGTAATGGTTCAGGTTAAACATTAGGTAATTTTGGACAACCAGGGTCTGGAATAAGGAAGAGTCTATTGTACCATATCTATTTTTTTTTTGTTTTCCGTATATCCTTCTGTCCAGATTACTTTGGAGTAATTCTGTGTAAAACAAAACAAAAATGTATTCCTGCATGTATTTTGTATGTAAAATATGTAGCATGAAAGAACTCATACTGAAATGTGAGACTACTATTATTCCAAACAATGGCCATCATTCAAATCTTTATACATATTTAAATAATATTACTGGCATTTAGGCTGCTAAAAATAGCCATATGTAATGCAGAATTTGAGAAGTTTAGTGGGCATTACCGTCTCATGCTTGACAGCGCTGGGAAAGTAGGATACTTCATACTGTAGGATGACCGTGTCAATACTCTACCATACACACAATGTTGGCTAACAAGGTGATGCCAGATAGTCAGTATTTCATTAGGATTAGAAACCCTTTTGGGGTTAGAAAACATTTCCTTCCGATCCTGGAGAGCTGTTCCATTACAGGTGTAAAAGCCATAATGCTTTAGGATGTGGTAAAAGGTTTGATTGGTTCAATTCTTGAAGTAAGGACATGGTGGGAATTAAGACTAAATATTAAAGTGATCTATAGAGCTGGATCTCCAACCCTGGTCCTGGAGATCCCCAATCCTACAGATCCATGTGCAGAATGTGGCCAGGTATTGATTGATTTAGTTTAGGTACAGGACTGGGAGTAGCAGGTTGTACTCTGTGATAGCTCTGCTTGAGTGCAGGGATTGTTTAATTAGTTAATAAGTGTGCAGCTATGAACTGCAGTCATCCACCTTCATATCTGCTATTCCTGCTCTTACCCTACCCCAAATCCCAATATGCTGGGTATCAGTAGATGTTCATACTGAACATTACAGTAGGCCAGTCCCATTGAGGCCCACTTATTACATTAGTTTCTCAGGTTATGTGAAAGTTTGACTTGCTATTTGTGATGTGGCAAATGTATTCTTTTTAAGTATTCTATTATGAAAACTGAAAATGATTCCTATGAAACACATTGACTTGTTCTTTAATTATACTTCATTACTCATTTCTGTCTTTTAGTTGCTGCTAAGTGGCTTTAATACTAAATTATTATAATGGCAGACTACATTTTTTTCCACTTCAGTTAACATCTGATTAATTGTGATATTACCTCGCTGCTAATGGACATTCCATTTGTGTCAGGTGTAAGCCATTATGGGTTCCACTGCCACCATTACCTTTATGATAATGGATGTCAGCACTGACATAATACAGCTCACTGTAACTGCATTCTAGCCATCCTCAGAATAAATAAGAAATTAAATAGATTTTTTAGTCGAGGGCTGCAAGAATTACTCAACCTTCACTATTCTGTACAAAGTCAATGTGTTACCTTTATAAAAAATAAATTACAAAAAATGTAAATCACAAAATGCAAACACAGGTATCAAGATATACACACACACACACAATTTGGAATAAACATATGTAGCCATATTGGATGTATTGTGGTCAGTGTACACTATATACCTCAAGATGGCAAAGATCCTTGTATAAAGTTTACTGTATCATCACCCAAGGGCACACTTGACGGAGAGAGCAATAACTTGTCATTATATGATAGAATAGCACAGAACACATCGCATACATTGTCAAGAAAATGTCAAAAGTCAAAGTGAATTTTATACTCAGTAAACCTTGGATACCTATATGGGTGTTTTTCTTCTGATCATGCGCCTGTCAAACAGCCTGTATGTGTTTTGTGAAAGACCAGTCAACAAAATAGAAACCACAATACTAATGGGATTGTGTCTGAGGTAGAAAGGCAGTCATAGCTTTCTTCTGATTAAAAACGACATATAACACATAAAATCATCTTAGGCCTTGAAAGTTCATGCCAAAAATGCATGTATTCTGTATTAATGTCCCTATGGTATTCAAATCTCTGGTTTACACTGGAATTATATTTTTATAGGCACAGCCAGAATTGAAAGAGCCTGTTTCACATCTTTTTATTTATTCAATAAGTTTTTAAGAAAAATAAAATACCCCCCCCCCCAAACTTTTACCTGAAAGTAAGATGTTCACCATTAATTTCTGGTTTTTAATAACCATGCGCATATAATGCCTGATGGGAAATATCACAGCTCACAGGAATAGAAAAAAACTGTCTGGAAGTAGTTGCTCTTTTTGACACAGCAAGAGCTTGTAACTCAGGTATTTTTTTGTATTCAACATTTTAATACTATAGTGTTACTTTGGATGCTACATTGATTTACGATTTCATGTTGTGTTTTCATACTGGACATTCCAATTTCTTACTTACAAGATGACATAAAGCCATTTATTTTAGTTGTCCCAAAATTGCACGTGTTTATGTACTTTTTTTAAATGCAGCGACTTTATTCTAGCGTTTTTCACCATAAATGTGGTTTTTCATGATGTGCTTTTTTTTTGCACACTGTAGCTTCAAGTTTAATGTTTGTTTTGTAAAAATAGTTGGAATCACAAAACACTGGACCTACTGTGAATTGTATTTCACCAGCCAATAAATACTTACTGCTCTTCTGTCTTAACTGCTGTGCTCTAAACCTTTGAATTTTAAGACTAATTTGTGTGTGTGTGTGTGTGTGTGTGTGTATATATATATATATATATATATATATATATATATATATATATATATATATATATATATATATATATATATAGAGAGAGAGAGAGAGAGAGAGAGAGAGAGAGAGAGAGAGAGAGAGAGAGAGAGAGAGAGAGGAGACAAATGGCTGAACCGACAACAGCAATTCTGGCACAACAGATAACATACAAATACACAACAGCACACCATTGAGCACACCATTGTTTTGTATTTTTATATATATATATATATATATATATTTATATATATATATATATACACACACACACACACACACACACACACACAGTAATCTATCGTGTGTCTGCCCGTCACATATCCACCCTAACCATTTATACGCCATAATCAAGCTCTTCAGCAACGTTACCCACATGTACAGCGCTAATGCAAAATGGCTACAGGAAAGAGAAAGCGAGTTGTGCTTACAATTTGAAGTTTTTTTTTTTTTTCTTTTCCTGTAAACCTATGCATTTTTGCTATGTGTAAATTACCCAACCCTAATGTAAGTGTATACAGCACTGTGGCAAGGCAGGAGCCTTGAACATATCATTTTTTTGTATAAATGTATATTGTAAATAGTGTGTATGTATTGTAATTAATGAATGAAGTACCTGACGCTCCTGGGAGAGCCTGCCTGCTGTGTGCAATTACCAGACATGTAATCTAATCAGCAGGTAGGTGTGTTCCAGGGGGGGCATCAGGTATAAAAAGGTTTTATTTATTCACCTCAGGGCTGCTGGAAAAACCAAAGTCAACTGGGCTAGAAGCTGAAATTCCCAGATGTGCGTGTGTGTGTGTGCATGTTAGAGAGAGAGAGACCCACAACCTGGATTGGATACCGAAGAGTGAGTAAGCCGAAACTGCCAACAGCCGGGAGTAGCCATAGTTCGTTTATTATTGAACAGAGAAGATTAGTTCCGAGACTGTAGATCCCATTAAGGTTTTCGTACACTGTGTTGTATGTACTCTGTGCGCTGCCATTGCTGGTAGTGTCACGTTAGCTGTTCAGTGTGTTGATATGTAAATAAATCCTGTTCGTCAGCAGGGCTTATCAACTTCAACCTCCGTCTCGATCTCCTGCCTGTCACTCAGCAGTGAACGCACACACCCACACGGCAGACTGCTACCCTGTCACAAGCATTAAAACCCTGTTTCTTTTTAACAAGGGATTTAGGGGAGCGCCCTAATAAAAACTGAATTTCAAAACAATAATTGTGTGAATATAGTAATTGTTACAACTGTGTATAATGCTAATTCAAACAGGATTCATTTATCTGCCTTTTTATATATCTGCCCTTACTCTGGTCCCACCGCAGTCGGATACGTGATGGACTACTGTATATGTATATACACACACACACATATACATATATATATATATATATATATATATATATATATATATATATATATATATATAAAAATCAATCAGTCTCTTCAAATGTTTTTTCCCCCTAGAACCTTTGCAGTTTTTAAGAACACTGTCTTTTTAATTGTCTAAAAGGTAATAATGTTTGAAGTGAAAGAAAGACATTTCAACAGGGCTGAAGAATGTATAAATGTAAGCTTAATACCCAATATACAGTATCTAAACCATACTCAGTATAGCAAAAAGGCATATATAAAGCCCCCTCCCCCAACTGCTGCATATTTATACAAATTACAAACAAATGCTTAACCAACTCGGAATCTACAGTTCATAAATGTACAATTGCATAGTACAAGAAAGACAAAATATAAAATTCTCTGGTCCTGGTTCTTGTCTTTGGGTCTTCAGTAGTTCACTCCTTCGACTTAAGTTCACTTAAGTCTGTAGCTTGTGAGCCAGAAGTTTCATTGCAGTCTCCATTACTCGCAAATATATCTGGTCTTTATAAAAGTGGGTCGTTCATTGGGGGGTGTGCCTTGTGTTCCACTTCTAAATGGCTACTACTTCACATAACCTAAACAGATGGAAGGAAAAAAACTAAAACATCATTATTACCACCAACTGTAAGTCTGAATTCCCCACAGCTTTTTCAGAACCCTGCAACCTGTGGTTATCATTGGAAAGAGCATCCTGGTGAATTAATAAATACTGTTCTGTAAGGCGCTGTTAGTATAAGTACTAAAAAGAAACTAGTAAAATTCTTTGAGAAATTTCAATGACAAGGGTTATACATTTCTTCTTAAAGTTTCATTTTTTTAACAGCAACCTGCTAAAACTGATACAAGGACACAGGTGGAATATATATGGGTCAAATACATAACTGGAAATTACATTTTTTTTTTCATTAGTCTCTGGAATCCAATGCAGTATCTTTTAATGAGAAAAGATAAACCGTCCGCAGTTTGCAGATTCAACATTAATAGCTACCTTGGACTTTTTCTGTCTCTAATAGGGCAATATATTAAGAGGAAATAAATCTGACGCTGACCATAATTTAATTAAATTGCTGAATAGAAGTTGAGGGCTAATTTACTTGTACTTTTTTTTGTGATTGTAAAGTTATTAAAGCCAGATCATCAATAAAGCAAGGGGCATTTTCATTAAAAAATTACCAAGAAATGTGTATTTACACATTGCTATAGAAAAGATCTATAAACTAGAAATGTTGAGAGAGAGAGAGAAAAAAAGAGGAAAGAAAACATGAAAATACAAGCTTGCATTAGCCAGTGAATTCTGAATTCATATTTTCATTACAGAATGTCATTTACCTGGACTATCACTGGTGGCTGGGGGGTGCTGGGGTTGCGGTGCTGTGCCCCTGCTGGTGAAATGACAAATTCTGTTAGTTTCGTGAAACTTATGAGCTGTGTGTGCACTGCACTGCGTCTTTTTACATTGCTTTTGAACACAAACAATAAAGACAAACAGGCATGAGATATTTAATAAATCGCACGGCTGCAATCTCACGAGAGGCGGTTAGTAGTTGGAACACATTAGACGCTTGTATACAGTAGAACAGTTATGTCCCAATAACAGTTGCTAACCAGACGCTAAAATCCGCTCGTCACAAATGCTGCTAACTGAGGGTGCTGCTTTATGGAGCAATACTAAAAACATCCAGATATTCCGGATGCACTACATGTGCACTCCAACATGATAAAATTCATCAGCATAAATAACACTGGGGTGCAAGTCAACCTTTGGACCCTTATGACTGTCATTGTCTACAACAACTACTGTAAATAAAATACAACTGTTCAACCTGTTTTTTACCAGTAAACATTTCTAAATTGCAGTATTTAAAGTTTATTATAACAGTATACACTACAGTTTTCTCTAAACGTTTTATGGTAACCATGTGGTTAACACTGTAGAATGGACTGTGGTTACTTTTTTTTTTTTTTTTTTTTTTTAACTTAAAATAGATAAGCCGGTGTTGATCCTGGCTTTGTTTTATTATACAGGGGTTACAAGTATTATTATTCAATGGCTTTCAGCAACCTCACAATAAAAATGGTTCCAGAACCACTGCTGGTGGCCAAGGAAAAGCAATTAAACAAGCCTTATTATTAGTGATGCAGTCAAATTATTGTTCAAAATTACTCAGATAATAAATATGGCTCCCAGTTTAAAACAAATGTTTTCATTAGAAGTAAAGTGGTTTACTTTAGAAATTACATTTCTAACTTTTCTACTCAATTTTTTAAAATCTAAAACTTACCTGCTCTTTTGGAGCAAGGCCTGCTGTTGCTTCATTTTAATAAAACATGAAAGAAAAAAAGAATATTAATGATTGCCCTTTAGGATGAATAATTTCTGCATAAAAGTCTTTAACATACAAGTTAAAAGTATGTGTTTTTCCTTGTTTACAAAATCTATTCTGGCGATTTAGGTAATTCATTTAAGGTGTTGTTAGCATCATATACATTAACTGAAACATTTTTTTTTTCAAAGTGCAAGATTTTCTCAATGATTTCTCAAGCATTATTTAAAAAAAAAAAAAAAAAAAGAATTTTTTTCCCCTAATGCTTTAACCAAAGCAGTTATACCTTATTAGGCAGGAACACATGGTTCAGCTCAAAGTCTTCCAAGTGCAGTAATGATAAATCGCTACACATTGCTCATTAATTACTGCCGCTTTGGGACCTCGTCTCAGAGAGCTCACACCACAGCTGTGTGCAATAATAAATCCTGCACTGACTCTTCAGGCCTGTACCTTAATAAAATGCTGATTTAGAAAGTATGGTACCTGTCATAATTTATTAATATGTAAAAACGCTTTACGTATGATGAATTAAAAAGTACAACAACAGTACAAAAGTGCTTAACCTAAAATGGATTGCACATAAACATTGGTGATCTGCTATTTATTCAGTGTAGGCATTTTAAAAGATACTTTTAGCACTTCAATACAGTAGCTAATGGAACAAATACCCCATGACAAAATATTTTTTAGATAATTGGTTCACTTTGCCCTTCTGCTGCTTTAAATGTGTATTAAAGACTCTGTGTGTGAGGATCACTTTGCCCCATCAGAAATGTTTCTCTTTAACAGCTTCCTATTACGAATGGCTCTCCGTTAATCACACTTAGTGATGCAAAAAAGGTTAATTCATTACAGCAATCATTTATGCCGCAACAATTCTGAATTTAGAAAGATTAAAACATATGTCTCCTTACAAAAAGAAGCATAATTAGCAAGCTACTTCTACAATGTATCTAAAAACTTGTATTTACAATGTACAGGTGACCTGAACACAGATGACCTCTCAATACTGCATTTCGAGATGACCAGGGTATGTGTATTTAGTAGCTCCAACACACTGATCCATATAATTTGGTACGTTGTATCGTCTGAATGCTGGTCTTTTATACTAACCCGGTGCGGTTGCAAGTGGGTTACTAAAAGCAAAAAAACAAATAAACAAAAACCAGGATAGAACTGTACATCTATGGCTAAAAGTTAGGCATCACCTAGAATTTAAGGACTGAGACATTATCCTCAAGGCTGTAAGAAAATCGCAGGCCGTGAATTTGTTGCAAAAACTGTAACTTTTAACACAAAAGTTTTTATAGCTGTCGCAACGTTTTCTGTGACTACAATTTTTTATTATTTATATATAATTTCGTTGCAAAATAATGCTGAAAAATGAACTGAAACGTCACTCTCACATTGTTTTTTGCTAGTGGGAGATTGGTATGCCTTGTCATCCTCTGTAGCCAAATCAGTGATCTTCTTTCCTGTTACTATTGTTAGCAATGGGAAAGAAGACTGTGGGCCATGATGCAAGTACTGTACTTACTGTTAAATTTTGTGACTGAAGATTTATTGTCATTTGCAAATACTGAAGTGGCTGTTCAATTTTGTGAGTGAGCTTTTACAGTTGTACTGCAAGTGCTGTATAAGTCATTGTTAGCTGCAACTTTTCACTTGTAATGAAACACAGCATAACACGTTTTATTTCATTAAGTACATGGAAAGCTACAAAGCGGTATGCAAATGAATATGTTCATGTAGCATTACTCAGCAAATTTCATTATGAAGCAAAATTATTTAATTCTAAAGGGTGATGCAAAACTGCTGGCCATAGCTGTACAATGCTCAAAACACCAGCTATGCAGTCTTTCCACACCTGTGGACAAACCTTGGAGATGGGTTGTTCAATACAATAGACTGAGCATGAAGAATAAATAAATCCATTAAAAAACTGTATAAAAACACCAGTTCTTCAAGTGAAGCACAAAAGCCAACACATTTTTTTCTTTGAATTGAGAAAATGTTTAGAACTTTCTGTAGACAAGCTCTACGTGGTGCAAGGTGGGACTGCTGATACTGAATAAAAAAAAAGAAAAAAAATGTTGTCCCATTTAATAACAAAAAGGACTGAACTTACTCATACATGCAGGAAAGGTGTTATTGATTTGCTCCATGACATCTGCCAAGTCTGTGCCAGTGTTGTGTGAAAGGACTAACAAGTCATCTGTAACCATGACAACAAAGAGAGCGAATTCAACACAAAAGACTTTGAGAAAATACGTGATGAATGCACAATGCACCTCCAAAACATTTCAATGCAGCCGATTACTGGGAAATAACAACTATACTAATAATAATAATAATAATAATAATCATAATCATAATAATAAATTATTAGTATACATGAAGAATCAAGTAATCTAAGAAAATATTAAACCATTTATGTTTTTTACAAAGATTTAAATTACATACAACCTACAGTATAAGGGACATTAGTGATCATTCAGAAAAGCTAACCCAAGAAATAGAATGCACGCACCATTACACTATGACATGTATATGTACTGTATGAACTATGATATGCACTGTATGAACTATGACATGTATATGTACTGTATGAATACTCAAGAAGCTTGGTCTGACCTGCATGATCCATGTGTGAGCCAACATCCTGATTCACAGAGTTGCTCGTGAATGAATGCTCAAGGGGAGTACACGACGAAACTCCATTTATTTGGAAATCTGTTTCAGGCTGGAAAAAAAAAATAAAAAAAAAATAAAGGCAACACCGTTGAATTATGAAAACAGCAACTATGTGCTCCATTATGTAAATTACAACAATGTAGGCATACAATACAAGACTGTTCGTCAGAAACCATAATACTGAACAGTGGCTTAAATGTGTTGAAATATACAGCTGCAGAATGAATACAAAAATATTCATGTCAGCACAGCCAACCTTAATGTCTGTGTTTGTCTTTTAGTAGGATAACGGCTTAATTCTCGTGACCCTGAATCCGTTAAAGGTGGTCTATGGAGCAGAATATAGAATCTCATTCAAAGAGGTAATATTTTTGTGACCTTTACTGCAGAAAATACATACCATTTTCCTTTGCAAAGTATAGAGCTGGTTAACTGATCCTTAGATTTGCTATTTTACCAACAAAGTCCTTCACATAAGGACGAAGCTACTCTACAAGTAGACGTAAAGGCAAGCCAAATGCCTCTACCCAAACTCTTTAGATTTTAATAGTCCGTTCAGCACCACGATGACAACTAATGAGAAAATAACATTTCCACACACGTGAGGCAGCATCCATCACATAAACCACAAACCGCCAATTATATTAGCACGACTATATCACTTGTTAACATAGGCTGAGATGTAAATATAGCAGAACTCCCTCTGAAATTTTACCTCAGCTTGAAGCAACGGAATATTTAAAATCAGGGGACAATATGTTATTGAATTGCTACCTATTGACCGCAAGCCATAACCAGCACCTGAGACTATCTTCACTGCTGATTTTAGTTTAACAGTATGTTAGCAGGATCTTGGACTCTGACTTCCTGTTAAGGGGATAGGATAAGGCACATAAATTAAGTAGGGTTATGCTTGCCTGAGGTTTTACTCTTTATTTCTCTGTCACTTATTAAGGTGTCAGTTTCAACAATATTGAGTAGTAAGCATTCACTTATACGACTGGAAAATTCATTATAGCAAATAACAACATGACTAGTTTCCTGCAAGAAATTGACCCCATAAGTCGGCCATACAGTTAAGATTAATTGCAACATGTGTCGTCCAAAACAACTCCAAACGTATATCATATGAGGAAATAATCACTTTCCTCTTCATTTGTGAATTTGTATGCTGCATTTGCAAGTGTAGTTAAATTGTTTTTATAAACACCATCCTTCTGATTGGACTTCAAGCCATGCTTAAAATAGTCAGTCAACAAACAGATTGTTGACAAGCTTGAGGGTGCCATTTACATGCTGTAAAGTGCATATTTAATGGGACCTTGAAGGTAAAAATTATGCATGTTGCAGGAAAGTAAAATGCTGCAGTAATGAACCTTAAAAAACTGTCATTACCATAATACCTGTGTGGGCTAAAATTGAATCAGAAAGTCATTAGTGTGGCTCCATGAAACAAGGAATACCAAACATAATAAATAACTCCTATACTTGTGTCTTTGTAAGGTCGGAGTTGTAGTTTTACTTTGTTGTTCCTTTCTGCAACAAGTTTATTTTAATCACTTTTCAAGTTTATTGAGGAAACTTTGATAACAAGGAACTAATTCATAATTTGACAATATGTAGCAATGACTAGCGGTCTTGTCATGGACACAAACAAAGGCTGTAAAAGTGTGGAACCTAAATATTTTTGGTATTTAACAATTTAATGTTGTGCACTTGTAAAAGGCTTTAACAAAGATTAATATTACAGGACAAAAGGACCATTTATACAGTGGTCCAGCAGGAACATAAATATTTGTATGTGCTAGTCAAAAGGTTAAATAGGACAGATTTGGAGACTGCGAAGGTGGAGATATTTGATCTACTTCTGTAAAGTAGTACCATTACCACCTAGATAACTACTCAATAACTAAATAACTTTAAAATGTCTGCTAAAAAATGTCCTCACCAAGTTTCCTCAGAACTGGATAAGCGTTTCTATAGATGTAAAAGTGACATGTGTAGGCATATATAAAAAGTCAGATGTAGAAGCACCTCCTTATATCCCCATACTCAGAGACTCAATAACTTGGGAATGCATGTGCTGTAGGCCTGTTTGTGGGTGTGTTGAAACTACCTGCTCCAGCATTTGCCTCAGCCTGTGAAGCTGGGACTCCAGTTGCTTGTTATGGTCTTCCAGAATCTGCATCCTGGCCTCAAGCCTGCCCTTGTGCTGCCGCAGGAGTTTGGCCTCGGCCAGGAGTTCTGCCTCCGCTGGGCTGCCCTGCTGTCCAGAGGCCATCGAGTCTGGGGACGAGGGCAGGGAAGAGGCGCCTTTCAGACAGTGCTGCTCCTTCAGGTGCTCGTACTCTATCTGAAGATGCCTGCAACACAGAACACAAAGCAGGGAATGCCACTTAAGCATTATTTCAGGGCTGATAAGATAAAAGCAGTGCACTACCCAAGTGGCCAGTACATGAAACCGATGAGTCGTAAAGATATGGGCACAGATGAGCTCAAACTAATATCACAGGCAAATGGCAAAAGATAAAAGATAATAAGAGAACGAGAAAAAAACAAATCACGTTTCTTATCTCTCTCGCTCGCTCGCTCGCTCATGCACACACACACACAAACAAAAAGTAGACAATTTACAGCACAGTATATTACATTTTTCTTAATTTACCTTATGTGGGAGTTTCCAGCAGTAAGGAAATGAGTAAGCTCTTATTATTTCAGATATTATTTGGATGAGCACAGTTGTACAACAGTTTGTTTTCCAGTTCTAGTTTGGTTTTAACCCACACCCCCGCTCTGGCAGGAAACTATAAATCACCTAAAGAAATAACAGCTACGGTAGGTAATACATATTGAAAGAGAAGAAGAACAGAACTCCAGAAGATGCAGTGTGCTAAAAAAAACATTAAAAGAATATCTACTTTTTTTATTATTTTCACATGTGTGCATATAAGGGAGACTGACCAAGTCTGTTGCTATTTTTAAAGTACTAGGTGAGACTAAAGATGTGTTTATCTTAATACACAGAGGAAAGGAAAGTTACATGATTAATTTGCTACTTACATATTTGCAAACAATGCTGACTTATATCAATGGTAGAACTGAACATTACTTAATTTGTATTTTTAGCTTTATTTTTTTATTTAATTTCATTCTCACATGGAATGTGAATGTACAATAAACAATTGCTTAGAAAAGTCAAGACGCGGTATGTTGTTATCTTAACCCTGGTTCCCTGAAACAGAAATGTAACCACTACCTAATGGGTGTTTACCTCCTAAGGACCCTGAAACCTGAATATTATATACCAAAGCTGCTCGGCTGAGCCTGTGATGCAGTCATACTCGTCCCCAAGGGCATAAAAGTACTGTGCTCACAGATCTCTGCATCATTTTTCCTTCAAGCCTGTTGCAATCATGGATGCAGCGACCTTGAAGTTTAATGGTTACATTTCTATTTCAGGGAACCAGGGTTATTGTAATAACCTGACATTCATTCCCTTTGAAGTACAAAATGTAATCATTACCTAATGGGAGAGTGTACCCAAGCCGTCACCAGGGCAATGTTACAGAACGACTGGAATGCTGCAAGGCTAAGCTGAAGGCTACCTTGTGCATTACCATTAGGAACCCCAGTAAGAAGTAGCTAGGGGAGAAACACACCTCTATGTCTATGTTGTAAGGGTCAACCTGGATACCGCACATAATACTCTAATTCTAAAATCAGGGTTTTTGTGGATTCACGACATTCAGTCTGTAGAACCTAGTAAAGGTGGAATATGGAATAAAGCCCACAAAGTTGCCATGCCCCTGGTGGAATGGGCAGTGAGGGGGCAAGTTGGCTTGATCATAGGCACTGTTATCCATTTGGACAGCCCATAGTCGACAAAAAACTGTTCGGACTGCCTCCAACTTTTCGTCCTGTCAACATAATATGCTAATGCCCACACAGGACAAAGCTTATGGAGCTGCCACTCTCTATCAGATTAGAAAGGAGGTGGATGGAAAGCCTCCAGTTCTTCAGACAGACATGAAATGCGAGACAGTCTTCGGCAAAAAAGCAGAATTGGTACGATGCATAACCTTTGTCTTGGCCTGCAAAAATGAAGCAAGCTTTCACAATGGAGAATGACCACACCTGTGGCCAAGGCATCTATTCTCAGTGGGTCCTCGCCTCCAGTTATGGAGAACCAGAGGGGACAGTGGGTCGATTCTTGAGAGGCAAAGAGATCTATCTCCGCTCTCCAGACTCTCTCCCAAATGAGGTACAGACTAGGGAATAGAGGTTGGTGACCTTGGTACCGGTACGGTACGGGTCTACTCGGTTCGCATTTACCACAGGAAGCAGTATACAGGGATGCCCACCTGTATAAGCTTCTCGCAAAACCACAGTCAGTACAAGTATGTAAATGAGGGAAGCCTGCTTGTTGGAGCCCTAACAGCCTTTCTAATGGTGATGCAAGCAGTGACCAAAACGGTAACGAGATACTGTGGGAGAGACTGCAAGTAATCTCAGCCGAAGCATTGATCCACAGCATTGTTTCCTTATGAATAGCAGTATTCTAAATCTATTGTGAAGTTCCACCACTTGTTTTACAATAGTCAACACATGGCAATATCAAAGAGATGTCAAAACACTGAAAGATGTTTAAATTTTAAAGGAATTGCCCAAAATAAATAAATGCTGAGCGCTACAATATATATTTCTGAAAACTGGCCATCAGCTGCATATTAGTAAGTGCTCTCTTGTAATAAGAAGCCTTTGCGATGTACTGTACTTTTAATGGTCTGAAAGAACCATCTTCCACCTGAGTGAGCAGCTTTTTCTCCCTCTTTTGTGGTCAGGTGGAAAAATGTACAATTATATCCAGAAGCTACAAACTATTGCTTCATCAACTACCTTTTAAGTAAGCTAGTAGGTTTGCTGTACTGTACCTCTGCTCCTCCTCGAGTTTGGCAATGACCCGCTCCAGCTCTCCCCGTTCTTCCTCCTCTACGGCCTGCAGGATCTGTGCTGGGCTCTGGGGCTGGCTGAGGGGCAGCTCTCCTTTCAGTGTCTGACAGTACTGCAGGATCAACATGTGCTCGTCCTCCCTACAAGCAACAGGAGACATTTTAGAGTGGCACTGAGGTATAGGAGCTTGGGAGCAGCGAAAGCTGCAAGGATAATTAAATCAGTGGTAGACAATCCACTCAAAAGTATTACAATAATCACAACAGCATTCATAATGCATGTACATGCTAGAATGCTATGAATGTTTTAAGAACATCGCCTTTCACACATAGGACTTCAAGTCTTCCAGCTTCCAGTGCATGTGGACAAGGGGGGTTGCTCAACCTCTTACGTCAATTACATCAATTTTGCATTTTATTTTTTTGCTGCATATATCCTCCATGAACAACCACTATGGAGGAAACTCCCTAGAATTAGGTCCACTTGAACTGAAATTACCCCTATTCATATGTTACAAATCGATGTCTGTGATTAAAAAACATACTTATGCACACACGACAGCACATTTACACATAAATATGTAACACAAATTATTTCTGACATGTTATCTGCTACACAAGTTCTATCAACAGGTCATTATATTTTAAATAATTTCACTATTTCAATTGCTGAACTTTAACAAGACTGTTTTCAGACTTATTCATGGTCAATAAATAGAGATAGATTTATTTAATCTGTGATACATATTAAATACCTTGATGATAATTTAATGAAATCAGTTGTATTCACAGAGGATTTTAAAGACCCAATTAAAATCTATCCAAACTGAAGGGGATGGAAATTATCCAAAATACAAAGACTCAACTTTAGAACCTCTGCAAAAAGTATGGATGTCCTTGATTAACCCAGTAAAGGTTCAGCTAAAAAAACAACTTATTTAAAAAATACCGACGGACCTGTGGAAGTACTTCAAGGGATACCTACTAGTACTTAATTAAATTTTTCAGACAAACTAACCCTACTGTTATTGTGAGCTGATGTAAATAAACATCCTTGATTACAAAGAAATCAATATTACTACTATTTTTACAGCTATTCACTTTCAAACTTTTCAAACAAACTTATTTTAAAATGGCGTGAAATACATAGGCTGTAACGCTGCTATCCACGGGCACTTTAAATCCCAAATGAAGGCATATTAAAGCAAAATCTGAAAAAAAAAATCCTTCCTTTCCAGTGTATTTTTTTTGTATTTGTTACAATCAAGGCATAAGCACATATCAGCAACGTTGGTTACAAAAAGCTCATAAATTATTTGACAAGTACTGTGGCCTCAGTGGGCTCTAGTCACAAAGAAGAATATGTTTACAACAAATCAATTTAATATGGCTTACGAGAAGAAAAAAAATATTCTCTAGAAAGCTGTTTTTGATAATGTATAATTTTTCTTACAATACTTATCCTGCTTATATAATTTTAAAGGACTAAATATCATCTAAATATTGAAGATGTCATGCTGGTAAACAAATCAGAAGAGAGAAATCTTTGAAATGTCTGCTAGAGAAGTATGTGGGAAAATGAACGGTTTGTAAACCTCCAGAGGGCGCTGTAAACTCTTTCATTCATTAGGAGCTGGTGTGCTCTTTATACTTCAATATGTGGTGGGCATTTGTTTTATATTAACGTATTTGTAAAAATAAGAACAAGCTATTAGAAAACTACAGGTTACCAATAATTTAAAAGTTATAAGAAACATGCCAATATAGTTTTTTGCCATATACAAGATTCTTTTTTTTTTTTTTAATTATTATTCTTTAAGCAAGACACATCCTCCTCAGCCTCCTCCACCACTCCCCAACTCCATTCAATGGAGGCGCTGATCTTTGAAGCAATCCTTAGAACTTATAATACATTCCTTGGCAGGCATTATTTTGTAACAACAGGTCAATCTATATTAAGATAAATCTCCATAAAACTTTACCTGATTTTAGATGCAGAGAGTTTTATGTAATTAAAAATAGAAATATGTTTGTTTTTTCTTATCCTGTTTGATTGGCATGAACCAATAATGCAAAATATATTCGAAAATAAATTAAAAGATGCAGTAATAAAAAAACATGTGACTGAAAATTTTGGGACGGTCTGATGTGAACAGCAGAGCTTTTGGGTGAGGAATATTTAAGTCAAAATACAACGGACGATGTTAGCTGGACAAGTATGCTAAAATTCAGATTATTCAAAACCAGGGAAACAGACTTTTTCGCTTTGAGCAATTTGACACATTCCGTCAAAGACGCGTATAATCCTGCCTAATAACAATAATGAGTGCAACTGACAAGCTCCTTCACTCTCCCCCTCCCCCACCAGAGCCCACTGGCAAGTACCAAGCCCTATCTTACTTGCATTTGCATTTTTTTTTTTTTTTTTTTTTTTTTTTTTTTTTTTTTAATTTTTTGCATGAGTAAGAATCTGACTTTAATATAATCTGTCAGTCGTGGCTAAAAGTATTTAAATCTAAACTCAAAAGCTAATACACTCATTAATTAAATTACAGTGTAAGTTCATGATATTGATGTTTTGATTCTACCCACCTCCTTAAGGTCCCCCCCACATTTAAACACCAAGAGTTTAATCATTTGGAAGCAGTCCACTCAAATCTCATCAGGCTTGGCATTCTTCTATAGCCATCTCTCTTCCAGCAACGGTATCCGACAGCCGAAAACTACTTACATACTTCCTGTCGTGGAGCTGCTGTCTGTAGGCAGGGATCCATTTGACCTCTCAATCTGTGCCAACCTAAACAGAGAAGATCCATTAAGCTTAAACTAACTTATATATTAAATAAATAAATAAATAAAAACCTGCTATTTAAAGAGACTCTGCCAACACTAGCAACTCCAGGGCCTGAATTTCACTGAGATAATGCTTTTCAATTTATTTTATTCAGATAAACTGAGAATTGGATTTAATGCATTACTGTAAAAATCGTGTTATAGGTTGCACTGGCGTAAAAGTCACTCCCCCAGTTTTGAGAACTTCAATTTTAGGAAAACACCTTTTTTGTGTTTGAAATATATTGTTTGTTTTTACATTTAATTTTTTCCTACATTCTCAACGTCGATAAATAAAGATACATACACAGGTTTAGTTTCTAAATATCTCTTTTGCAACATTTAATTCCATTAATAACAGTGTTGTTTTTCATTGTTTTAGTTAAACTGCTAGAAACTATTCAGTTTTTCAATTTTTGTTTTTCATTTAAAAGCAACAATTAACAGAGCATAAAATCAAGTTAGACATCCCACACATCCCCTTCTATTAACCTACCGGTATTTTATTTTAGCTTATCAAGTACTCAAACAAGTTCAAGAACATATCTTCTTTGCTTTACTGAAATTTCTTTCCAAAACCACACTTAGGACAACAGTTCCAGCTGCATTGGCTCTTATAGATTTGTTGTATTAATTCAAATTTAAAAAGAAAAGTATTAAACAGTGCTGCTTGCATCAATTTAACAAAAAAAAAAAAAACCTAAAAAAATGAAACAGTGCACCATCTAACAACCAGTAAACAAAACACTTTAGTGTTGCATACGGCGCAGAACAATTACATTAAATTTCCAGCTGTACAAACACATTCACTTAACTAAATGTTTCAGACAAACTAACCCTATTGTTATGGCGAACTGATGTAAATAAACATCCTTGATTACATAAGAAAGTTTACAAACGAGAGGAGGCCATTCGGCCCATCTTGCTCGTTTGGTTGTTAGTAGCTTATTGATCCCAAAATCTCATCAAGCAGCTTCTTGAAGGATCCCAGGGTGTCAGCTTCAACAACATTACTGGGGAGTTGATTCCAGACCCTCACAATTCTCTGTGTAAAAAAGTGCCTCCTATTTTCTGTTCTGAATGCCCCTTTGTCTAATCTCCATTTGTGACCCCTGGTCCTTGTTTCTTTTTTCAGGCTGAAAAAGTCCCTTCGGTCGACATTGTCAATACCTTTTAGAATTTTGAATGCTTGAATTAGGTCGCCACGTAGTCGTCTTTGTTCAAGACTGAACAGATTCAATTTTTTTAGCTTGTCTGCATATGACATGCCTTTTAAGCCCGGAATAATTCTGGTCGCTCTTCTTTGCACTCTTTCTAGAGCAGCAATATCTTTTTTATAGCGAGGTGACCAGAACTGAACACAATATTCAAGATGAGGTCTTACTAGTGCATTGTACAGTTTTAACATTACTTCCCTTGATTTAAATTCAACACTTCTCACAATGTATCCGAGCATCTTGTTAGCCTTTTTTATAGCTTCCCCACATTGTCTAGATGAAGACACCTCTGAGTCAACAAAAACTCCTAGGTCTTTTTCATAGATTCCTTCTCCAATTTCAGTATCTCCCATATGATATTTATAATGTACATTTTTATTTCCTGCAGTACCTTACACTTTTCTCTATTAAATGTCATTTGCCATGTGTCTGCCCAGTACCTTACACTTTTCTCTATTAAATGTCATTTGCCATGTGTCTGCCCAGTTCTGAATCTTGTCTAGATAATTTCAAATTGTATTTTTAAAACTTCAAAACAGAAATTTCGTGAGAAATAGCAGAGCTTCCCCTGAGGAATACTTTAAAGGGAATGGCATCTCCGCTGGATGTTTGGAAAATGGATATGTGAAATAGATCTGTATCCTTGACATGGTCCTTGGTTAAAATAATTTTGCAGTGAAACAGCTCCCCCCCTTCACTTGGATGAATAAGAGTATATATCCTTCTCTTTCACGTTTAGTGGCCTTCAAGCTACTGGTTCATGTTTCACAGTACAGAATGCATTATTGAATTTTTTTCCCGCCATTTTTTTCATGGTTCAACATCGGTACATCCTGCCATAACTTTGTTTTTAAAACAAAAAACAAAATCATGTTTGCTTCTTAAACACAATACTTGTGTTTTACATATACAAATACATTCATTTTGTTTTGTTAACCAGAACCATAGCCATATAAATACTTTACAGGTGTACCACTGCTCTGACATGTATAACAAGTTACAGTATGTATTAGTCATTCAAAGTACTTCATTCAAACAAAATGTTTTCTACATCAGGCCACAAACACTTTCTTCTATCAGTTTGTTTTCCTTTTGCCATTTTAAGTTGGTCTTTGTTTCGTCTGTAGTCACTTATTGTTTTCAGCATTACGATTACCATGTATTTCGGCAAATTCAACAATGTGCAATTTCAAGCCTGATGAGTAGCACTTTCGTTTTTTGTCTGACTGTCCTAATTTATCCAGTCTCAAAGTCACCTGCATTATTACAGCATTGCAATTACAAGGAATGGAAGACTTGATAAGTCTAACCAACAGCTGTTGGCTACCGATCCCAGGGGCAGGTCCAGTCTGAATGTTGACAAATCAGTGGTTCGGGAGGGTGGGAAAAAGTACATTCATAGACTGACCGCTATTGTGTTAACAGTGAAGCAGTACAACTATGCCTTTTTCACATTCCGAAGATTGATAACTTTAACCAAGGAGGTCAGTCAAGAGTCTGAAAGCTTGCGTTTAACATTAAAAATGACTAAGGGTATTGAGAGTAACAGATTAAAACTTTTAATTAGGACAGTGGTTTTGTGTTTCTCCCCAGCAACATGACCCGAGTAGAACCTGAAAAAATAAATTGGGTTGTTGACAGTTGTGTGTGTGAGAGCAACAACCATGGCTGTAGTAATCCCACTGTGGCACTGGTACAGTAGTTTAATATTAGACACACACTTTAAGGTAGCTAGTTCCTACAGAAATATGCAGTACAATTTCCTAAACTCTGCAAAGAGAAACATTTATTTTCAGCAAAGAACTTGTCCAATACTGCAGCAATGACTTTTCAATGAAAAATAGTGTTAATGAGTATTAATAAATAGGAAAAAGTAAGTTGCAGTTAGTAAAGTAAGCAATAACCCACAACAGATTGTGTGCTAAGACATAGGTCTATCTTACACACATCGGGGTGTGTTGTGAAGCACAAGGCCATATGTTGCATATTTTCAACCACCCACAAGTGCAATAAGATAACTTATCGCACACCCTGGAGCGTGTTATTGCGTTTAAAAATATTAAATGACTGTTTATTATAGAAAAAAAGGAAAACAAAAAGCATTTTAAACTTTAAATTAAGCTTTATGTAATGTATCCTTCTGCCAGTGCAAAACAGGTCCTATATATAAACTACAAATTTAATGGAAAAACATATTACTGCTGAGTATTTTATTTTTATTTTTTTATTTAAGTGCGGTTGAAAAACTACAAATGTAACAGCTTATTTACATGTTTTACACACTTCGGTAAGTAAAGTTGACTCAAACGCACTGCCTACGTCACTTCTTCACACCGGTTTTACTTCTCCAGAACCTCCCAAACGGTTAATGAGGCAGTCATAGAAAATGTCACATCAGCCAGCCTGAACAAAATTGCTCACTGCATTATAATACACACCGATGTCTGCAATTACTGTAATATATATATGAAAATTTGAACCAAGGGTTTGTTTTTTTTGGTCAGAGGTTGTCCCTTCGTTGTTAAAATCCAATGCAACTGATCTCCACCCTGATTTTCGATTATGCAGGCCGGGGCTTTACAGAAACTACCGCCGTGGCAAAAGAGATCGAGATTTTAAAAGAAAATAAATCCATGGAAATGGATCCCTCTTTAGAGGTGATGTGATCTTGTTCAGCCAATCATGCAGTTAAATTTATCCAAGCCATTTTATAATTGTACTTATTTGCATTAATAATACATTGTAATACACTGAGTCATGCTGATTGATGCGTGGACTGAATCCTGCCACACTTCTCACTATGTTACAGATAGTGTTTATGCGCTGCTCTAGTGCCACTTAACAGCAGTAGTAGGAACCATGCTATCCATGGACAATTCTGCAAGTAGGGGCTAATTCCATGTATATATGTGGTGTATGTCTATCTATCTATCTATCTATATATATATATATATATATATATATATATATATATATATATATATATATATATATATATATATATATATATATATAGTATAAAGTACCCAGGGAGGGGGTTAAAATCCTTCCCTGCGTGAACCCTTGTTTGAATGCACATTTGGGTATTATGGGGTTTAATTGGGTAATTGTTTAATTGTTTAGTAATCCCTTGCACCTGATGGTAGTTGTAAATTAGAGCCAGGTGCAGGGTATTTAGAGAGGCAGCCAGTCTGTTCCAGGCTGCTGAGAGAAGAGCCCGACTGTGTGAGTGAGCAGTCGTATCGAAGGTGAAGTACGGAGTGAAGCCCGTGTGAGTTTGTATTTGGTGTTGGTGTCAGGTAAAAGCGGCGCGGGCGTTAACGTATTTTTTGTTGGTCCTGAAGGTCTTAACAGTCCAAGCGGTTGGTTCCCGTTAATGTTAGTTAAGCTCCAAGAGTAAGAGCTAGGTGTTTGTTTTCTGTTTTGTTTGGTTTTGTGTTCAATGATTTGATTGGTGTTTATTAAAGCGGCGCGTCAGCGCTAAAGCAATTCCATTTCTGTGTCCTGGGTCTGGTCTTAAAGGGGCAACGACTCCGTGAGTGTGAGATCGTTTATATATATATATATATATGATATATATAGATATATATAGGGAGTTATAATATATATAGTATATATATAGGGATCAAACTATATATAGATACATCAAACTATATATAGATACACACTCAATTACCCTGCTTTTTTAAGAGCAGGAACATTTATTTTCCAGTGTGCCACAAGCCTTCACCAGATGCACCATTCTGCACATCCTTGGTCAATCAAAGACAGTTTGGTACAGGCCGTATATCACTTAGACAGAAATGTTTTCATAATGTGGGCATCTGTCCTAAGAATCAGGTGGAGAACAGCTACGTACTAGACTGGAATGGCTTTTGGTCACCACAGACCTTGACAGGTATCAAACAGTTAACAGGACTAACAGTTAATAAGACCACACTATCACAACCTAATAAAATAAATAAAATCATGTTTGAAACAGTGTCTAATCAAGAAATCATAAAAAAATGGCATAAAAAGAGCAAAGTGAATACCTGCTCGCATAATGCTCTATCCTGGAATGAGTGTCATCATGAGAGAGTTGAGGAGACTGCAAGAGTCTGCAGGCAAACAATGTAATACATTTAAATGATTCTGTTCAACAAAACAATGAAAATAAACACAAACCAAAATGTGGAACAATAATGAGAAAATGATTTATGAGGGAGTGTTATTTCTACAGCTAATCTATTAAGGATTGAAAAAGCTATAAAGCACAGTTAAAAAAACAAGGGAAGTGTAGGATGCATGACCGGTATGCGGAACAGAGGAATGTGCATATACTCACTCATACTGCTCCGGACACATACTGATGAGCGTGACAGGACTGCAAGAGAAATGATAGGAAACCACAAAACAATATCTTTAAGTCAAAAAAAGAGAAGCAGGCAAAGTCGAAATGTTCTTATTTGCCTGGCTGTACTGTATACCAGCAAGACCCATAAGAGAACAAACAGCATAAGCTGCAAAGCTAGAAGTACATTTTACAGGAGCACAAAAGGTTGGTTTAAGGAATCATTTTTGCCTTCAGCTATGAAAACACTGCTCAGCACTGTTTAAGACAGATTATGTGTTTTTATCCTTTAGGCAAGGACACATTTGTTTTGTTACATAGTTTTTTTTTTTTTTTTTTTTTTTTTATCATACATACAAAATGAGAAATGGCTTTTTTTGTATTTATTGGGAAGTGATTAAATAAGTAGTTTTAGCTGAAAACAAACTATTGTTGAGAATTACTGGGATTATTCCAAGCAGGTATTCTTTTTTTCTGAATATACAGTATAACAAATTTTACAAGTACACAAACATACATACACACACACAGTGATTTCTCGTTGAAACAAACTGTTTAGACAAATTTCCTGACGGTACCAATTTTCTAAAAAATTATTTTAGAATGGCTAATTAATAATAACCTGAATCCACATCAGCGCCACTGTACTCTACTTTAGAGTCATTTGGGAACTACTTATGATGCATTTCGAGTTGCCATAGTGCTCACACAAACAAACGTGCACTATCCTTGCAGACAAAAGTGGAGGTTTTGAAATCTGAGGATAACGCACCACCATACAAGAAAAAGAAAGACTTTCAACACCCCCACAAACACTTTCTCAAACAAGCACACCTCGTTTGGGCAAATACAGGTGGCGGACACTTAAAGGGAGGTGGCGGATACTGATGAAAAGGACTGAAGTGCATTAGTTTGATCCCAAAATTGCCACTGCCTGTTGTATCCTGCACAAACTCTTGTCAACAACAAAATGAGGCGTCCGGGAATCATGGCTGCCTGTGAGACAGACGGGAAAGGTTACCAGTGTTACAGTCTCACGAGAAAAAAGTGGCACTGCCTTTCAGAACAAGCGCAACCCATGACAGAGTCTGGGGCGGTTATGCAAATTACAACCCCCGACTAAAAAAAACAAGCCCAATCCCGCTTATTATAAGTGGACTTGGCAACTGTAAAGGTTACATCAGTAGCCAGTTTCAATTGGTCAGGAGTGATCCGAGGAGGCTCGTGCTGTCAGAGATTCTGTCCTTTCTTTTAAGTTGTGTTGGATTTAATGTTGTGTTAAATATTAATGATGCAAACAAATAAAACACAATCAATATGTTCATTTGCAATTTTTTTCTGAGAGGGCATCAACAACTTTTTGGATTTTGTTGTGCTGTTTTGGGCGATCGAGCTGGCTCATTACATCCAGTTCATCAACTACTGCATATTTATTAACGTTGATGGCAGACACGTGTTGTCTTCGAACATAGCTGGGATTTAAAAAAGGATGGGAATTAGTTAGACATTTAAGCAGCTCACTTGCTCTTTGTGTTTAAACTTTAGCATAGTTTTTACAGCAAGGGTATTTTCAAACAGCTGCTTTAATACTATAACAAGGGCATAACACAGTTCATGTTAAGTGGTTTTATACAGAACTGTAAACCCAGAAGAGATATACAACATGGCAGTCCAGACACAGCAAAAAACAATAAAAAAAAAAAAAAAAAAAAAAGCCGCCTGCATTATCATTAAGGTGAACTACACCACTGCCAACCATAAAATCACCCATCAGCCACTTACTTTGTGGTCTTAGAATCCACAGTAACTGACCTGCTTCCTTGCAATATTTATAGTTAAGGATAAACACGCTCATTAACATTTACACGTGAAATGCCGCTTTCCATATGAAACTGGGCGTGGATTTTCCTGTGTGTTTCGTCATTTACACGTGTAAATGAGATTTACCCTATCCCTCTCTTTGTTCATTTTTTTCGGCCACAAACTTGATTTACAGAAGTAATTCTCCCAAATGTGCATGTGCATCGCCATTTCATGTGTAAACTGACCTGCATGGAAACTCCATGATTGTTTCTGATTTGCTCAATACCCTCTTGTTGATCAGAACGGGACAAGCAGGTTTCAAGTGCAGTTCATTTGGAATGTATGCTTTTTAAAAGTTTGCTTCCAGCTGTACTTTCAATAAAACACACAGTACTTTTAAATGTACAGTACTTTTCTTGTTTTGTAATAAAAAATAGGATTTCAGTGTACTGTAACTGCAATAAAAACTGAAAGTATGCATTTGGCATTTTGCTGGTCCCTAAAAATTCGTATTAATGAGAATTGACTGTGTGTGTGTGTGTGTGTGTGTGTGTGTGTGTGTATATATAATTACTAAAAATAAGGCATCTTGTACTTGGCATAAAGTTCACTAAAGATAAAAGGCAACATGATTTCCCAATGCACAATTTAAAATGAGTTTATTAATTTGAAGATGATTTGTGCTACTGTAAATTGTTAAGATGTATTCTTCAGGACCAGCCATTTGTCACCTTATTCAACAGAGCACAGGCCACAGTAAATATGTATATGAGATAATGCACATAATACATCAATTCAAATTGTTTTCCATAGCTGTCTGTGGTGTGAAATTACTATCTGTACTCTTATGAAAAAGTTGACTAACCGAGAAGGGTCCCCAGGGATTTTTCTAATACACACTTCTGTACATGGCCAGCCAAGAACTGATTACTCAAAACATTTGAATGGCTTTGTTTTTTTCAGCAGCATGTATAGGAAAAAAAAACAAAAAACACTCAAGCAGTCTTAAGCTTTCCTGACCACACAAATTGTTAAAACATCTGAAGTAACAAAAATAATATATTCATTTTAAGACTAATCATTAACAGGGTCCATATCCAGCAGCTGTGAACAAAGGAACATAATGAACAGATTATGTAGATCTTTCATAATCATAATGAGAGAGAGAGAGAGAGAAAGGGAGAGAGAGAGAGAGAACCTGTTTTTTAAAATGATTTGAAATAATTTTGGCAGCTTTATTTTCATTTATTTCAGCAGTATCATATACTGTGAAGCTAGGTAAGATTTACTCAGTCCACTGGTTTGTTCAATTAAGAATGAGCTATAGAAGCAGTATCTCTAAAAACAGGAGCCACAAAAAAAAATATAAATCAATCATATTTTTTTTGTGGCGAGCAAACATTTTAGAAATAATTCTCCATTAGACGAAAAATAAAATTAAAAACAATACTTGATATGATCCGATAAAAATGTACAGCCATAGAACAATTCTAAAGAACCTTTTTTCTTAGGAGGAAAAGTATTCGCACAAGCAATAAGAACTTTGTTCACACTATTTCTATAGTAACAGCACAAACAACAATATTAAAGGATTAAATGTAGGGGAATATCAAACATGTACTGCAAGAAAAATGGAAACAGATAATGTCGTACATCAGGTAACTGCAGACATTACCGGCTAGACTGGAAAAGAATTAAAAAGTGTAGTCATGCATCCTTGTATGTGCAGAAGTAATAAACAATTTGTTTATAAACGTTTTAGATACAAGATTGTCTCAATGTACCAGTACTGTAGAAGAAACATTATTCTTTTTAAAAAGGCTACTTGACAGAATGCTACAGATTTACAACACAGTCCAATGGCACTTAAAATTCAATATGGCAATTTATGTTTAACTTAAATGGATGCCATAAATCCATATTTAGATGCCATAATACCTCAATCAAGTCTAGAATTCTGACAAGATACACTACTTACAGTTCAGAAAAAACAAAAAAGAAAACTAAATGAAAACTGACAAAGGCAATGCCTTCAACACTTACGTTTCCATATTATCACCCTCCAGCACTGTCTGTACGGGCAGGTATCCTAGTCGAGGGTGTTTCGAGAAGTACTTCTTGGATCGAAACTTGTTTTTCAGTACCTTTGTAAAATCTCGCACATCTTCCCCGGAGGTTGTCTGGATCATAAACAAAAGTTTTCATCATTATTAAATTAGGAAAACATGAAATTACTTATATTTATTAAGAACCATCCACATAACCGTATGAAGGCTGCAAGGCAATACTACACATTTTTTGTGATGTTGTTTCATTTGGATTTAAACAGTTTTAAAAGCCCATGAAAACGCAGCAGTGCACTTAGCAGATTCCATAAATTCAATAATTTTTAGCAGCATTTATTACTCAGTCAGTACACACATTAAAAGTCTTTAAAATTTAATCTTGTGTACACAACATGCGATATTTTCTTGTACCTTACAATGACAAGCTTTAGCATGCATTTAACACAGTTCATGATTTAAACTAGTTTTCTGGTCAAAACAATTGCAGTTGTTAATTGATGCTTAATCACTAGCTTCAATGAATCCAGCAACACCACATAAATTACTATCTGATAAAATAAGGAACATTGATAACCAACCTAGATCTGAATCAGTACTGTAATTAGGTGAGTGAAGGAATGTGACAACTAAGTGATTGTCTTTAGGTTTAAATGAAAATCAAGACAAAACTATACTGATACCATACTTGCATACTGGAAATTATTAATATAGAGTAAAGCCTTTAAAAAAACTTTAATTAAACAGCCATTTTAAGACTTCAAAAATCGAAACTGTACAAACATTAATAAAAGATTGCTATGCTAATACCTATGTATGCACTGTAGTCTGGAAATTACAGGTATTGCAACAATTTAGAGGCAACATACTTTGGGTACGTGTTTCAAGAGACAATACGACAGCTATTTAAATCAGCAAGTAATGTAGCCAAGAAACTGTTTTTATGTAAAGAACAACGCTCTAGCAGTTAACTCCAGTCCCTGGCATGCAGCTAAAAACAACTAAAGTAATCTGCTTCGAGGTAACATTTGTTCTAATTAAGAAAATGTATTTAATTAGCAAACAGTTTCCATAATGCAACATTCAACAATCCATTAGGGAAGTGAAAACTTTTTAAAACAAAAAAATAACAAATAAATGAACTTAAACCAGACAACTAAGCGTACACATTCACAAAAAAAAACAAGTAGTGCAAAAGTAGCTGCTACCGTCTGCCTTGACAGAACACCTTTCAAAACACAATTTCAATGGATTCAAAAACAGATGAATGAAAACAAACTGAAAACAAACTGAAAACAAACTGTAAACAAACGAACGAGACAGCCATTTCCAGAAATTGCCCACACAACCTATTCCGAAACTTAACAGATGAACCTTAAATTAAGAAGGAAAGGTAATTCAGTTCATATATAAACTGAAACTCTACAGCCGGACAGGAAAGGAAGCCTTTTATATCACTCATAATAATTCTACTGGGATGCAACATGAGCTGGAAGCTCTGACTAACTGAAAATTGATTATTTTAGGGGATCAAAAAATCTCTAAATATATCAGCTATTGAAGCATCTGCACCAGGGTCTCATAATGAGGATGGGATGTGCATGTACATTGTGATCTTATGTTTTTGATGTAGATGAGACATTGTACAGTAACCCCTCCCTGTTAATTTACAATAATGGGTGGATAAAAGGCACAGAAGTCATGGACCAATCTAATTAACAAACCAGTCTATTAAGACTGCTGGGTCTTTGACAGTTGGGGTGTAATTATTTATGGGGAATAAGTTTCCTAGAGTTGTGAATCAGTCAAACCTGTGTTGAAAAAGGTAAATAATCATTAATTAGAATCACAGTTCTATATTTAAAACTAAATGGCAAACACTACCAAGATGGAACTGATGCAATGACGGAGCTTCAAAATAAAAAGGGTGGGTGTTTTTAAGATACTAGTGGCAAGCTATATATTTGTTCTTCCATGGTGTGACTAGAAAGGTTGGCACAGATGCACAGATATAATATTTTTCAGGCTCTCTCCACAAAGACATTGAAATGGAATTTCAAATACCAGAGCTCAATCTCCTGTACAAAGCTACTGCTGATTTTAAATTAAACTGTGGAGTGTTTGGAAAGAAGTCAAGGTTCACATCACACACTATTGCCATTTCTAGAATTGTCCCAATCAATGAAAAAAAAAAAAATTGCTTTAGATAAGTATTGCTATGTGGAAGTGAATGAATGGTCTGTTAAGAAACAAAGTCCAGTGGACAAATGTTTTCCTTCTTGAGTACATTAAAATCTCTTGAACTGGCATGCAAAAAAGTGACAAAACGAGTGAAAACCTCTACATAATATTACGGTACCTTTTTCATTTACATTTTGGCCTGTGGTTTTCTAGGTTATGGTTCTTGGCATTTGAACTATAAATTTGCTTTCATATTTATGGATTAAAATTATATATCTGCTTACTGCAGGCCACTGCAGTAAGCTGAATTCGCTGTCATGTTCATGGAACCATTCCTGGAGAATCCTAGCCTTCTGACATGAGGCATTATCCTGCTGAAAAAATCCATTAGCAGATGGATACACTGCTGCCATGAAGGGATGCACCTGATTGGTAAAGATGTTCAGATATCCTGTGGCATTCAAACGTGGCTCCACTTTTATCAAGGGGCCCAATGTGTGCCATGGAAACACACCCCACACCATCACACCACCACCACCAGCCTGCAGTGTTGACCCGAGGCATGTTGGATGCATGTTCTCATGTGGTTTTCTCCATACCCTAGTCCACCTATCAGTGTGAAACAACAGGAACCAAGATTCATCAGACCAGGCAATGTTTTTCCAATCCTCCAGTGTCCAGTGGTTTCTTTCCTTAGCCCACTGCAAACGCAGTTTCTTGTGTTTTGCTGAAAAAAGTGGAACCATACCCCATTCGTGTCAAGGTACGACGAGTTGTGCATTCTTTTATGGGTCTTTCGGCACCAATGTTGTACTGGACTGTCAGTTGACTAACTGTAGCCCGTCTGTTGCTCTGCACAATTCGTGTCAGCCTCTTGGCCTCTTTCATCACTGTTTTTGACCACTGGCCTGCCGTTGGCTGAATGTCCTTTGGGTGGTGGACAATCTTTGATACACACGGGAAACTGTTGAGCGTGAAAAACCCAGCAGAGTTGCAGTTCTTGACACACTCAAACCGGCGTGCCTGGCACCTACTACCATACCCGTTCAAAGGCACTTAAATCTTTTGTCTTGCCCATTGGCACACATACACAATCCATGTCTCAATTGTGTCAAGGTTTAAAAATCCTTCTTTAACCTGTCTCCCCTTCATCTACACTGACTGCAGTGGATTTAACAAGTTACATCAATAAGGGATCATAGCTTTCACCTGGATTCACCTCATCAGTCTATTTCATGGAAAGAGCTGGTGTTCCGAATGTTTTGTACACTCAGTGTGTGTGTGTGTGTGTGTATATATATATATATACACACACACACACATACATACACACACACATATACATATATATATATATATATATATATATATATATATATATATATATATATATATATATATATATACACACACACACACATATATATAAAATATTTAAAAAGTTTCTGTACTAAATTGGAAAATATCAGATCTACGGAATTTTTAAAACTATGTAAAGAACATTAAAAATAGTAAAGCTGTACACATCATATGAATGGGAGTTATTATACTTAACTACACAATTTGAGTATTATTTCATGGACTGGAATTCAAACTGAATTCGAATTGATTAATTGGAGTTGGAATTAAAAATACGAATTGATCCTAAGTCAGCATTGCAGTTTTTACTGTCCTGTACTTTTGTCAGTCGATTCTGACACCCTATATAAAGCCTGGAGAACAACTGACAGTCATTCTTTGGAAATCTGAGCCTCAGCTTAGCATCTGGGTGTACTGACTTCTTTTGCTGATCCATGAATATTGCCAGCTTGTTATGAGGCAATGCCTTATTGACTGACTCAAGTCTCTCTTTTACAAAAACAGCTGATCTGACCCTGATGTCAAAGTTAAGGGTACTTGCTTGATGTAGTTCTTCAGGTTTTCATCACAGAAGAAGCATGTTTGTTTTTTTCAGCAAAACTTGTTAATTCATTTAACTCAGTAGATTTTTTGGTTTTTATAGTTGTCTCTATATGCCTTGTGCCATTTTGTTTTTTGATTTGCCAGCGTTGTGCTAAGCCCATCACCCTCGTCCAGCTAATCAAGTTTTAGGTCTGGTAACTCTCCGACCTTATGAAAATCGATGAAGTCATCTGCAACAGTGTTGTAACCTGAACCAATAACTTTACGATTTGACTCAGCTGGACATATTAGTCTCTTATTTGTAGATCCTTGGCAGAAAATGCACATTGACCAGTCTAGTGTATCAACCACATTTAAACCACTGTGTTTGTGCATGCCAACATCAGGCAAACATGTAGGCTCCATTGTAATGCCTGTCATGTAAAACTATCAAACACATCACCTAGCTTCAACTACAACCTGAAAGACATAAGAATATCGCTATGCTGTCATTCTGTCTATTAAGCTCTCTCTCTATCATTGCTATGGTAGCTGCTCAACAATTTACATTGTATCAAAACACTGTACACTCTAATTTGCTATTTCTTCAATAAATAAACAATCAGGATGCAGTTTAGATTTTAAGTATAGGAAACTGTCCGAGACAATAATGGTATTTACAGTTTTATACAATTGCTAAAGCACATTTTTAGATACTACTGAAACAATCAAAACATTTAGCTCAAATACCAAAACACTTCACATTTTCACAATCAAGTAGTGTATGCATTTGAAAACTCACCTTGAAAAAAAACCCTATATATCACATGCAACACCCCATTGCATTTAATCCCTCAACCAAAACCAAAGCAATCTGAAATGTAAATGATACAAACAGAATATTCACATTTTCTTTAAGAGCCTTTTTATTGGAATAATGGACTTTTGCATGTTTTCCATTTTGTGGCATTTTGATGTTTTGGCAAAACGCTCAATGCAGAAACTTTTGAAATGATAATATTATATATCATTTTAATCCACAAGTATGAAACCAGATTCATAGTTCTTTATAAGTACCAAGAACTATAACCTAGAAAACCACAGGCCAAAAATCTACATTAAACAGATAATATTATGTAGCGATCTTCACTCATTTTGTCACTCCTTTGTTTGCCAATTTAAGAGTTGACAAGCCACTGCTTAATGATAATCCCACAATCATATCAACATGTTGAGCCATCTTGCGCCTTAATTGGACATCAGTTGGCATTATAGCAGAAAATGTTCAGCACCTCAAGTTGTGTAAGTATGCAAAGATTCACATTTCTAGGTAAAAGTGCACAATCAATGTGCTTATCTGCTGGACTATTAAAAAGGTCTAATTAAGCACATTAGTAGCCCAAGCCAGCCCCGGATTTTCAGAAACGAACAGCTACAGCTCAACTGTGGATCAAATTAAATATATCAACCAGTGCTCCATGCTGAGAAAAAAGGATATTACAATACAAAGCTCAATCTTTCCTTGTCCTTTTTCCAGACTTCTACTCACATGTACTGTATAGAATATTTATTATATTTGAACTTTAAGGCTTATACTGAATGAAACTTAATTAAAAAAATAATGTGAACCAAAGGAATGATTATTATATTGAATAAAAGATGATTAGTATTGAAGTGGGACTCACAGGAGTACAGTATTCCACCATTGGATTGTTTAATTTGTGGCCCTTGGCGGTACGTCCAGAAAAGAAACAGCTTTGGCAGACATCATAGTTGAAGTGCTTCAGACTGCGGTACCTGGAAAGAAATTTAAATACAACATGTGATACATTTTCCTTTGATTTGAAGTAAAACAAATACAAATAATAATTAAAAAAAAAAAACAGAATTGTTTTGCTGCGATTAATTCACCTTTGTCAGAGAAGGAAAAAACTAAATATAAAGCAAAAAAATCAGAATAAGAAATGTAAATCGTTTATTTGATTTTTTTCTCCTTTATTTCAGCCTTTTATTTATGAACCACCAAAGCAGTGGTATACAAGTTAATTAACGAAAAAAAAACACACACATTTATATAGTTTTTTTTATGATTTTGAAATAAATGTGCACATTTGAAATTACTGAAATCTGATGTTTTTTGTTGTGTACCACATTTTATAAAGTAACACAACACCACACACATAAATACATACAGCTCCTCAGGACAGATTACTCTAATGAAAGAAAGAGAATAAAACAGGTCACAGCTTTCCGCCCCTTTGCTGCAATATATCACTGACATTTCTATAAAGGTTTCTGCTTTGTCAAACGTCAGCTGTAATGCATTACCAACATGTTTATTAACAATTAATGTTGTTAAAGAAACTGAAAAGTAGAATAAATAAAATTTTACAACATTATTTACCATGGCTGTCTGGAAAAACACGCAATGAAGAGGAATTGTGTACCTTTCTATTTAAATCAACATACCAAAAGAAAGGTCTTGTCCAGTGAGACGTGCTGTTGGACTATCAGTGCTGTTAAACCTACATTTTAGCACTACAGCCCTGTATACCGGTATACTACCACAAGGAATAAACCAAACAAAAGGCAAGCAAAGCTGGTTTGACAAAACAAAATTGATAGGAGCGGAACTTAAGTGTTCTCAAGGGATTCATTAAAATTGCAAATCCATAATATTTCTTCCACCCCCCCTCCAATCAAAATTAATAAAACATAAATTATATTGAGTGTTGAATGCCTGACCTACACTTTTATAAATTTGAAACTTAGATCAATACCAAATACGTTCACATGGTAATGTCAGATGACAAAACACGACTTAGGCTGGTGTTGCTAAATTCATCACCATATTATTAGTTAATGTTTTGAGATGCTATTGTTCCTGTAATGATGCAGAATTCTGTTAAAGTTAATAAGGGAACCTTAACAGTTTCAGCCATCAGCTAGTAAAATATTAGCCATTTCCATGAAGCATTTGTCACGTTTTAGACTGTTCAGACTTGCATTGCTGGTGTGATTCCACTCTCCTTAATAATACAGTATGTTGATAACAACATGATTGCCTTTAAGAGGTTTCATACATGGGTTTACATGTATTCACTGTTGAAATAGCTAAACTCAGCAAAAACACCTAAATGATGCTGTGTTTTGGCTCAAGTGCACAGCCCCATTTCATGACTGGAGGAGGGTTCCTATGTTCCCTAGCCTCGTCTCACCTGAATCCGACAATCGGACATTCTTTACAGATGTTACACTTGGCCTGGTGCTTTGCTGTTTCCGCTGCAGCAACGCGATGCAAGACAGGAAGCCAGACCATAGACTGCGGCTCCAAGCGCATCCAGTCCACAAACTGCTTGTGCTCAATCTCTGCCTTGTTCTGGGTCTAGAAAGCAAAACAAATATAATAAAGACACTGCTGGGATGTGAATCACTCAGAAGAGCCATGGAGGAGGAGGAAACAGTGAGATTGATGGATCTGTGGTTTCTTATCTCAGCCTACGCTACACTAAGAGTATTAAGGACACCTAACTCAAGTTAACTGGAGCCAATTTAAGCAGCTACATGAACAATGCACCCACAGTACCATAGCATCTTTATACTAATTTAGAAACATATGTAATTGAAGTGGGCTTGCTAATTACATCTGCCTTAACATTGAATATGTCTTAATTTAAGAACAGGTGACATTCTGGAGCTAATTGAATAAGGATGTTATTTTATTTATTTTTTTACTATTGAAGTTCTGAATTTTGGCATAATTGACATTTCCTTGTTACTAAAATAGTCCACTAATGAACAGAGCTTCGGGTATTACCAATTCTAATTTGGTTATCCTGGGTATTCACAGCATTAACACTTCAAGAAGAACAATGCAATATCATAATCATTTATACTTCTGTGGATAGCAGTGTATCATTAAAAAGTTTATTTTGCCCCCGATTTCTCTCCCAAATTGGAAATGTCCAATTACATATTTTTTTCTCCTTGCCGCAATAGTAATTGACCACACAGCTCAGGAGATCTGAAGGTTCAGTGGCTCTCCTCTGATCCCATGACTAAGCCAAGCCTAATTTACACCCATTACACCCACTCAAGAGCAGATGTCAGCAAGCTACCAACTTCTGGAGGGCAAAGGCCAGCCCTGCAGGTGTCCATTAGTGAGCACACTGGGCACCTGGCCAGCAAGTTTTGCTGTGGCCAATGCGATGCTCCCTTCTGAAACCCCAGCGAAGACCGGTGAATCTGCATAGCCAGGATGCAAACCTGCACTGTATGACTCAACCTGCACACCACATGGCTGCCCTTTTACCAGGTGAGCCACTCGGGGACAACTTCCAGATTATTAATACACTTGGTACAAGCTTTATATATCTGTTGGCTGCTGTCACCTTTGGTTGAAAAAATAGCAGGTAGACAGCTATGTTTATTAAAGACGTATATGCTACAACGCCCAGTTTCACAGTTCATATTGAAGACATTGAGCATGGGGTTTGGGTATACCTACATGCAGGAAGCAACTGCGGACACTGGGTTCAATGTTGCTGCCTCCAAAGGCAGCCACTTCTCCAAGCTGCCGAGGGATCTGGATGGCATCATGAAGCAGCAGTCCCAAGTTCCTCTGATCACACATCTCTGTAGGGCCAGCGACTTGTTTAAAAATATCTGTGAACAAAAACAGAAAAATCAACCTAGGCAGCCTATTGGTTCTCAATTTACCTTTCTACTGTGTTTAAGTGTCTGTTTTAAATGAAGACAATTTTAAATTTTCAAGAAGCCTTAAGAATCCATTTCCTATTCTGAAGCTTATTTCTAAGAAGGTGTGGCAGACACACTGAATAAAGATGAGACGATTAAGTCCTTACATCGCACTTTCTTGAAGGGAACAACACTCCCACACTGAGTGTGCTGCTATCTCTCCAACTGACAGTGGCTAGTGAACCATTTAATTAAGCATCAAGAAGTGCCAAGGTACAATTGACAGCCAACTCTACAATGAAGGAATACAGACTTGCAAGTACGGAAGAATGAAATGCTGTTTTAATTACAAAACGTAATACTAACAATGGTTACGATACTTTTTTGTGGAAAATGTGAATAAAACTAAAGCAGTCTAGATATTAGACAAACGATTCAGTAATATGTGTTCTTCAGTTTTGTTTCATAATACAAATGATCATCTGTATCAAAATGAATCATTATGATGGATTACCTTTACAAACATCCCTTCGCCTAATGTAACATCCTTTTGGTGAAACAGATTTTTCCTATTGTAAATTCTCTGGCTAAAGGAGCAAGAACTTCGCGTAAAAGAATATCTTCTTAGCACTGATAGCGATTCTTTCACAATGGAGACAGTACTGTTTTGTATCTGGTAACTCACCATCATCACACTTAAATGAAAATGGTTTATTCAGTCTTTTCAAAAGCAGCTTGTCATCGAGAGTGTGTCTTGAGGCACTCATGGGTTTATTAAATCTTTCTAGAACAGCTGTCCCATCACTGACTTGTTTTGTATTCTGATTACCACAAATGCAACTTGGCACTACAAAATTACATGTAAACAAACAGCAAAATGTGCCGCTATTTCTCTTGTTTTAAAAAGTTGGAAATTGTTCGAGCTCTTGAAAAAAACCTGAATAAGTCACCGAACAATTTGGTGAGTTGCTTCACCATTCTGTTAAATGATGTGCATGTCTTGTATATTGCTACTGCATTTTTTTTGTTTACATGTGCAGGGGTGCTGTGCTAATTTAGTATGACTTATGTTATTATTATAATTTATTAATGTACGCCTGTTGCTTCTCTTTTACTTATTCTGTTCATTTCATATGTTGATGCATGAGCGTCATGACAACACAAATTTATTTATTTATATTGTGTCTGGTGGATAACTCCATCTTAGAGATGACTTTGGCTATAAGAACACTTCACTTCACTTGCTTCCCAATAGGTGCTCCCTTAGCCGGAGACTACTGCAGTGAACTAGCAACTCGTCGGTCATATTATCCAAGGCAATCAAGTTATGCGGACTAAACTATGCAACCTCTATATTAAGTAACTGCTAACCCTTCTCTGTAAAGGAACATACCGCAGCTGTTGAGAAATTATGCTGTTGTGGAATAAAGAGGAGTGTTATTGTCTGAGCCCAATTATTAAAGCTCTAATGGACTCAAACATTCTAATCACATTTAGGAACTTTAGGGAGGTTTCAAAATCTCTAATGTTACCTAATGTTTGAGAATAAACCTCTTACTCTTGAATCCTACCATGCAACATAAAACCACAACATATATAAACCTGATATGAATGATTTAATAAAGCTTTAATACTTGCATTTATATTTTTCTTCCAAAAGTCCCTTGGAAAGAGACAGCAGTCCAATCTTCATAGACAGCACCCTAATCTTCCCACTCCGACCACTGAAAACAATAAAAGTACAAATTAATATATTTGGTTACATATATTACAAACCAAGTTTCCTGAAGGTGAGTCTTGCATTTTTTACAAGCACTTGGGTTATTCACATTCACACTCAAATAGACCCTTGCATACAGCAATACCCAAGGATCTTCAACAGCATTGTCTGACAGATTTTCTTGAGTAGAAGAGAAATGTTGTGAGATGGCAGTAGGAACTTTTCAAAATGTAATGCCTACAATATACATTTTTTCATGACCATAAACAGTGATCTCAGACTAATGATGTTGGGGTTACAGAACTCTCTGCAGAGTTTACAAGAACACACTTTGTCTTTGTTGTAACCTTTGTTGTAGAAACATATTATAAATCTAATCTCAACTGTTTTGATATTTCTGTTCACACATCAGGGGTCATGAATCACACAGGGAACACATTTCTCAATTTGAACTCCACCAACAGAAAGACCAGTTCATGCCTCCTCAGTTTTCTGGACCCACAACACAGCATTCCTTTCAATGAGAGCACTGGTATTGGTCCAGTCAATAAATGACACAGTGTAAAAATAAAAATCCAATTAAATATCACAAAAAAAATCATAATTATGTTTTATCTATCTATCTATATATATAATATATATATATATATATATATATATATATATATATAATGATATATAATATATATATGTATATAATATTAGTGATTATATATCACTGTGCTATATGAGCAAAGACAAAGTAATACGTTTCTGTAAAGGTTGCAGAGGGTTATGAAACACTTTAATCTACCCCCTACTTTTCTATAAATATCATATGTAATTCTATTTTAAATAGAATAAAACACATGTATATGGGATACTTACGTATCATAGACGTTCAGCAGCCAGTTTAGACACATGTCTACGCAAAGGGGCACATTTACTAGGTCCTTATGTTTCTGCTCCAGTCCATCATAAATAGTTGTCAAACAGTTAATTACATCTGGGACATTCAGAAGTTGGTCATTTTGGGTAATTTTGTGCTGATCAAAAATATTCTGCGCCACAGCAAGGTCCAGCAAGTCCACTGGAATCAAAAACAAAACAGCAGCTGTTACTACAAAGTTGCAGTTCTAATCAGTAGAAAAGGAACGTGTAGTGATTTTCAAGCATAGGTAAATAAGAGCCAAGCTGGGGCTTAAAACAGCTTTTACACGTCCCCCCTGTGAGTTAACCTCAACCTCCACCACTTGCTGCTCCTCCACAGAAGCAGTGAAGCTAGATTCAATTAATAAAAGTCCCCAACAAGCTTGTCTGTATCACAGTCACAGAAAAATGCAAAAGGTATCTTCATTAATTTTACATGTGACCCCACAGATCACGCCACTCCAGCAACTGATGAAGTAATAAGGACCCTGGGACCTCAGCTAAGCTGAAGCATGCAGTGTTTATTATCTGCAGTGAGCAACCTGAGTCACTGGAGGATTTAAAAACGTTCAAATGTCAAACCTCACATTTTATTTCATAGAATGTGAATAGTTTTAACATTCATTCAAGCAAATATAGGCTGAATATTTATTGTATTAAAAAAAAAGGTATCAAACATGGTTATACCAAAACCTCATAATATACTATAGCATTGTCAAAGATATAAGGTATAAACTGTACCATAAAATTAGCAATCATGTGGCTGTGAAGTAAGATTGGTCTATTCCATGGCAAACAGGTCATCAGCCATTACTATTAAGACAAATATTAATACATTCCACTTAAGAGTTCTTATCATTTTAGGTTATCAATTTGTTTATTAATTACTTAAACCACGATAGTAATTAAAAAAAGAACCGTACAAGACTGCTATCTTGAACAATCCCCATGGTTTTCATTATTGTGTATGCCAAAATTACTGTTAATTAAAATATAAAAATGAGACCAAAGCCTTGTTCGCATCTCTAGTTAAGACAACACATTAATAAGAGAGAGTCACTGACCTAGGCAGAGGGCTTTGTATTTTAAGATAAATAGCAGTCACTACTACCAAGGTATGACTTCATGGTTTTCAAAAACGCAACAACTTCAAAATTACATATTAAATGTGTACAAGAAGAATACATATATTAAGCTTATAAAAATGTAAAGATTTATGTTTTTAAATGATTATTATTTCACACCTTTCACTTGGTAAATAATATAGAGTGCTAAACTGTTTCTGGAAACAGAATAAGTCCAAAAGTGGCAATATGGTTGCTAAGATGTACAGGATATTATACAGGGAAGTGTGTGTCACAAATGTCACTTTTTATTTGCCTACTGCATAATGGGGAGCTTATTAGGTGTCACTCAACTAAACACTAACATTTTCACACCCACTAACAATGTGACACTTTAATATCTTCTTTCAGACTGAATAAGGAGTTCTTATATTAAATATATCCAGACAGCTGGAGCGAAGATATACTCGATCAATACTGTAAGCTTGGTGGTGAAAGGTCATACAACATTTATAGAATCAAAAGCCAATTATAACAAGACAACCCTAAAACAATAACAAGATAAATATCTCTGCTAACTAGGTTAGTGCATTGTGTTCACCCAAAATAATTATGCTTTTCTAAATTTCTTAATATTCTGATCCATGAAAGAAAATAAATCTATGCAAAAACAGTATAGTGGCCGATCCCTTAATAAACTACCCACAGTGGTCTTGGGAATATGTGAGGAAGATGCATGTGCTTAAAAATCCTAGAAAGATTCTGCACATCAATTGTTGGCCAGATTTTCAGATGCTGACAGTTTATATATGTATAAAGATCTGGAAGTGATTATTTTTATCATTGTCAAACTCCATTCACTTTGAGATTTATTTTGAGTGAGTGATCTTGTTCCAGAGTTACTTACAGTAAGTCATGCCCAAGGAAAGCGCCTATATTATAAAGTAACAGCAGTAGTTTACCCTAATTAGGCACTACATGAGATCCTAGCTTGCCTTTTACTTTTCCTGTTACATGCTGGAGGAAAAGGTCACAGTGCAAAGATGTTATGCTGATAAAATATTAAGAAAAACTAAAATTAACTTCTGCTTACCATTGGGTTTAATTAACTACTGTCAAAATAGTTGTCAGGAGATATTATATGCATCACATGAACATATAATCTCATGATATGCAAATAACGGCTATTAAAAGTATTAATATCATGTAATACATCTATTCATCAATAGTTTTATATCCTGCACAGTATATGGCACAGTATATTAAACTGATGTTCTAAGGGCGGATTACTCATTATAGTCAAACATGAATGTTATGCATATTGTTCACACAGAAAACTTTCACTCACTGCAGCACACCCAGTAACACAGAAAAGTCTTCAATTATTATGAATGAGGTGGTTTCACTATTTTTTTCCTGAAGAGAATTGAGGCTGACAAAAGAAAAAATAAAAAGCTGCCAGCCACAGAGGACATATAACACCACAAGAGCAGAGTAGATGGAAGGGTGTCTGGCAGGACCCCCAGCCACACTTTCTCCCAGTAAAACTTGCAATTAGATACAGGACCACCTGTTTCAAGGAACCCGGGGGAAACTTGAGGATTCAGTGTTTATAAACATTGCACCACATCACGGTAAAGACCTGTCCTTGACATTAACACCTGTTTCATAATGACCTGCTGTTCAAAATATCTAATTAGTGTAATGTTTGCTTTTGGGTACCTTCCACATTTCTCATTGGTAACATTTAAAAAAATGAATGGCTCCCTTTTTTAAAAATGTAATTCTGTTTATCTTCAGGATTATGTGAATAGTGAGAATACAGAGGAATAAGAGGAATACAATTCTAAATCACTTTTAACAGTCTACTAACATGCATTTTAAATCTGAAGTAATACTGTGTATAAGCTCCAACTGAAAAAAAAAGTTAAACTTCCATTCTAGTTGTATATTTAAGTACAAGCCATTTAAATCATCTTGAATATAGCATATTGTTAGGCAGGTTTCATATAACATTATAATACCTAAATTACTCTATGTAAAAGTGTTTATTTCTTCACTTCAATGAGTCGGAAAAGATACCAGATTGTCCATCGTCTATATTTATGGCATTGCAATCTACTCCTACAGTGCCATACTGCTGCAATCCAGGCAATGTCATGATTCAAGATTGAACAAACAGAATGCTGCCCAGTACCTGAAGACAAAAGGAAGGTTATTTATTGTTACTTACAGCAAAGAGCTTTCTGAAGCCTTCGGATCTTCATTGCCGTTCGGTAGGCAGAGAAACGCACATTGTTCAAATCGGCTGCAATAAAAAGAAAAAGGATGGAAAACGATGCATTTTTTATTGCAAAAGAGTTAATTGCTTACAAAACAGTATTTCACTAAGAATTGTTAATCTTACCATCCCCTTTCAGTTTTTTTTTTTTTTTTTTTTGGAGTATGTTAGTATTTTATATTAACCTACAGTAAGCTGCTTTGCAGAGGAATTACTTTTTTGTTAATGCTTGATAAGTGCCTGCCTCTGTAGTACAAGAAATTCATACAAACATTTTCTTGTCAAAATTTTAAAGACTATGGCACTTTGCTTTAAAAGCACAATAAAGATGTGATGTGCAGTAAAGGATTCCTCAAGATCAAACATACCTGAACAAACAACAACAATAAAACAGTGATAAAGTATACCAAAAAGAGCTTTAAAGCCTCAAACGTTTTTGTTTCTCTACAGCTAATTCATTCTAGCTGCCTTTCAATAAGCAGATTTTTTCTTCATACCTCATTTTGTATCAAAGCTGTACTATGACCTTCCCACCACCAATGTGGTTTCAGCATGAAGAAAATGCACTTCTCTAATTTTTCTTGCTGTTTCTGCATTACACTGACCATCTGGCAGAAAAGGTTCACCCACATGAAAAAAAGCATTGGTAATAATAACTTGCTCGGGCCACCCTGAAAGGCCAACACCTCAGCCCTCTTCACTGTTAACCCCCAAAAGCCAACCTGGCTTTTCTTGTTTCAAGCTGAATATGTCTCTTTCTGAAAGTGTCAGCCGGCGAGTGTTTCTCATCAAACTAAGGGTCATATTGCAACATTTGAAAAGGTTTTTAAACCAAATGAATGGTTTGCAAAGTCAATGTTACATAAGGGTTAGCGGGAAGTCAAATACAATAAAATCAAAGTGAAAGTTTGAAATCCCTATACTATACCACAACAAATTAAAGCATGGAATTATATTGTCTTTACTGCTTGGTTAAGAGAAACTAGCCGTAGTTATAATACTGTATATTAGTATGTTCTTCCCCAGTAAGTTGCAATACATGCAGTGGGAGATTTCTGTATCTGAACATTCACAGAAACATATTTGTAGCTGAAGGTGACCCACAGCACTGGTAAGAATAAGGTAACTACATACCAAGAGACTGGAACAGGTCTGTCATCTTTGGATGGTCCCAACAGGTAGTCTGAGTCTGATGGCTGGAACAAAAACAAAATAGGCAATACAAAAATCAACCATTTCATTGGCAATGAATGGCATAGTTTGCACATATAACATTAAAAGTCATTTCAGTCCCCTGGTGTTAGGAAACAGAAAAAGAGCCTGACGTGTGACAATGTTAGCCTTGAAACACAAACATGTGGCTAGATGTTAATTAACACTCAAAAAACTGGCATTGTAAGCTAATTCAAATGATCAATATATCATTATTATTGTTTACAGTACTTGTCTTTTTATAAGCAGTAACTACACAGATGATTACATCAACAAAAACATTTAAAACATGTTTTTTTTAACCACTTCAACACCATGACATAAGCACATACGTCAAATAAAAACCCACTTGCAGTGCCATGCTGTACCTGCATATGTCAAGTTTCCCATTCTATTCTATGAGCGGTTTCTCAGTCTAGCGTCTCAGGTTTCATTCTCTAAGGCAGTGCTAGTACTGTGGAATGTGCAATGAAAGTCAGGGGAGTGTCAGGTGACATTTGTATCCAACTGCGTGTCATGTAGCGATTCCAGTCTGAGATACATTGCGGGAAGCCATTCAACTTTTACAAGTGTACATATTTATGTTTTATTATACAGTTTTTAGCAAAAGCTAAACATGGCAACGTACGTGTTCTTTCTATAATGAGCAACGGGAGTGAAGCTGGTTCGGAGGATTTCAATACCAGCGACAGTGATGCTGAATTATCACTCGGCGATGATGATGAAGAGGATGTGGAGCCAAGAACAGTACAAACTGTACAAACAAAAGAGCATGCAGCTACTTTTCAGGTAAACCATCTGCAAATGGGAAGCTTTTTGGTTTGAAATGGCAGTGCTGTGACTAAATACTATCAAAAAACAGCACTGTGTACAAGGCAATAAAGCAGGCATCTGCGGCAGCCAGACCCATCATAATGCCTTAGCAAAGTATTTGTGACTATCCCTCCAACACAAGGGAAGCAAAGACCGCAAAAAAGGGGCAGGGTCTGCTACGAAAATAAAAACAAAAGACATAAGAAAAAAAAGGTTCTGCTGTATTGAACATTTCAATAAATGGTACAGAGCAAGTCGATAATGGCACATGTTCTGATGTTGTTTGATTTTTATTTGATAATGTTTACTGATTATTATTGTTAATAGCAGCATTTTTGTTTTCATTTTAAAAAATAAATAAATAAATAAACAAACCACCACTTGTTTTTGTCTCTGTTGAAAATGGGTAAGTAGTACACATGTAGTAATGAAAAAATACAGTTTAGGTCATTTATTTGTGTTTTACTCATCATATATTAACATTTTATAGCAATTACAGGTTTGGAAAAAAATAATATTTTCAAAATCTGGTACCTGGGAAGGGGTTTCATTTTTACATCTGAAGTTGAGGTGGTTAATCATACTTCAGGTCACACAATTTTTCTAAAGAAAAACAGTCTGCTTAAGGCACAGTCTTGTCAGTGTTCGGTCTCTTTAATACCTAATTCACACTGGCTAACAAATCACTGCCTAGATTTACTAACAACGCATTAAAAAGAGACTAGTAATTATGACTGTTTTCATGTTACAATTAATTACTTTTTGTTAAAACTAAAATGCCTTCCATACAGAACAAGCTGCATTGGCAATGCCAAATCAAAACCACAGGGTTTGTCTGCAATGAAGTAATATGATTTTTAACATCAGTAGGATTAGGCGATATAAGCTAATCACAATCTAAAAAGCAGAACGTACTTAAATAAATATATAATTCAATAAAAATGGGCCAGACTTTAACCATACAGTCCACAGTACTTTCTGACAAGCCTGAGTAGCAGTGTGTTGAAATAAAATGATTGCAACGATGGTGTTACAAGTATGAAAATTGGCAAGTATGTCTGCATAGCAGTACAAGCATAAGATCTAACGTTTCAATACATTTCTTATCTTCATTTAGAATCTCTTGGCAAATTGCATGGTTTAAATTACAACACGTTACTAAGCTAGAGGAAAAGCAATTCCTTAAATGAAGCTGCTTAATTTAGGTTTAAAATTCTTCAGTACATTACACTAGTTATATTAACAGAAAACATGGGGTGTGTGACAGGGAGGACCCTGTCGCTGGTTCAGCTAGACTCCTGTTTAGTAAACAGGAAGGCTTGCCCGGAGCTGAGCTGGTCGGAATGTCCTGATTGGCTGGGGAAAGGGGGGGGGGGGAGTGCCCAGGATGCCTACGCCTGTTTAATGCAGCAGTGCCGGCATTCGGCACTACTGCATAGTCATTTCTACACAGACAGGCGCTGAGCAAAAGCTTGCTTTGTGTACACTGAGGACAGCGTCTGCTCCAGATGAAAGGATTACTACACGAAACCCTTCCACTCCGAGACGTTGCTCGTGAAGGCATTGCCCAACCGATGCTGTCGGAAGAGGCTGGACTCGTCCGGAGGATGCCGGGACTTCACAAGTTCAGTTTAGGTGATTTGATCCCAAACAAGTATAGAGAGCATTTCGTAGAGTAGATTACTGGAGTGGGACATATCTTATTGAGGCAAGCACTTGCCTTGTGTGGCAAACCTTTATTTTTAGCTTTGTTTAGTTTTCGTTATTAACTCTCACTAGGGCACACAATTGGCCAAGCGGCTGGGGAGTCCTTTGCTCAAAGCACACCAGCGACCCCTGTGGATGGCCGGGCACCTGCAGGCCCACCTGTACGCAATTCAGAACTGTGTGGTCCTCTGACACTAAGTTTTAGGATATGGCTGCACGACCGGCTTGCAGAGTGAAAAAAAGCGGACAGCTGATGGCACTTGTTTCGGAGGAAGCGAGTGCTCCGTCATTGTCTCTCCCGAGTTATTTCGGAGGTTGCAGCGGTGAGCCAGGCTGAATAATAATTTGACTTTCCAAACTCTTACTAGGGCTAACATTGCTGGTGCCCTAGTGACAGCAACTGTGTTGTTTATTAAATCTGTGCGCCTGTGCGGCGTGACAACAACCAATGCTGTGTCTGCCTTATTATTATTCAGTGACGACCCACGTATGCAAAATCGCTCTCTTACAGAGCACCATGTAGAATACAACAGTGTAATTGCAGCCTTTAACAGTTACCAGGTTTACCCTTGTTTATTCTCACATGTACCAATTTTACAGTTTTTACACATTATTGTAATCTTTGCACTGTTTTTGGGGTCATAATACTTACACATCATTTGGAAGTAGAGTCAGAAATGCTACATTCTGAAGCAATACTCTTTTTGTTAACACACTTTAAACAAGTGTACACTTACCAATGTTTCCTACCGTGTAAACAAGCTGTACTGCAGGTCAACACACACACAGTTTTGGAGACTGCCTTCTGTCTATCTCATTACAGTTGGAACAATCTGAGGATCCACTGTCTTCTAAAGGTACACTGCATATCAACCTCCCAGAATTACAACTTATCAATCCAAGCTAATTACAAATGCAACTAGACAACAGTTCCCTTTGCAACATCCAAATGCTTTTAAAGTGCCTTCTCTTAAAGGTGATTAGGGGTAATATTCTACACTTAGTGGCTAAACTGATTTCATCCATAAATGTTCAACTACTCAGTAGTATTCTTTTTTGGTTTGTTTTGTTATCATAATTATCTTAAAATAAACTTTTTATTCACTTTAGCTGTGCAGCAAAAAAAAATTGCTACACAACTGTCCTGCCTGATATTTTCATTCTACTGTCTGCCTTGATTTAGCTGAGAACAGCAAATGGGTCTGTCAGCGTGTAAGCAAACTTCACCAACAGTATGGCAACGTGCAACTCAAACATCACAGTGAAGAAGCAAGGCAAACAGTTTCAGAAAGTACTTTGGTGTTAAAAGCATGCCTGCTAACTGTCTATAAGCACCAGCAGGAAACGCCCACCAGACATAATAATGGATGAAGAACAGTGACACTGGTGGGCCCGTAAAGACAAAACTGTAAGATGACACCCAGGGAGAGGAAAATAAAAATAATGCTAAAGATATGATACTGGAAGCAGGCATGTATGTGCGGAATTCTTATCTGCTCAAGCCTGAAGCCAGGAAATGATTAATGTATATGGACAGTTCTTTCTGCTTTTTATTCTCTTATGTGGTTTGTGAGGGCAACAGACAAGTGTCTCATTAATTATTTTTTTCTTTTCAGCCACTTACTGTAGCATTTCACATTTGGTACAAGATAAAGGTGTTAACGCTGGGGAGTTCCTTGTCTACTGTTCTCAGATAATGCCAATAAGGCATCAACTTTCTTGTTCATATCAAATTCATTACACAGAAATATATTTCAGGGAAAGGGGCCCTTTAAAAGCATTGCAAGTTCAATGTTGAGCATTAGGAAAAAGCAAGGGCTGCATTAAAACCCAATGATGTGTCAGCTATGATTCATCTATAATATTTTAATTTTATAACACAATAAAGGGCTTATGTTATAGAACAGTTCTTCTGTGGCTTTTATCTTGCCCTATGCCTAACAATTACATTTGTTACTATTAGTCTTGTAAGCTAATGTTGGACACGACATGCCTATTAAATTAAATATACTAAGTTGACAGTTTAATATAAAGCATTTGCTTTTCTATAATTTTAGCTTTAGCTTCTTCCAGGAGGTTTTTAATCTTCTGTCTGCATAATTTGAAGTGGGTGTTTTTTTTTTTTTTTTTTATTAAAACAAGTTATGCTGAAGAGCTGAAATGACAACTTAAAATGCAGCAGAAAGACAAACTTACTTGATGTAATAGGGAACTTTGTTATGAGATACATCTCTCTGCCATGGGAGCTGAACTGACGCTGAAATAAAAAAAAGACAAAACGATTTAAATGTACAAAACAAATGCAGTATGCAAGCTGTGGTGTGCAATAAGCAATCAGTTTCAAGCAGTCAATATGTAAATGCATAATGCCAAAAATAAGAACCACTTACTAACAAAATGACTGGATTTTCTTTTTTTTTTTTTTTTTTTAAAGCAAGACCAAACAATCGTCGTATCTTTTAGTGTGGGCCATTGAGGTATAAATGTGTTAACGCTGAATGGAAAAGGAAGGGCTTATATATTTTACCACAGCAGCTATTGTAAAATGTTAAATTTTTCATACTTTTCCACTTTTTAATCATAGTCTGTTAAATTCAAGCTGGACAAGTGTAGATCTATATAATTTCACACGACACAGTAATAACCACCATATGACAAGAATTAGAAACTTCGGCTGCATATTGTAATAAAGATTAAAATAAATGTTATACATGAATCATGAAAATAATGGATGATCAAAACGCACAGTAAAATATCTGGCAAATGGCCTTTTCTACTGTATGCAGTGATTAAAATGTGTTCAGCAGTAATAACCATTAAATAAATAAATAAATAAACCATGTCTAAGAAATCACTGCATGAAATAAATATTCAATAGCTGAAACAAGTTCAGGTAAATGACCTCTGTGGCAGTGAAGTTATACGAGAGATCAGGCTTAGGCACTCAATCAAAAACCTCCTCTTAGAGGACTCATGAGTCATCAATTGCAGCCATATGGCCCAAAGCTTTAAGTATCCTAATTCCATGTCAAACGTAAAAGATGAACATCACTTCTTTTCTGATTATTTCAGCATTAAATCAGAAACCACACATAAAATAAAAAAAGACTTGTTACTGCAACCCTAATGATGCATGTGTGCTTACAGATATCCTGTACGGTCTGATTTTATTTAGAGAGCCTGGAAACCCCTGAGTCCTATAAAACACCAGTCTTTTGTTTATGTTCATGTATAAAATCCGCTTTCAAAACGGCAAAGAATGTACTTCTTACTGGAGAGGAAATGCTGCGATGATGGTCCGAAATCCCGGTGGGCTTCCTGTAACTGCTTGAGGCGATCCTCGACTGCAACCTACAGATCACAGAGAGAACACTAATGTTCATTTCCTTTAGGAAAGATCTAAAGGACGTGGAGAGAATCGAACTGCATATCTGATAAGAAGAAACTGCTGCCTTGTAATATTGATTCTGTTGCACACTCAAGACTGATTGCAAGTATGCCGTTATAGCAGATATAAAACTGATTCCCAGCTATAGTCCACAAGAATGGAAAGCATGACACAGTGCAAATAAATAGATATGCATGTATCTGTAAGAGCCTCTCCATCTTCCTTGCCCTTAAATATTAATCAATACACAACACTGAGGAAGTTAGAAAAGGCACAGAAAATCCTAAGGCTTGTATGATGATATCCTCTGCTAAGGTTATATTGATTGTCCACAGGAAACTTTAGTTTCCCCAACAGTGGGTGGGAATATAATAAGAAATCTGCCCTCCCAGACACAGATCTAGATGATCCAATAAATAGTAATTCATGTTTACTGCATCTTCTGGCAGAACTTTCTAAATGAATACTTAACAACTCTGTAAAAATCAATGTACTCTCATTAGTCTTATCAGCAGTACCAACCCCTCCCTTTTTACTGTGCTAAAAATGATTTAGTTTTTTACTTTAGTTCAAGATATGCAATAATTTAAAATAAACGATATAGTGCAGCATCTTGGTAATTTTGCAATAGATCTGACTGAATTTGGACAACTGGACTGGGTTTGAAATGCAAGCCACAAAACCATTTTTCATATATTGTGTTGTTTCTGATCTCCTGATGTTCCAAATTGAGGTATAAAATACAACCAGAGCCAAATCTTCAACAGAATTATAGAGAACAAGTTAATCATTTTGGTGAGCACTCCATTAAAATCGGTGTTTCATTGTTTTAATGTTGAATAGGTAAATTTGAATTATAGGGGAAAATTATAACTTGAAAAATGCAGGGCAGTACTGTACTTTCGTGCCTGGGTAGAGATAAAGTGCCATCCTGATTTATTAATTATACAACTACAAGAAAATAATACGTGACAAGTAAATTAAGAGGCAAATATCAATCCCAGTATGCTGCTGTGATCTTTAATTGGCCACACTGTGCAAGATGAATTTTAAACAAACAGCTTCAGGCTGTCGATTTCCAGGTCTCATTTTCAGTCTTACTTGTAGGAGTTTCCAGCGCATATTCAGGTCATCAAGCTGATGAGAGGTGTTTGACGACAGAGTAACATCAAGAGGTGACAGCTGACTGGACAAATCATTTACTATTTTGACTTCTTGTTTCATTGGGGCAATTTCTTCTCTGAATGCCTAGTTAGAAAAAAGAAAACATTTAAACTTGTTCTTCATGCCATAGGTCAACACTGAGGTCACAGAGAACCCACATTTACAGTTCAGTAAATATATACCACTGGAGAAAAATCACACAAAGACATGCAAGGAAATCTTTGTTAATGTTTATAAAATATTTTAGATGTGTTAACACAATTCTTAAACTAGAGTATAATGTTTCAAATAAATCAACACATTTATTATATGAAAGAGGGGCAACTTCAAAACTTTCTTTAAGTACTGTGTGGAAGTAGCTGCCAGCAGCATTAGATGATATACAGGGAAGTAGGCAAGAATAGAAGGAGTTGATGCAAACCTAAGATTTTTTTTTACTGAGAATGCTAACTATGCACAAGGAACTATATGCACTATACTAAGTACATCTAAAAGTAGATAAACAACAAATAAAACCTGTAACAGGTTCATATAAGCAAAAATTAGGCTTAGCAGGGCTTCAGGCTATCCCGTATCCTCTGTGGGTCACCACCCAGACTGACCGAAGCTGCTAGCATATATACCTGAAAAGGCATACCCCTCCCCCTGGCAGGCCAAGTGAGCAGGTCCCAATAAAAACTACCACATATTTATAATAAATAAAATGACTACAAAAGATTCAATAAATCCTAATACATACATATTATAATACAAACATACAGGTGCATCAAAAAAATCGTGCTTTAAACAAGCAAAATACAACCAATCAATACATACTTCCACTTTACATAATATATGGTGCTGCCCTGACTACAAGAAGTCAGCACTAAGGCAAGTATCAAAAGACTCCTTAACCTAAGATGGTGACTTTTCACTTCCTCCCACAAAATGGAGGACAGCACTACCCGATACAACTCAGGTAAGTTAACAATAAAACAAGGTTTTACAGCAAATACATATACAGTCAACCTCGGCTAATTCGACACCTTCGCTTAATTTGACAGACAGTCTTGGTCCTGAATTTTCTCCATATAAAATATGTGCATCCTGCCTCTTAATTTGTGAATTCGACACCATGCTTGTAATTCGACAATTATTACTGGTACCGAAGGGATAAAAACTATTAAAAAGGACTAATGGATAACTCGACACCGTCGTTTCACGTGACAGACCTCTGACTGGAAATTAATCGCTCATTCGTTAATTCACAACTACCAAGTGCAGCTGGTTACAGTGTCAGTTCATACTGAGTGAGAAGCAAAAAATGAGTTCTCGTTCAATTGGCTTTACAGCTCATGTTATTCAGGATAATGAGCTTGTCAGCAGAACTTTCAAAACAAATCGACAATGTTTGATATCTGCGTGAAACTAAGTTGTTTATTATTGTTTTTGTTCACCGAGTGAATTCTGTATAATGTACATTTGTCAACTTTTGCTATTTAAGCTGTCAAATTGGACAGTAAAACCCAATACCTAAAAGTATAGTCAACAGTTTGTGCAGTTTGTGGATGAATTGCGTTCGTAAAAATAACACTGTAGTTATTTTATTAATTCTTATTTCAATCGAAATACACGAGTTGTACCGAGTTTGTACAGTGCTGTATACTGTAATTGATTCACTCACTGCAGTTCTTTCAACCATTTTCATAAGGACATTTAACTAAAAATAAACAAAGTTATACTGTAAAGGTGCAAGTTCTGTTACTCATATGCATATTAATGCCATGGCTCATGTGAACTTGTAGGGTGTTCTGTATACAGAAGCAAACACAAAGGTTGTAAAAATTTCATTTTAACACAGCTAGACCCACACTTCACGCTGAAAATGTGCATTTCCACTGTGATAGTGCCTCAAAAGTGGTAACAATTATTTTCAGGAACCTGTCCCCTCCTGCAGGACAGTGGATCACACACAACAGGAAAGTAACAATTTTATGTTATCATTATAATTTTTTTTGATGCAATTACATATTTGTTTAAAAAACACAGTGTTTAAATTAAAAGCACAGCTAAATGGAAAGTCTAAACAAGTACATTGCTGGTTTTACAATGTGAGGGACCTTGCTCCGTTACATACTGCTTGAATATTTTCAGGGAAAAATTATAGCCAAGAAACATTAGCATTTGTTGCCAAAAGCATTACAATACAGTTCCACTATATTTCACACCAAAGGTGCATTTGTAGTCTGTTTGATGCTGGATTGACCCCAATCCAAGCCAACACCAACTGTGAAAGCAAATTTTCCTGCCAGAGAAAACCCTTTTCATACTTTCATTTCATTCTCAGCCCATTCATACACTGAAGTTAACAGAGAAGGAACATGAACTCAAGTTGTCCCTTACGCAAGTCTAAAGATCCAACATTGGGAGAAAGGGTACATATTCTATTGTCATGGTCAAATTTTGTGTCAGAAATAAGGGCATGTTTATATTTTGTATTAAATAACTGCCCCTTCAGTTTATGAGAAGAGCATGTGCATTTTACAATGGTTGAAACTCTGTTTTTGTAAATGGTTAATTATTAATGTTGCAATATAAAACAGCACACATGGTTAAGGTACACACTATAAATATTACTCATGTTATAAAAATAATAGTTATGTTATAAAAATCATGTTATTAATAAAGACGTGTAAACAAGAGAAATCAATCACTGTTGATAGTCCAAGTTTAATGTTAAATCAGGGTCTGTAAAAGCATTTCCTTAAAAGATTCCTTTTCCATAGGTTTTCCTACAGAATGCACAATTTCCAATATTCTGAACTGCTTGGTTACCAGTACTTACTGTGGTTTTGTCAATGTGATCTTGCAAGGAGTCAATGAGGAGGTCTCCTACTGGCTGCCAGCCAGCACGGACACTCTCGGTCTCAGTCAGTTGGACATTCAGCTTGTCCATAGCTCCCTGCAGGTCCTGCAGCTTGCCTAGCGCCTTTTCCACCTGCTGCTGCCAGCTGCCGGCATGGGCGTTCAGCCTCTCCCACTTCTCCTTCACTTCTGCAGACTGCTTGCGGATGGCTCTGGCGAGTCGCTGGGCTTTCTCTTCTGGAGTGAGCTCTGCAGAGAAAGGTGACAGTGTTACTACTTCACAAATTCATGTGCAGCGCTCCCACAGTTGGTCACAAAAGTTCTGTGTTCCAGTGTAAACAACAACATCACCAGCTTTTCAATTGACTTGTCTTCAGTGCCCACTGGCCCTGTTGAAATGTTCGTTTTACAAATCAGAAGTAAAAGGGCACTAGCGAATCAAGTCAGTAAGCACCTAGACAGGGGTGGCTACAGACTTCAGTGCTCAATGTATGATCAAAGAACCCAGGGCAATGAAACCTGTTTAACCAAACATGTTAACTATAACCAAGGTAACAACAAAAAGTACAACTAATTCTCCATCAAAGTAGACATAAATGACAGAAACTGGGGAAGATTTGGCCTGTAATGTATCAGTGCAGATGTGTTCAGTATGCACTGTTGTCTACTCTGGTTGGGTCTGAGTGGTCTGTCTGGAATATAACAACCCTTACATCCATTATGGGTGAACAGTGGCAATTCCATGATGTGTCAAATATTTACATACAACTGTGTTTATTATTTAATGTGTCATTAATGAAAAGTTACATATAAGACACACGTGAAAGTACTTTGGAGTATAAAGCCATTCAGGTTCTGTGCAAGGTCCCCGACATATAGTATATGAGTAATTATAAAGACAAATATGAAACATGATACCTACATTTCTACTTTTAATAGAGAGGGTTCCCAGAGTGAACACCATGGAGATATTGATGTATCGAACATAATGCTTAGCATTGCAAGTGACTAGTCTAGTTGATTTGTATTTAATGACCCAATCAGAGTTAAAAGGTAAAGCAAGGACAAAACCATTAAGCTTGTGTATGTCCAGCTAGAAAAGCTTTCAATGTACTTTCACCTCCTCCCTTTAAAACAACTGTACCCACACTGGCCGTCACAGGAAATTATTGTGACGTGTATGACCTTGCTAAATTATGCCCATAGCTAATTCTGTCTTATCTAATGAAGTCTGCGTGTCTTGCCCTTCCTTTGTAGCCTTCACAGTAAGCAGCATAGTGGGTGTTAAGTTGATTTAATGTCCCTCAATTATAACAAACATGTTGACTTCTCCAGGGGTCAACAGGCGCAGAGGCAGAGTAAGGGAAGCAATGACAGTGTCAACATCATCAACAGCCTCAGACCATTAAACCAGAACGGCAGAGAATTTCTCCAGACTACTACTATTGTAAATTACATTCATATGAAAATGTGACTTCTAGCATTTTTTTTTTTAAAAAGCCACATGTTACTGCTACTGTGGTGGTAGTATTCATTCACATTTAAGAAAATTAAATTAACTACAAATTGCAGATCCCAGTAAACACTGGGCTATCCTCACACGTTTCTAGAATATACTTTTTTCACAGTCTCAACATTCAGTAGATGCTGGTTTGTACATTCCATCTGAAATTTGAATTAAATCTCATCCTTTTTGATAAGGGAGCCAATTTCTGTTTCCCCCCTGAAGTGACTCAGGCAGCTGGCATCTGCCCACTGCTTACCCCGACTTCGGATCAGATTACAGGACAACATTTATATTCATCACCACAGCCAATCTCCAGAATTATTCTACCGTTTGTTTGTTATTTCTAACAAAACATCTGTATTGCTTTCATCTCATAACATGGAAGAGTTAGTATATCAATTTTAAGAGAGGGTTTGAAACAAAACACCACAATTTAGTGGAGACTTAAGCCGTCTTAATCCTTCTACCCACCCTCTTTCTCTTACTATAAGCCTTTGCTTCTGAATGGAATTCAGAATTATGATAAATTGAAGCAACACAAACATGATTTAACAGGTAACAAATGCTTATGTATATTTAGTTATTATTATAATTTTTTTTTTAAAAAGCATTTTGCCCGGGAAATGGCGAGCCATTTAACACCTTTGTTTAAAATGATGAGGAAAATTGCTTTATGCTTTAAATTATAAAAATATATTTTTTGATTGACTTAAATATGTAAAATTACAAAACACAGGTATCTTGCTTGGCTTGGTATTGTACTATTCTTTTAATTGGTTAATGCAGACCAACTTGCACCTTCAAAACTGGTGACAGATGAGATATAAATGATCTTTTACCATTAGTGTTACAGTTTGAGCAGGAAATAGATGTGTTTCAATTTTGCTCCTGCCACCAGTTTACATGACCATAACAGTCTTTTCCACACTGAGCTGAGAGAATCAGAGCCATTCTATCTGACCTGCTTTGGGTTGCAGGTTTCGCCGGGGCTCTTCGGGACCCTCAATGGGCTGATCTGCCAGGAACATTCTGGCCTGGTCCAAGGCATTACAGACAGCCTGCTCTTTATCCTTCAGCTCGTAACGCAGCGCCTGTAAAAGAAGAACATGTTTAAACGTCTAAATGAATGCATTGTAAAACAATGACAAGGTGGCAAGCTGCAAAACCCCTCTGAAAATAACTGCCATGGCAGAGAGCAATAGTTTTTAATTCCAGTTACACCGGATGCAAACATGGACAGTGATTGAAATTCCATTAACTGGCATGCTCGAATTAGTGCCAAGACTTTGTATACAACTTAGCCTTTCCAAATTAGTTTAAATATTCTTAATATAGCTAAGTCTACGAAGCAACCAGAGAATTCCAGAAACTGACAAATTTAGTGCAGAAACCAGAATATACGTCAAGCACATTACCTCCATCATCTTGGGAGGATAATGCCGCATTTTGCAGTTGCCAATGTAATGTGGATAGCATGCCCCTTGATAATAGCCTGTTTGTTCTCTATAGTGGATAAAAATGACTTCTCTCTTAGATGAATCAGCCACTGAAATGGGAGTCATGCCAGAATGGAGATGGAATGCTGCCTGCATACGAGTTTGTGTTATTTCTTGGTGCTGCAGGATGTGCCGATGCAGTGCACTGTGGAATATTAAATCAGGAGCCGGCTCTTAACGCTTTCTAGTTTATTGCGAAAATACCCTGTTAAAATTACCAGGTTGTGCTGACCTTTGTATTTCTTATATATATATATTTTTTTAATCATCCAGTGGAGGTGGTATTGAAAGTTAAGAGCAACTACAGTACGGCATCCTAAGGGTAGCTCTGTGGTAAAGTAGATTGGGAATGTTTTTGACTTGCTCTCTCTGGCAGATTTGTTTCTGCAGGACAATGCATATCCATTTTAGTGAGAGGACTACAAAAAGTATTACAGCTGTATTACAGCCCTTAAAATAGGTCTGCAGGATCTTGGCAACCTTTCAGTTTTAACTAATTTAAAACAAAATCCCTGCTTACAAAGGAATAGAGAATCAAGTGTCAATGTCACTTTAAAATGATGTCAGGAAAAATTGACCTAAACTCATATCTAATAATATCATCTATAAAACTTTCAAGCACTCAATAGTGCTATTTTTTTTTTTTTCTAAACTCTTAATAACCTGTGTGAACAGTCTACCCTGGATTACCTCAAACCCCTATATATTGTATCAATCGATTAGTACAGTTCAAGTGAGCACTTCAATGAATGAGTTAAAGTCAGGAAAGTCAATCCAAGCTGTACGTTAATGTGACCGTCGTTTAACAAAGCCGTCATTACCACCTCCTGTATAAGTGCTCCGTGCAGCATTTAATTGCAACAGGTGTTGGTGGGAGGGGAATGGGAGATTTAAAAAAAACATCAATGCAGGTAATGTTGCTAGACCTGCATAGTGTTATATCACATTTTGCCCAAAACAATCAAAATAATTAGATTGTAAGAGTCGTGCCACTTCTGCAACTCAATAAACAAGGTGACAAACAACCACATGACCTACTGCAAATTGAATTAAAAACTCTTGGATTTAATGCCTACATAGAGACGCTTGTCTCAAATGTCTCAAAAAAAAAAAAAAAAAAAAAAAAAATCTGATTTCCAAGTACTATTCATAGGAAACAGGCAAGTCACTATTATTATTATTATTATTGATGATGATAATGATGATGAATTCCAAAAAAATATGTTTGGGGTGGGGTGGGGTTAGTTGAGTCACAAATATGGCAACCAATTCTGGTCAGAGGGGAGATCAAGACCACCACCATGTTTTACCAGGAGGAATTTATCCAATATATTTAACAAAAACCTGAAAATATCTCTTATAGCCTGATATATAATGTCACCAACACATATTAACCCTTCATATACATATGTAAGTCAGTACTGTACCTAAAATAGTATCCGAGATATGAAGCTGACAGTGGTGGGTTTAATTCTATTTTTAAGGAAAGTGATTCATGGCTGATCATTGCCATCTGCCACTACTTAACTAAAGTACTTTGGAGAAGCATAGTGTCCAATTAGGGAGCAGGTAGAAAGCTACACATGGAAGGAAACATTTGCAAACATCTGTATGTAATGCCCTTAAAGGCTGTAGTAATAGGTATGCCACAGTATGCATGCATATATGTGTGATATATATATATATATATATATATATATATATATATATATATATATATATATATATATATATATATATATATATATACACACACACACACACACACACACACACATATATATATATATATATATATATATATATATATATATATATATATATATATATATATATATATATATATATATAGAGAGAGAGAGAGAGAGAGAGAGAGAGAGAGAGAGAGAGAGAGAGAGAGAGAGAGAGAGAGAGAACCAGTCAAAAGTTTGAGTACACTTGCTGGAAACTATGTTTTACGTTGTATACGTTTCTGTGAATAGCTGAAAATGAAAACACATGTTACAATATACAAAACAAAACATAGGGAGTATCAAAGCAATGTTCAAGAAAATTGAAAATTGTTTCTAAATCTTGGGTTCCTAAAAATAGCCACCCTTTGCCTTAATAACAGCCTCACAAACACGAGGCATTCGGTTAACAAGTTTCAGCAGGAAATCACCCGACATGTCTTCCCAGCTCTTCTGCAGCAATTCCAGAGATGTAGGGCACTTGTGGGTAGCTTTGCTTGACTCTTCTGTCCAGTTTGTCCCACACAAGTTCTATGGGATTGAGGTCTGGAGACTGGGCAGGAGAGGTCATTGGATTGAGTTGTCCTTCAATTTCCTTCTTCGCCAGATAGTTCTTGCACAACTTTGAGGTGTGTTTCGGGTCATTATCTTGCTGAAGAATGAAGGACTGCCCAACTAGCCGTAATCCTGAAGTATGCTATGACAGCCATGCTGGTTGAGCTTGCCATGGACTTGGTAAAGATCACCAGCTCTGTCACCAGCAAAGCAACCCCAGACCATGACACTGCCTTCTCCATTCTTGACAGTGGGAACCACACATGCAGAACTCATGCACTCACCCTCTCTGTGTCTTACAAATACTCAGTGGTTGGACCCAAATATTTCAAATTTTGACTCAGTTGATATTGAAACATCCGTACTTCTAGTAGCATTTAGGCAGTTAATCGCGGGTTTCGCAGACTTGTGACTCTACTGAATGTGTTCTCCGATTCTGAGGTCACCCTAGGCCTGCCTGACCTTGTTCAGTCCTCATGATTGCCAGTTTCTTCAAATCGTTTGATAGTCTTGGCCACAGCAGTTACAGATACTTGCAAAGTTCTTGCAATTTGTCTTAAAGATTGATCTTCATTTCTTAAAGTAATTATAGACTGTCTTTTTTCTTTGCTTAACTGAGCGTATTTTGCCATTTTCTGCTCCCTTACATTCAGGAATGACAAACTTGTGCCTATGCTACCTATATTTATAGTAATCATGGACCCTCACTTGTTAACAATAATTGGTGACAAAAGGTTAATTAGGAAACATGCTAGTTAACCCAGAGAACATCTAACAAAGAAACTGTTATACTCTGGCCAGTGTTCTAACACCATGTTATACACATTTCAGACTTTTAACTGACTTGGGCTTCAGACTGAAATCCCCTTGCTTTGGGTGACCATTTCATTGAAATTGACAAGATTTACATTTTCATTTAAATTAAATTTTTGAATGCCATTCACTTATGATTATCAGCTTATATAAGTACATGTATCATATAATGAAATATTAAGTGTTTATAGACAAGTTTATACAGTTAAAAGCATAGATAATCATAAAAACCTAGTTTCCAGCAACTCAAACTTTTGACTGGTACTCTGTCTATCTATCTATATATATCTATATATCTGTCTATCTATCTATATATATATATATATATCTATCTATATATCTATCTATCTATCTATCTATCTATCTATCTATCTATCTATAGATATATATATCTATATATATATATATATATATATATCTATATATCTATATATAGATATAGATATATATATAATAAAAAAAAGCCATAACAAGCCAGCTGCTCTACAGCAGCGCCACACAGCCACTGATTATACCTGTGTGATCGAGGGCTTCTGCTGCCTAACCCAACTGAACTGACAGAAAAAGGCTTCCGGAAAAACAAAACAAACACCACGAACACACACCAGCTGCAAGATTCTACCAATATTTACAGCGAATGACCATGGCCTCATATCAGAATTTACACACTTTTCTTTACAATTATAAAAGATTAGAAATGTTTAATCACTGCAATTACAAGCTTCAGTTGCCTTTGGTTTTACACTGTCCTCTTTGTTGCTCTTGAGGGGGGTTTTGTTCCTTTGAAGAGAGACTCTGGCCAATCCATATAATCTATGATACACTTTGTCCGATTCACACATTTTGTCAACTTATTTGAAATTCAGATTTATTACTATCATTATGCAGTTGTTTTTTATTTGTTTGTCCTTCAAAAATCATAAAAGGTGTTGAAAGACCCTTAATAAAGGGATGCATGATTTTGGTTGAAGTGATTTTAACTTGATGACAGGCAATGTCATTTTTTTCTGTATCCATAACATTGGGGATGGGCAAGCATGCTAGAATATACAAATGAGAATAAACTGAATAAACAACTTTAAAAATTTTTTTTTTTTAAAAAAGCAACCAATTCATTTTTTGTAACTTACCAAAAAGCAAATGCTAATTTTCTGGCAGTACTTGCTGCTAGTTGTGGTATAAACTCTGTCAAGCTTGTCCCCACAGTATTTAATTTTTCTGACAGGTCCCATTTCAAGGAGTGCTTATTTTACACTATGCTTTTCACAGAGGCTGAATAAACTACATCTGTGAGAAACACAACTGACCACTTTTTTTCAAAAGGTGCCTTTGGTGGGTTTAAATCTAAAAACACATAATCAGTGTGTTTGCTGCTACAGTACATCAGCAACATAACCCACTGGCACGGAATAATAAAAATCAATAAGCTAGCACATATCTTTAATGCACTGGCTACAGCAGTAATTGCAATGGTCACACTACCTCTTAAAAGGCTAATATTGTGCAATAATGATTTTACTTTATTTATGCCCCCCTCATTATCCCTCTGGAGATAACAAGACCAACTGGAGAACTCTAAAGTCCGGCTAGCACAGCTGTGTAACCCACCCAAATACATTTTCTTTGTTTTCGTGTATTGGGACGATCCCAAGAAACCACTGAGTAACAGGAAAGGTTGTGTCTCTGGCAGGGGGAGTTGCAGCCCTACCCTCACCTAAACTATCAGCTTCCTGTTCCAGAGTTTGGGATTTTACCACAGAGGTCAACGCTAGCTTCTGGAAGTGGTTGGGCCACCCAGCAGTGCTGTGCTTCAATCCGAGGGATCTGATAAATGAAAGCACTTTTGAACCTTCAAAGAGGCTTGGCAATATATTATTTATTTATTTCTTAGCAGACACCTTTATCCAGGGACTATAAGACTGAGCTTTCTCACAAAGATAAAAATAGTTGTACTTTGCACAAGTAGTTGCTAAGATTCTGTGTCAAAACAGGATAATTTATAACAACTCTTTAAACATATCCTGCTATTAAACTGAGTTACAATCTGCTGGACATATGCTGTGCATTTCTAAATTAATTGCTTTAATCTCACTGAAATAGGTTGTGAAACTGTAGGAGTATTACAGAGGTCATCAAGTCGAGAGGCCAAATGGAAAATGTAAAACACTATGGCAAGGATGAAGCAATAGGACTATGCAGCTACATGTGTGGAATTTATTGATTTAAAAACAACATCAATGGGCTCACACCTATAGTTGTTTTCAAATATGGCATCACTAAAGATTAAGTAAATGCCTGGCTTTTAAACTGCTTTCCCCTATTGGAGTTTAGGACATAATTTGCAAGTACAACAATATGCATGCCGCCATTGTAAATCAAGCCAGTACTAGAATAAAGTACAGTAAGCAGCTAAAATAGTGTTCTGCCTTAACAAGGGAGGAGGTTTAAAAATAACAGGTTTCAACTGCTCCTGCCACAACAGCTTGTCCTTGGTAGTGTGTAAAGGCTTGGGAAGCTGCCAATGTTCATTTCACTGTACCTAAGGATTTCTTAATTACTATGAAAACAGTCAGCATTAGAAATTCTAGCCGACAGAGGCAGCCACACATGTAACGATCCCACATGTTAGATCTCCAATCAGATTAGTTTTTATGTTTTTATAAAGGTAAATAATTTCTGGATAATAAGCAATGTTGGTTCAGCATAAACTGAATAAACTTGTGCAGAAGTGCAGAAATGAAGAGAAAATGTGTAAGTACTGTCATTTACAATGCAGAATTGGGTAAATACAGTACACGCAGCGTGATTGTAACGTGATTCATGCAAGGTCACACCACCACCACACTGCTTCCCCGCAGCTTTCAGTCCGTCTTCACGCTACTCTCATATTGCCTTCACGTGACATTCTTACTGTTAAAACACAGCGCATGAGAATGGAGGGCCATCCGATAAAGCGGAGAGGGAAGAGTTGTTTAACAAGAATGGTAATTTTGGTTTCATTATGTACACAATACATTTTTCAATATTATATGGATAGTATTTCCTCCAGTCCCATTTGTTCTTTAATATTCTGTTTTCTTTTATGAAAGCATTTATTTTTCTTTATAACTAATCAGTGGTGTTAATTGGTCAAATGTAAAACAAATAAATACATGTACATATAAAATTTAAATAAATCCAGCCAATGGTCAGTGTAGATGTGATCTTTCCAGATAAATATGGTTATTCACAAGACTCACTCTACAGTAAAAACATGCAATATTGTGATTCATTCTGGAATTATAATGCTATATAATGATAATACAGGCATCAGCTACATTCGATGTTAAGCTTTGTTGTGATGTTTGATTTATTTTGTTTTCTAGTGACAGTACTTAATAAGAGACTATATCGTGACTTGATTTTTTTCTCTAACATACTGGAAAAGAGACAGGCTGCCTAATTTAACACTCTCACAATGTTGCTTTATAAAAGATTTTTATTTAAAGGGTACACAATTACCGTTTTATTCTATTGTGTTACATGTTCCCATGTGTTACAACTGTTTAAGTAAGGTGTGTGTATTGTATTATTTTATTTATTTTTTTACATTTTGACCACTTAAACTTTTAAATTGCATTCCCTGCCTCAAGATGGCTTCCCATGTACCTGCATGGACCGCTCAGAGCTATATATATTCATATATTAAAAATGTAATTAAATATATTCAAATGTACATGAGTTATTTAGGGAATATAGCCGTCAAGTTTCTAGTGGCTGTAGGGGATGTGTTTCTTTTTTGTAATTAATGTTAGTCTTTTATACGACCCTACAGACAATTTCAGCCATAAGCTTTAAAAGGATATCCATATGTTGTGCAAGTTCAACACTGCTGTTTACATTATTACAGTACTAAACAGGGTTAAACATGTCACGATCAACCATATCAAATAAATATTAAGCTTTTTCTGTTCTTCTCCAAAAACATTGCTACAGCTTTTGCTTAAAATGGTCCAGTAGGGAGTTGGCAGCAGTACAATGTTACAACTGTACTGTGTTTTTAGTGTTCAGTGGGCTGTAGACTGTAGGCTATAGCAGAAGGCTTCCTCAGTTTTAGAGCTGTTGGTTAGCTAAGAACATTACAGATGGGTATCCTTATAATCACCCTGTGGTAACTGTAGGTCCCAGACCTGTTCCTGTTTCCGCCGGTACATTGTACAACGAACGAGGTTCTCTTTGCTGATTCACTAACAGTCGCTGGGCTCAGCTGTGCTTCAGGTCTGACTGTTTGCAGTCCTTCCTGCAGTGGTTCGTTGCCTCTCTGGTCTCTGCTTGCACTGCCACTGCAAAGGCTGACACGGCTTGGCCAGCGGGCTTCCTGCAGTCTTAGGGCTGTGTTTGGTTAGACCAGAAGCTATACAGGTGGGCATCCCTGTATATTACTTCTTCGGTAACTGTACACTCAATGAAAATAAGAGCTATTGCTATTATAATACACTCCAATGGGGACGCGACTTATAAATTAGATTAGGACAGTTTTTTGACCAGTCCTCGAATTTAGCAAATTCAACCCAAACTATCATTGCCTTTTTTTTTTGTGTGTGTGTGTGTGTGTTCTGCATTCCATGGCATCCTGAGTGCATATACAGGGGTGTAGTGTGGATTTTCTCTTCCCTCCACCACATTTCTACACTTGTATTAAGAAAAGCAAATTGATCAAATTACATGAAGAGCATAAAAAGCACTATGTGTTTCCATACATTTATAAAAGTTTAGAAAAATATAGTTTAAGGAGAAAAAATGGTGTAACTATATAACACTGACTGCATTAAACTGATTGGACAAAAAGTAGAACTACCACTTGCAAATACAAACTCACATACAAGCTGACAAACTAATTTAAAAATATATAAATAAAACTTTGTTTTGCACATACATTTTAATGTAATAGTGCACTGTACAAGAAATTGACACACAAACAACCCTCTGGAGCTTTAATCATTTTATTTTTATTTTTTTACATACCCGCAGAGCTTCCTTTCTTTTTTTTTCTACAATTGACAGCACACAGTACAGATGTTCAATGAAACTGTTACACGGTCATCTTTGTTTTCCAGAACTCTCTAATTGAGTTTATCCACTCGAGACAAGTATGACAGACTAACCCGTTTTATATCACCTCGCTTATCATACCCCGCTTATTCACGATTTTTCAAAAACCACTCACCATGCACCACAGGTTCTTTGAGAAATGACCTCTCTTAATATCACCTCACAAATCCTCTTATTGTCACGTTGTGTGCAGCCTGTCACATGCTGCTTGGGCAGTCTTAATGAGATACAGTTACGTTACGTTACGCTTGTATTTAATTTAACACAGCAGGATTTGCATGCTGGGTAGATGTTTGATGGTAGAGTTAGTTTGGTTAAAACAAGTTTAGCTTTTTTTTTTTTTTCAACCAAACAGGTGAATTATTATACCGTTACCAGTTGATGACTTATTTAGACAAACTGGGACTCTGACTGAACAAAAGGTAGCTTCCATGCTCCTAGAAACAAACCCAGCCACATACAAGCAGATCAAGTTAGGGTCCTTGACCAAACACACAGGGTTAAATATCCTTCTTACACCCTAATTTATTTGACTGATAACAAGGAAGAAAGTGTAGATAAAATCAGAGATAGGCCTCTAAAAATACCCAGCTGTTTGCATTAAATGTTTTTCAACCACTATTCAAAACAGTGCAAACAAAGACCAGGAACTCCCATGGGTTCTAAGGACCAAAGGTCATTAGAGTCTCAGTTATGACAAGTGCTCCCCATTACCATATTAAAATATAAATGCTGCTTAGCAACATACACCTTGTTATTGTTTTTACTAATGTCACGGCCACCAATAAAGAGTGAGATTTGAGGCTTTGATACTATGAGATTTGAGGCTCTGATATTTGATACTATCACGATACTTTGGATCTTATGTCCATTATATGTTAAATGGCAACATGGTGAAATGTTTGATATATATACACACTGCTGAAAACAAGTTCCAGTGTATTCAAATTTCATTGCCACTGACAAATATTTTCATAAAATCACTTTACCGGATTAAAAAAAAAAAAACGGCATTACTAGAAACGCTACTAACATATGCAATTCAATAGTATTCAAGCTAAATGTCTCAGTCAAAACAATGCCTCACTGCATCTTAAGAACATAGACATCATGCTTGTTTGGTTGTTAAAAAGCTTGCAAAGAAAGTAAATTGGACAAAAGACAACCACTCTGGCTACTATAATAAACTGTAAGTACTTTGTATTGCTTTCATGCTGAACTTGCAGCCATCTGCATTGGCAGACTTTTAAAGTGTGACTCTGAAGCTTTCGGTCCTGTGCTTTCCTCTGCAGGTGAAGCGTCACATTAATCCTGTTGGGGAAACTGATATGCTGACAATGAAGTCTGTATTCATTCTGGTAATTCAAACGTTCATGAATGCAATTCAAAACTAGCAAATGCAAATGTAATGACGAAATAAACAAGCATCAATTAACTCCCTTTTGATCATCTTCTAGCGCATTCCTGTTATGTGTTATCTTTGTTATTGTAAAGTAAAGTAAAGTAATTTGTACTGGGACTCGCTTACTAAAGAATGGAAGAAACTACAGTAAAAGTGAACTTCGGCAAAGATCGGGGTGGCGATCTGGAAGATGTTTCAATAAATTGGTGGCACGTCCTCCTTTGTTTCTTTTACTTCTTTAAAACACTTTCGACATTTTGACTGTCTGCGTTCAACCATATTGCTGTTGTCATCTGGCTGAAATCCAAAATAGTTCCACATCAATTCTCTCTTCAGCATTCACCATGACTGCTGCAGTAATTCATTTTCCCAGAACGTGCTGGGTAGTTGGTCACTTCCGCTAAGCTTAGTTTACATTGTTTTTAAAGCACACAATTACAGAGTTTTGTTTCAAAAGCTCAAAAAAACAAAAAAATACTTTGATATTTTTATTTCACCCCGATATTAGGTATCGTAGGATTGTGGTATGTACTGTAGGTATCGATATACATTGCGGTGACAGCCAATTTGTAAAAATTTACTGCCCCAAAACAGTAAATGTGACCTAGAGAACATTGAGTCCACCATTCATAACCAAAGTGTCACATGACCACAGTATAGTATGTCAGCCTTGTTCAATCATATGTCAAAGGGAAAGGTACCATTGGAGTTTATCAGAGGAACTTCCACAGAAGGAGCTGTTGCAGTGAAATGTCAATTGCATACAAGATCCCCTCACAGAGATGTTTAAAACTGTGTATAAAATCAATACAGCAAGTATATGCAAAGTTGACTGCTAAACTCTTGCAAATGCAGTTTTTGGTCAGTGGGTTAATCTGCAGTAATTGTGAACTACCTTGTACCTTTTCAGAAGATACGCCACCTGTGTTCAGTGACATTTATTATTCTTACCAGTATTGTAGTTTCTTAATTGCCCACTTAATTACCCAATTAACCATGAATTAAGTTTGAATGCATCTAAACTTTAATTAAGCATCCGATTCAATTAAGATGCTCATTAATCCTGGTTGTGTTACTGTTAACGAATGGAACCAAAATCATTCCCAATACATCTGTGTATTATCCTACAAAAGAATAAACTTTTTATTTTTTATTCAAAGCATTCAGATTATTCAACCTGCAGAGCCCTTACAGTTGATATAAAGTAAGATCTGATGCTTCAAATCCCTGAATACCATTAACAGTCCAGCCTATACTCCACTCATACGGCATTTTTGTTGTGGTTAAAGTGAAGCTTGACCGAATGCGCAGCTATCCTGCCCCAAGATCTGGCTCACTGCCACTGAGCTGGTCAAGTAGTTTAAAATCATTTTCAAATCAGTAGCTAAGCTCTTTTACAATCCACAACATTTATTACCACTGTAATTTCGGTGACCAGTGTTAAAACAGAATATACATAAAGGCTATCATCTTAGCCTTTTATTTGACCTCAATAGGGTGTGTTGTGTGGGTTATACAACCAACAAAACATCAAAACACTGGTAACTGAAAATAAACTTTTTTTATGGGACTGCAATACAAAAATCAGAATTGCAGTGACAGCAACAGTAGGGAAATCTCAGTGTATACACTTGGATCAAACCAAGAGCTTGATGGGGTACATTTCAAGGACTACTTTCAGTACATTGGTAATTCTATCTTAAATGTACGTTGTCAATAACGATGGTTTTAAATATAATTTTTGTACCTCGGTTTTATTTTTAAAAAAAATTACCTTTCTGATTTTTTAGATTAGTCTTCAGACTTTATTTTCACTTTGAATTGGGTGAAACCTCACTGGATACATCCTACAAATGGAACAATGACACCTTGGTCTTATACCAAGCGAAATACACCCACCCCTCGTTATATCGCCCCTCGCTTTACTGCGGATTCGGATATATCGCGGTCCTGGAGTTGGCTCCCCATTTTTACAGTCTAACTGCATAGACCTTAGCTACAATATACTGTACATAGACAATTTCACTTAGAATTACGGTTTGTTTTATTTTGTACTGCACACAACAAACAAAAATATACAAAACAATTAAAAACAATGCATTAATAGCGTACTGTTATAATATACACACGTACTGCACAACGAGGTGTTCCCATATAGCAGCAATGTACTAGCAAAAGCCACAAGGCAGTGATGCCAGCTCCCTAGCAACAAGCCTCCTATTTTGGGAATGGATTCTTTCAATGCAGTAGGTTTGTGCATTTGAGAAAGGAGAGGTATGAAATTAATTGGAGACTTAAGTTGATGAGAAGCAATTACCCTACGCAGTACAAATGAAAAGTACTTGCTGCCTTTTTACAAGGAAAATTTAAAAAAACAGGTTGCGTAGAGGATTTATACTGAACCTTGACGCACCCGATAAAACGAGGGAGTGGTTGTACAGTATTTGTTATTAGCCTATTTGTTTTTCTTTGGGTCTCTCGCTATATCGCAGCCCTCGATATATATATCAGATTTATATTGGACCCCGACACATCCCCGATATATCGAGTGGGTCGTGTCATATAACACAGTATATAAATGTTGCTAGATTTATTTTCAATTGTTTAAATAAGTTTTCCTTAGTCTGGCCATACCACTCTATTCATATATTTACTTTTATACAATTGAGAACTTATAAAATAAGATGATTTTTTTTTTTATCCTAGAATAATGCCTTCTAGTAAAATCTATAAAAGTACAATTCTGCTATTCATTTCATGTACTCTCATCAGTCTCTTCTGAAGAAGGATGAAAGAAATAAAAAAGCTACCCATTTTATTTTACATGATTAGTTATTCTGAAGAGGCAGATTTGAAAGTGCCCCCAAACAGACCATTGTGAAAGTGGGTATGTGGAAACAAGCTTTAACCTAACTGGAATAAGTAGTTCAGAATGCAGGACAAAAATAGACATGGGTCAGGCTAAACTTATGATCTTTGCTGTGATAAGCTACAACTGCAGTTTAGGAAACAATTGCTATCTAAAGTAATTTCGGCTGCATAAAAAGTCATAAGGAATGATAGCCTGCCTTTGAATTTTGTTAAGCTTCTGTTGTTTGCTTTTTGTTCGATTGAGTAGTTGTAATTTGTAGAAGATTAATGACCAGCTACAGGTTTCATGACAAAGAGTTCACATCTGTGGCCTTCCTGATAATGAAATCAGCACAAGGGAGTTGGAGCTGTAGGTTTTTATTTCCTTCTCTTCTACTGTCTCTATTGTCGCTCCCTCTGTTTATTTTTTTGTATTATTTCTTTCACCTTGTATTTGCTCTAACTGCAAGTGGACACAATTCATTCCACTAAAGCTTAAAAAGGTTTAGCCCTGGCGAAATTTTTTCATTATTGTGTCCAGTTAGATTACAGCTTTAAAAAAAAAAAAACAAAAAAAAGAGTATATGAAAGGGTTTTGATATTTACGCTGCAATCCCTTGACATTTTTTTTATTTGAAAACTAAACCCAACTGGAACGGAATGAAGAAAGAAATTCTCAGTCTTTCCTTAGATTGCATCAAAGAGACATAAAATATAAGGAAGAAAATAGAGAGTGCAAGGACAGGGAAATCGGCTCTGCAAGAAAGCTCACTACAACAATAAAGGGAACCTTTTAAGCAATTCGTAAGAAACTGACAACAACTCCTTGTGAGCCTGGCTTTCCTTCTTTTCATTACACTGGGATTTCTGAGCACTGTCTAACAGTGTTTACTGAACTCATTTGAAACTCTTATTGACCAACTGTACTGAGCTCTGGGATAATTTAGTGTTGAATGCAAAGTCTTACAATGTTTGTATTGAAAATGCAATTAATCCTTATTTCAATGATACATTACACCCTGTAGAAAAAACTCTCATTTGTTCTTACCTTGTTTCCTAAACAATTTAATGCCGTGTTCCCTCACAATCTGGTATTGGTACTCTGCATACCAGCTAACTGCTCCAAACAATGAAAATGGATGTGCTTATATTGCTTACTACTGTGTGTATTGCTTTGTATCAAAGTTTACACAATACGTGTTACAAACCATGGCACAAAATCATTTCTAAATATTTTAAATTAACCAACATTACAGTTTTTATCTGACAAGTAAATACTACCAAAACCTTCTTTATGAACTGTATTACTGCCTTCACAGGTATAACTCAACCCAAATTCTCAAGAGGGCTTTGGACACTACCTCGCACAGGAAGTTAATAATTCAAGCCTGTGTTGTGGACTTCAAAACTTTACCACTCAACCAGCGATTTAAAAGAATGGACTTTGTTTACTTTAAATCACCAGTATTACTGACAGAGTAATATGCAAGTTCATCCTAATGTACACTGAGGGTAAGCTGTTATAGCCACTATCTTATTTGAAATCTACATTTCAAAACATCTTTGCTTTGCAGTAGTGACGCTTGTGGAACTGGGAGTCATAGCTGGCAAGATGAACTAAAAGCCTGTCTTATATATCTAGCTGTTAAAGGTTGAAATACTCAGACCTGCTTCACAGCACTCATATCTATTCTGTGATTTGATCTCATACCAATCAAAGGACTTGGCTCGCAAGTGAATGCGTGGTGGTTCTTTAAAGAACACTGTTAGTTGATGAACGATTTAAACTGTATTAATGAAACTATGTGAATTGTAAAATAAACAAAACCAAAACTCTAAAATGGTGAGAATCGAGCAGCAATAGACTCTAAACTTACAGTGCAATGGCTGTGCTGCTGTTGCAAAGTTGGGACATCTCCTCCTATCGGCATCTGTTTCTTCAGCCCCTCGTCTTTGAGATTTAACCACCTGCAGAGATCTTCCAGAGAAGCCAGTAGCCTGCTCCATCTCTCTGCACTAGCCTCCAAATGAGCCCTTAATAACAAACAAATGAAACTCAAATCAGAATTGTGAAAATCTGTGTATATAAATACTTTTATTAACTTTTTAAATCATGTACCGTGTTCCTAGAGAGACTTTTCTCAGTACATTCTTTATTATGCAGTGCAGCCAGGGGAATTCCAAAACATTTTTAAAAGAAAACTTTATATGTATGAAGATACACAGTACATTAAAAGAAGCATTTAGCCTCTTATTTATCCTTATTTTTATATTTTAATGTCCTAATATTTAATTATTTATGCTTGTAGTCCATGTCTTAATTAGCATTGCCTGGTAACTAAATCTAAAATATACTAGTATCTTCCATGACGAAAATAAGTGTTTTGCTGACCTGATGTTAGCAGATTTTGCCTTCAGCTCGCTCCAGCGCTGGTTCATGTCATCCAATCGATGCTGCAGAAAAGCAGCCTCATCAGAGCTTCCCAGAGCCTTCACCATCTTGTGTCTGTTGCCATCGATGCTCTTAAAGATGTCATTGTGAGCATCAATCTCTGCCTGAATGTCCTGGAGAAAAAAAAGAAAACAAAAACACATTAGTAAACACTTAAATTCCTCAGAAGCTTTTTGTTATTTGCGCTGAAAAAAAAAAAGTACATTTATTTTGAACTATGTAAGAAAGCATTTTTTTACAAACTTCAAAGTTTCACTGAATATCTCTATTCAATGCACGACACTTGCACAAAAGTCTTTGCATTTTTTTCACCCATAGTGCAATGAGAACTACAAGGGTGTTTTCACCAAATCAGCGTGTGCTCGCGAATGATAACACTCAAAAATCTTTGAATAGCAGCCACAGTTTTGGACATGATTTGCTGAATAACTTGATAAAAATAAATAAATAAGTGTTTCATTCCCCTGCCATTATGATGTACATGATGGATTTCTGATCAATCCAACAAAGTGTTCACAAGTTATAAGCCTTACGGGGCTCCCGAGTGGCACATCCAGTAAAGGAGCTCCGCGTGGAGTGCAGGATGCACCCTACAGCCTGGAGATCGTTCCAGGTTATGCCATCGCTGAGCATGGCCGTGAGTTCCCAGGGGGCGACGTGCAATTGGTAAAATGCTGCTGGGGGCGTGGGGGTTCAGGACGGCAGGGTAATCCTCGGTTCACCGCGCTCCAGCGACAGCTGTGGCCAATAGGGACCTGCGGGTCTGCTGTCAAAGCCACTCAGATCTGTGTTGTCCTCCGGCACTATGGGTCTGGTAACTTCGTAGTAGACCCACAGCGCAAAAAAAGACGGCTTGGCTTCACCGTTTCCCCGAGTCGGCGCGGGAGTTGCAGCGGTGAACCGGGATAAAAATAATAATTGGGCATCGCAAACTGGGGAGAAAACCGGGGTAAAAAATCATTGGTGATAACTAAATTAACAAAATAAATAATTAAATTATAAGCCTTACAGCTTTCATTGAAAAGGTATTTGCGCTGGCCATGCACCTAGCACATGTAATAAAGATGACAACAATGTAATGTGTTATATCATTAATATACAGTAGCCTTCTTGATGCAATTGTTCAATCAGCAAAGAGTTATCCAGGGAACGCAACAAATTTGAGACACTCTCCATCCTACAAACAAGCATGGACAACATGTAAAGACATGGAACAACCATTGACTATTGCTGAACAAATGCGAAATTTCTCATTCTGTATTGTAAACTAAGCCCACAATTGCTGTACAGAGGTGATGCATTTTGAAATTCAAATAATTTTGATTTGATCATGTTATGGGTGTTAAAAATGACAGTAACAGACTTGTTGTGAAATAGCCTTTAACGAAGAAAAAAAGAGAAAACAAAATTCAAAATACTACCCTTCTTGCACAAAATGAGGAGTTAAAAAAAAAAAAAATTGAAGCTTTGAAGGCTTTGTTTTAAAAACAAACACGACGGCTCATGCTTATCTGGGAAAACTACATTTCAACAAACATGTGGCTGCAATTAACAAGCAATTTACAACAGTGGCTGTGTGGTATGACATGGGTTCCAGCTAGCTACTGTGAGGATGCATTACCCGAAAATAGTGATCTTTTCAGAGAATTAAACGAAAATTATGAGGTGTAACAATTTTCTCCGATTTCGGTGTTCTGGCTACATCATAGTTCCACAGCAGGTGAAATTAACATCAAGTACAGCTTTTTTATGTTAGATGTAGGTTCCGAATATAAAAGGACTTAAAATTGTGTTCTAATTCATTCACCTTTTTGTTCTATAAAATAAGTTATATTTACCCAACTTAGTGATAGATAGATCAATCTATCTATCCATACATATTAAAAAAAAAAAAAAAGTGCAAACCCCTAAACTGGGCGACTCGTGAATTGTGCAAAGTCTGAAATTAATCACAAAGATCTTTCATTCCGGAGTTGCTCAGGCAGATCTAGGAGTGCCCAACAATGTCCAGTAGAAGTCCAACATGAACCTCAAAGATCTTTCATTTTATGTTTTCAACGGACAGAGACAAAGCTACGACTGAAGAGTGCCAGTCACTCACTCACTCATCTTGTTCTTAAAAACTACACAGGAAGTCTGGTTTCAGAAAATAGGCATGCATTTAAAAAATGCATTTAAAAATGTATTTTTATTGACGACATTATTAGATCAAATATTTATTTATGAGATATATAAGACTAATTTACTTTAAACATATTACTAAAATCTAGCTACTCAGTTACTCCTCCGAGTACACCCTCCAACTCTTAGATCCCTTGACATAAACACTGTCAAAAGTGAATCAGCTAATCATTCCTGTTCCACCTAGTAACTGAATCCATCTCTCTGATTAGACAGTTCAATACAACTCCTTATTATTATTGGTTTTTATTACATTATTAATAATACTGTCCTTTTTATATGCAAGTGTCAATGGGGTTTCTCATGTTAATTTGTGTTCCGATGTTGTGTGTAATATTGTTCCGAAGTGTGACGTAGGTTTTATATATAATCGCGATTCCTATCCACCTACTGCTGATGGTACTACGCAAGTGTCAATGCAAGTACGGATATTGGCACATATTTTGTTATTACACATCAGTAAGATTGGGGAGGGGGGCAGGAAGCAATTTTATTACTTTAACTGATGGAGCAATTTGACCTCCAGAGCTCTGTTATTACAGAGAATTAAAAAGTCTCAGTGGGGACTAAGCAGTAAGAACAAAGCACTGCAAAAGGTGCTACAGCTATAAAACTGATCTTACTGACAGAACCCATCATAAACTATGATGCCCCGTTGTTACCAGCTGGTACTAGAAAGTCATTATTTTAATTAGTAACTTGACAATTTCTGAAAAGCCAAGGCCAAATCCAAGTGCCAAATGTGTTTTTAAAAGAGTTATTGAAGCGTTGTTATATGAAATATTCGATAGCACCAGCCATAACATTTCATATTTTAGTATATCACTGGAGTACTTTTATTTTTGCCTTAACACCTTGAGACTTACAATTTCACAACTTAAAAGCCTGAGATGAAGACATAAAAACATTAATATATAACGTACATCGTAGACAGAGATAATTCATATTCGTCCTTGTTTACTCAAGATTGCAATGTTTATCAGTTACTTGTAAATATAACAATCTTAAATTGGGTTAACAGCCTAAAAAACAAATGTGTATCAGCTGCAGAAACTACGCAACAGCAAATGGGTTGTGGTGTTTTTCACACGTTCAACCAAATGCTACAAGCACACCTCATAGCGACTGCAGTTCTCTTTTTACTATACCTGCTCAAATTTTCTTAGCAACTCCTGCAAGCTGAAGTTCAGGCCAATCATCATCAGGTACAGTATTCCTTTATAAGCTACATCTTTCAGTTAAAGGTCCCCCATTCAATGCCACATGTTCCCTGCTTGAAAGAATTTCCCCACCGTTGCAATGTCCAGGGCATGCATCTCCCACTAGCACAGCAGTAGTATTCTCGTTTTGCTCGGGTGCATAGTAACTTCATCTTTTCTCTGTACCACACTTTACATGGATTGTACTATCTATGAAGTTTAAGGAAAATCCCTGGGTAGTGCCAGTGTGCTATTAACCAGGCTCCATGACGGTCCTTTCAACTGGGCCTTGATTCCCCTGTTTGTTCAATTCTCTAATGACCTGCAGACTCCAGCAATCACAAAATCTTTTCTCCTGCACCCAAACTCTAGCTTTTGTTCTCAAATACACTCATTAAAGAGCTGTGGGTGAAAAAAAAAAAAAAACCAAAACTTGTGTCCAGGTGCATTTAGTAGTCTTTAAAGGAAATAAAAAAGAGCTGGATGATGTTAGGCAATCACTGAAGAGTAGGCAAGATGCTGGATGGGTCTACAGTGATGGCTGGTTTTCAAAAGGATTGTCTCTTCTGGGCTCATGGCGCCATTCAGCATATAGGCCCTCATACCAGGTCTCCTCAGCATCCACGGCGCTTGGAAATCTCTTCAGTCTACTTTTTACTATTCTGAAAAGGTATAAGCTGTGTGCAGTAATCTGTATTTCCAGCAGCTGTTTATTATTTTAAATCAGGATCCACCCTCTCCCCTCCTCTCCCACAGCTCTTTAACCAAGCACACACCCACTTCCTGAGGCCCCACTTTTGGCAGAACTTCAGTCCCTCAAAAAAAAAAAAAAAAGTGCAATGGCACAAGTGCAACTTGTGAACCTGTTCAAAGTGAGGGAATTTGAATATGTGCTTTCACCTAATGATGTATTTTTCAAGAACTAAGATACCAAACAAGCCCATGTTCTCACGATTTATTTACATTATAAAAGATTCTTTTTTTTGGTTAAAATAATCTGACATAAGCCTGTTTATTAATACCACAGTACTACTGTAACGTGAGAATGAGAGACCAAATAGTTACTACTAGGGAAGCTGTGGTTTGGGTAGCAGCACCAAGGCAGTAGGTCACACCCACTTCAGCAGAACGTGAATTTGGGGCATCTGCAAGGACTGCCATTCAATAATGTAAATACAGTACATATTTCTCCATATGTAATATAGTAGGTGACTTACTCTGATGCTTTAATGTACAATAACACAGTTATTAGATAATAAAGATATTAAAAGGTTGTTAACTGTGTTTTTTTTCATTAAGTTTAATTTTATTTTTGTCTTCAAATTTGAGGGTGCGACTTGAATTCAAAGGCAACTTAAATTTGCGTAAAAATAGTAGAATAATTGTTTTATTTGAGTAAAAAGACTATTTTATATATATATATATATAAGAATAAACCGCTTTTTGGTGATACATTTTGTTTAGATTGTTCATATAAAACATTTAATTACAAACAAATCTTTACCTATTTAGTATACATAAAGAAAAAAAAAAACTTTTGGATGATATGTCTTTACTCAATTTTTTCTGAAAACAAGTCACGACACAACACATCAAGATATTACCTGAAACATAAGAACTATACTTGAAGTTGGTGGAACACAAAGAATACATTTGGAAAGTATAAAAGCTACTGAAACAGTACCTGCCTGGAGATGCAAATCCTACCAAAATGTTAGGAAGGTCAAACAGACCTTGATGCAAGATGCAAAACCTGCATTACTTTGCTAAATTTCAGGTTAAGAAGTAATACACAGCACACAAGAAGGATGTCTGTGAGCCACCTAATCCACTGAATGATTGGATGCAGCACTGGACAAGAACCAAATGTTTTAATGTTGGTCTGCTTCCACAAAGGGGATTATTATCTATTGTTCTCAAATACTTAGCAATCTACCCGCAAGCCCAGGAGAGGAATACAATTTAATCTACTTCTTTGGGAACATGAGCTAGAAACACAACTTATGTATGCAACAATGATCCTAAGCATCAGTTCACAGAGGAGGAAAAGCAAGGAAATTGACAGCTTACAGAACCCTTCCAAAAGCTTAACCATGGAAACCTGAGAGCCAGTGTGTAAAGATAACAAGCAGCCTTTTTCAAAAGCAAAATTTTTTTTACATCTAGCGGCTGTATCTATATCTATGACACTGCTTTTTGTAACACGAATCCTGCGTCTCCAGAAACATAGTTTAAGGGTTTTTTTATGATTTATTAGAGTATTTAAAAGAAATACCTGTTGAAATCTGCCAGTAAAACAGACTCATTAAAAGAGTTACTGAACAGGCGATTGGGTTTAAAACAACGCATCACTTTCATACGGTTTCTGGTTTGTTGTATGTATTATTTTAACATAAATCACAATTGTTTTGATATTTTTATTAACATATCCATGGTCACAAATCAGTTTAGACCAGTTATCTTCATTTCACATTGGTTATGCATCGGGTCTTCCCGTCAAAATGTCTTCTGAATTCACAACATCGGAGGCTTCAATCCAGCCTGTTCAGAAACATTTGATTGGTTCTAGACTACTCCCATAAAGTTCAGTGTTTTGATTGGTCCAGTGGTCTGACCTGCTCATTCTGGCACAGGTTCAGAGGGGTGGGAACAGGTTTATGAATATGCATGACAAGTCCCATCTAATGACAATAAATAAATCTGGTATTTTTGTGGGTTAGGGTGGAATAAGAACCAGTAACACAACCATAAGTGAACACTCTATATGCTAAGCAACATACATGTTTAGACAGATAGCAGATTGCACTGCCTAGTCATATGCACATTTTGAGTACAAACAAATATTCATTTGGTTGGAGGAAAGCCCCTTGCAACTGGGTGGGGGTCTGTAAAGCGGATGTTATGATTATACAGGGCTTGCCATGCATATTCATAAACCTGCTCCACCCCTCTGAACCTGTACCAGAGCGAGCAGGTAGGACAGATGAACCAATCAATATGCTTTACTTTGGTAGAGGAGTCAGCAACCAATTAAATGTTTCTGATTGAACAGGCTGGACTGAAGCCACCAATGTGAATTCAGAAGACATTTTTGACGGGAAGACCCGAAGCACAATCAACGTGAAACAAAAATAACTGGTGAAAACTGATTTTTGACCATAGATATGTTAATAAAATATCAGAACAATTGCAGTTATGCTGAACAATGTATTGCAAGATGATGTACAACAAAGCAGGAACCTAGGGAAAGTAATGCTTTGTGTTTTAACCTGCTCATTAACACTAACATCTAGTATGCTTTTTTCAACTCACAAGAAAACTTTGTATTTGACTGAATGTACAGCCCATGCTTGGCAACCTTCTGTGCATGGAGTACATATATTCTCTCCATACAAAATGAATACATTAGTTATTTCACCACTGTAGGGCAAAGTTTAAATTAGGTTTAGGGTCCCAGCAAGAATGGAGTAGACATTTATATGTTATTTTTACTGGGGGGGGGGGGGGGGGGGGGGGGAGATTCATAGCAGAATTCAGTAAACACACATTTTAACTGTGCAGTTTGTCAGTCAGAAACCATACATTATTGTCTTCCATATTTTTGCTGTTTGTTTAAAAAACTATTAAAAAAAAATAAAAGTATAATGATTTTAAAGCCAATGATTGTCCTTACTGAAAGTAATGCTACAACAATTGTCTATTGGATGAAGTAAATAATTAATTCTAACATTCTTTGAACTCACCCTCATGGTGTACCTTCAATGTTTGCTGAAGTATTTTTTGAATTTGTAGTAGGAAAATATGCAGTAAAAATAATAAGATCTACTTTGATCCTCCAATAAAAATGCCTTTGGTCATGACTAGGGTTTTATGTCAGTAAGGAAGACATCCAGATTTACTCCACCATTCTGTATAATGCAGCACAATTTTTGTGTCTTGACCAAACTGATTCAAATGAATGGTGTGATAGGGTCTACAATTCCAGAACCTGTCTATTCTGGAATCCAGCATGATTTCTATGTCTTTTCAGTCTAAAATCAATGTAAATATGACTGTGCAGTCCGACGCCAGGTCATGTGATTTAAAACTAGTATAAAAACTAAAACAAAAACAAATACAATGCGTTGCACATATACTCAAGTCAAATTTAGTAGCACTCTGAACTGTGCAGTTGCTGAACAGCAAATAAAATGTCTAAACAACAATGCAATGAGTTATTTCTTGAAAGAAAAATTGTGCTCATCAAAAAAGCTGAACGTTTACCCAAAACCAACCAAAAGAGAAACGAAGAATTCAGATTTGCAAGGCTACTTAAAAGCAGCATGGACAAAACCTGAACGCCAGCAGAAAATGCTTGAATCCTACATGCAGGTACAAGTGAACGTCTTTCCGTGGAAATGGTTTAAACAGACTTCTGCTAATATCAGGTACAGATTTTGTCATGGTATTGTTGTGTTTAAACTTTGCTGAAGTGTTGTTGTGTTTATTATACTTTGAACAGAAATAACAATTCAACACACTGTCTAATCTAGCACAATTTTTTGGTCCCAAGCAATTCCAGATTGGACAGGTTTTACTGACATTTCCATTCACCATCCTGTAGCTATTCTCCACATGTAATCTCATTGCATTCCAAACTGCATGTCAGATCATCTTGCACATTGTTAAATAGCGTTCACCCTCCTTGGATTTTTTCACAGTTTGTTGTGTTACAACCTGAAATCTTGATACATTTAAATGGGATGTTTTTTTTCCTTTGATTTACACAACCTACTCAACACTTTCAATGTGTGAAAAAATGAGGGGGTGAAAAAACAAATCAATTAAAAAGCAGACAAGTCTTCATTAGATAAGTGTTCACCCCCTTTGCTATGACACTCCTAAATAAGCTCAGGTGCAACCAATTGCCTTCAAAATTCACACAATAAGTTAAATGGAGTCCATCTGTGCGCAATAGAAGTGGTTCACATGATTTCAGATTAAATACAGCTGTCTCTGTAAGGTCTCACAGTTGGGCAGTGCGTTCAAAGCAAAGATACTACCATGAAGACCAAGGAGCTTTCAAAACAATTCCGGGATAAAGTTGTGGAAAGGCACAGATCAGGGGAGGGGTATAAAAACATTTCAAAGGCACTGAATATCCCCTGAAGCACAGTCAAGTAGATCATTAAGAAGTGGAAGGTATACGGCACCACCCAGAATCTGCTTAGAGCAAGCCGTCCTCCCAAACTGAGCAGCCGGGTAAGAAGGGCATTGGTCAGAGAAGCCACCAAGAGGCCAATGACAACTCTGAAAGACCTACAGCGTTCCATGACTGAGATGGGAGAAACTGTCCATGTGTCAACAATAGCTGAGGTACTCAACTAAATCTGGCCTGTATGGAAGAGTGGCAAGAAGGAAGCCATTTCTGAAAAAAGCCCATGTAAAATCCCGCTTGGAATTTGCAAAAAGGCATGTGGGAGACTCTGAAAAGATGTGGCAAAAGATTCTGTGGTCCGATGAAACAAAAATTGAACTATTTGGCCTAAGTGCAAAGCGTTATGTCTGTCGCAAACCCAACACAGCACATCACCCAGGTAACACCATCCCTACTGTGAAGCATGGTGGTGGCAACATCATGCTATTCGAATGCTTTTCATCGGCAGAGACTGGGAAGTTTGTCTGAGGGCAAAATGGATGGAGCTAAATACAGGCAAATCTTTGAGGAAAACCTGCTTCAGTCTGCAAAAGACCTAAGGGTTCAACTTTCAGCAGGGCAATGACCCCAAGCACACAGCCAAAGCGACACTGGAGTGGCTTAAAAACAAGAAAGTGAATGTTCTAGAGTGGCTCAGTCAAAGCCAGGACTTGAATCCGAATGAGAATCTGTGGCAAGACTTGAAGATTGCTGTCCACCAATGATCCCCATCCAACTTCACAGAGCTTGAACAATTTTGCCAATAAGAATGGGTGAATATTGCACTATCCAGATAAGCAAACCTAGTAGAGATTTACCCCAAAAGACTCACAGCTGCCAAAAAGTGGTTCTACCAAGTATTGACTCAGGGGGGTGAATACTTATCTAACCATGACATGTCAGTTTTTTTTTTTTCATTAACTGTTGTTTCACAATAAAAATTCTCTTGCCTCTTGAAAGTGTTGAGTAAGTTGTGTAAATCAAAAGGGGAAAAAAAATCCAATTTAAATGCATCAAGATTTCAAGTTGTAACACAATAAACTGAGAAAACGTCCAAGGGGGGTGAATACCTACTATAGGCACTGTACATGTCCTGTACATGTCCAAGTGCATTTGATATACAGTTGTAGTCAAATGTTTATATACCCCAATGGAAATTTATAATTTCTAGAAATTTATTGAAAACAATTACAGAAAAAAAAAAAGTTTTGTAGCAAAAGCTTTGGTTTTCTGGATGAGGAAAAAGTTACAAGAAACAGATGTCTACAATTATTTATTTTAGCAATTTTTTTTGCAAAACTCCAAAAATGCCAATTCAAAAGTATTCATTCCCTTACAAGGAAAATGAAATTAATAGCTAATTGAGGCACCTTTAGCAATAATAACCTATTCTAAACGATTAGGATATTTGTCAATGAGCTTTTGGCATGATTCTTTAGTGATTTTTCCCCATTTTTCAACGCAAAACTTTTCCAGCTCATTCAAATTCCGAGGACTTCTCTTGTGCCGCCTTCAACTCACACTAAGGATTCTCAATCGGCTTTAGATCAGAACTTTGACTAGGCCATTCCACAACCTTGATTTTATTCTTTTTTAACCATTATGAAGTAGATTTTGATGTGTGCTTTGGATCATTGCCGTGTTGGAACGTCCAGTTGTGCTTTAAACCAAGTTTTGTAGTGGAGGGTTTCAAATGATTGGCCAATAACTTTTGGTATGTATGATATGGAATCAATTTTACCATGCATTGGAACCAAATTTCCTAAAACATTAGAGGAAAAACAGCCCCATAGAAGGATATTGTCACCTCCATACTTGACAGTAGGTATGGTGTTCTTTTCTTTGTGCCCTCACCAGACTTTCAGCACTACCAAACAGCTCGATTTTTGTTTCATCACTCCACAAAACCTTTGACAAGAACTCATATCCATCATTCAAATGTTGTTTTGCAAACTTTAAGCGATTGTCCTGGTGATGTTTTCCCAAGAGTGGCTTTTTCCTTGGGTGTCACCATGCAATACTCTGACCTATGGTTGAAATGGAAACCCCAGTCCCACTTTGAATATCTTTGGCAGTCAATCTCAGATTGTTATTAACCCTCCTCACAATTCTTCTACTTGTTCTTGGTGAAGGAACCGTCTTTCTTCCAGACCGAGGGAGCATTGTGACAGCACCACAAGTCTTGTACTTCTGAAGAATAGAACAATACTTGAAATTGGGATACTCAAATGCTTGAAAACCTTCTTGTATCCTCCTCCATTTATGACAATAAATAATGTTCTGCCTAAGGTCTTCAGATAGTGCTTTATTTTTTACCATATTGACTTCCTGGTAATGACAGCAATCATCCTGTGCCTGACCCTTTTATACTCTTTAAGAATGTTCACCTACAATCCAGCATTTTCTAGACTTTTCTAGAATTAGGTTCTGCATTATTATACAGAATTTTTTAGCACCTTGTAGACAATACTATCAAAGCATCAAAGTGTATGAATACTTTTCAATTAGCATTTCTGGAGTTTTGCCAAAAAAATGCTGAAATAATTGTAGACATCTATTTCTTGTAAGTTTTTTTTTTCTAATCCACAAAAGCAAAACTTTTGCTACAAAAGATTTTTTCTAATTTTTTTTGCTTTCGAGAAATTTCTAGAAATTATAAATTTCTATTGGGGTATGTAAACTTTTGACTACAACTGTATATGCACATCAGTGAATGTGCCCTTTATAAAACCTGCTGGACTGTTGTAAGTTGGACTATTTGATGCATCATCTAAAATCGATTAGTTACAACACTGCACAGATTCTAACTAATTACAAAATCTATTCTTCAAACTAACATTGAACACAAAAGACACTGAGTCTAGTCAAATCTTGAATTGAATTTCTTTTTTTTTTTTCCCCCCAGTATTTCTCCCAGTATTTCTGAAGGGCCTTCAGAAAATATCTATCCAAAGGTCTCCCTTTGAAAAGCTTCAGATAAATTCACATCCACAGCACCTGTGGTGTTTTCAAAATTATAACGGTAAGAATTACACAAATATTCTGACTGCTTGAAGAATTAGAAACATGAAGGTTAAGAGTTAAGTTTTTATTTTTTTTTTTTTTTTTTTTTTTTAAAGTCACTGAAGTCCTACCTTGGGAAATGATTTTAATATTATAGTAATTTCTTATCATAAACCTACTGAGTAATCAGAAAATTTTACAACATTGTTTTTCCATTCAACAGAAAAGTGCGTAGATGCTCAACCTTTCCAGCAATGGTAGTTTCTGCCAAAGAAAGCTAATGGCATTGCCAGGGTTTTCTTGTTCATCTAACAAGGGGGTTTAATGGATTTTAAGTTTTAAGAATTCATTGATTTAGGCTCCATATTACGGATTAAAACTTCATATTATACAGGCATTGAACGGATTCATTGATGTAAGACAATAAGGTGCTGGGCATTTTTTGGTACGCCAACATTTACACAATGAATACAAGAGAACAAATTTATTTTTAAGTACAAGTTATAAATGTTGAAATATAGCTAAAGGTCAAAATATTTCTATAGCAACAGCAAGAACAAAATCTATCAACACTTTCAGATAGCATATTGAGAGTTTTTGACAAGGCTGATCAAATTTACATCCAACATTAACAGCATTTACGCCAGTATTTCCAGAAACATAAGGTTTGACGTCTGTTCTATTTAAAAAATTCTAAGTGAAAACAAAAGCAAAACTTGACAATTTGGATTTTTAAAAAATAAAAAAAAAGTATTGTAGGGCTGGGACAATGCATTAATTCCATGGAATAAACATCGAAGGTTGGGGAAAAAAAAAAAAAAAATCTACACTCTTATTCCTTGCCTTTCCTTTAAATAATAATAAAATAAAAAATATCCCCTCCCATTATGTAGCACGTACATTTTCAGAGTAAACCCTAGAATCCTCTGGATCACGAACGTGCAAAGGAAAAGCTTTGACAGGATTTAAGTCAGGAATGTAATTCAATGTCCATCACTACCGACGTATGGACAAGCATGGCACAAGAAGCGTAACAGTCACCTGCCATTACATTAAGCAAAACTGGGAACTCGAGTCAAAAGTATTAGCGACATGAAAATTACACGAGAGACACACAGCTGTGAATGTAGCAGAAGCAATCAATCAGATAAACAGTTTGAAGTGGCTGCAAAAGTAATAGCTTGTGTTCATGACAACACTGCCAACGTGTTCCGAGCAATGTCGTTGCTTTCTGCAAGCGAGCATGCCGTTTTACTTTTTGGTAGCGTGGCAAGTGTGAGCTGTGCAGGGCACAATATAAATCTCTGCATTCAGAAAAGCTTGGAGGATGTACGACAAGTCCACACGTTACTGGCAGCAGCAATGAGACTAGTTGCATATTTTAAAAAGAGTATTTACAGCAACAAATGCTTTAAATAGGAAACAAACAAATGCTGAGCACAGAAAAAGCACCACTCAAGTTAATACAGGACGTACAAACAAGGTGGAACACAGTTTATTATATGTTGGAATACCTTCTTGAATTAAAATGGTCAGTTATTCATTTGGTGGAAAAACAACCAGACACACTTTGTCAACCTAGCAGCCTTGGAAAAGAGCATGTTAAGTATCCCTGCAACATCGGTCCCAAGCAGGCGTGTGTTCAGCATAGCAGGGTTGCTTGTGAACAAACTCCATTCTTCTTTGAAACCGGACTTGTAAATAGTTGTTCTTGTGTTCCCAGGTCATAATTTTTTTTTTCCCCTCTAATTAGGTTGCTGTCAAGACATCTTAAGGTAAGACAGTACTATTTTTTATGTTTATTAACTTTTTTGTGGGGAACCTCGCCAACAGCGTGACTAGACATAAATAATTTCAAATGTGTAGTTTTAAGTTCAACTGGAGAAACGTTTACTTGTGATTAGATTTGATGAAAACAGATGTACTTATTTACACGTTTCTTTTACATTAAGAAAAAACGATGCATCGATAGTAAAAAAAAAAAATCATTCCAGCCCTAAAACACGTTTAAAAAAGCAATATGTTACAGACACACAGGCATTAAGGACTGTTAGGATGGTAATGGGCAGACACCAGGGATTTAAGACCCCCAAAGTGCAGTAAATCAGAGTGCAGGAAATCTTTCAGTTTAGTTGTTTGATAATAGCCAAGCCTTCCTGTACAAATTATTAAGTATATGTTACTTTAGACATTTTAAATTCACTAGTCACTCTATCAGGATACAAATAAACAAGGGATTTTTACGGATGCACCCATTATGTGTTATAAAATGCTGCCTATTAAATGCGCTAGGGTACAGCAGGGTTTTCAATTAGTTTTAAGGTATGTGGCGCTGGTAGCAGAGTGCACTGATCTCATTGTGGCATGTAGTGCTGATGGAGGTGTGGGAAGGGGGTTTGAAAAAAGGATTAAAATGGTGCATTCTGGAGCAATTTTGGATGGTTTAAGCATGTGGTCTGCTTGTAGTGTCTGACAAAGTACTCCGTTAGTGCAATGCAAGAGCTTTATTTCAGCACTGCTCACAGCAAGGCAAGATCAACAATCAACAAGAAGAACAATTGACTTTTGGGGCATCAAGGTCCTTGCAATATAAGACCGCATCTTTAATTGTGTGCTATAATATGGGAAACAGCATGCTGCAGCTCCAATGGTCAGTATTATGTCCAAGTCCTGATCTGACAGCACAGACAGCTTTAATGATTACATGTTACCGTTTATTTTTCAGTAAAAAAAAAAAAAAAAAAAAAAAAAAAAACAAGTTTACAAATTGCAGTGAGTTAGTTCTGCTATGTTGGATACACAGCAATCACATTGTCACTTATTTTAAATATTTTCATTAGCACAATCTGAGAGCTATTTTAGTGCATGGCAGTTTATTTTAGTGCAGTCAAGTAAGCTCTTTTTCATTTGCCATTTCTTTTTTTTTAAACCGTTGCATGAATTGTAAATAAGTGCAAGGTATTTTTGTCATTTGTAGTGAATACGAACATCTGATTTTTGTATCCGACTCATTTTTGTAGCACTCATTTTTTTATTTTCACTATTCTTGTTCTAAATTTATTGAATGCAACTGTTCATTTTAAACAGTTTTGTTTTTACACAACAGTACTCGCACACATTTAGTCACCATCACAACTGTTGTGTTAAACTGGCGTTACTGTATTCTGCTGGTATTACAGCACCTCTGCACTGAAGCATTTTGCCGATCAGCTGACAAAGGGCTCAGCTCATATCCCATCATCCCTGTCTTCTTAAAGGCATACATCCTCTGTACATGAACCCCCATCTTAGACAAGCACCTGGGTACAAATTTTTACAATATCACAGCAAAGGAAATGCATATATGTATAGCTATTATGTACTGTATATCTCCTTACAGTATGATAATGCGACAAAAAATGGACTGACTGCTAATACGCGAAAACAATCTTAATATATTTTTAATAAAGTAGCTGGCGGTATTAGGCTGTGGTGCAGGCATTATTTCAATACAGGATTTGTGGGATTTACAACACTTTATCAGACATTTCTCAATGTCCCTTATTTTTTGGGATGTGCAGCAAGAGTCTACGGCTAATATTTTCCCCTACAGGCAAATCGCTGGAAAATATCCCTCACCATAGTAAATGTATTACATGGGCAATTTGCCCACAGTGGAAAATCAGGCCCTACATCTACCTTCATGAAATAACATTAAAAGAATCAGTCATCGAGGAAGAACTGAGAGTGAAACGAGTTTGAGAATATCACACTTCCATCACAGGAGAGAGTCCCCAAACGGGTGACTAATATAATGTGTGAAGAGAACGCAATTTACTCTCTTAAATAGTCTCAATATTACACTGTTAATAACAGGCACATTGCAAATTCAAGTGTGCAATTTGAACGAGATATTAAAGTATTGAGTCAGTCAGGAGGAAACTCCAATGAAGCACAATTCAGACCTAGCTTCAGTGATTCATGACAGCTGCTATGAATTCACATGCGATAACGAATATCATTTAGGCAGCCTCTCTGGAATAAAGATTTAATCCACATAACATGTAGCTAAATAATCTATCATCTTTTCATGAGTCATTAATGCCTAATAAACACCTTCTGTAATCCACATCCCTTCCAGATGTGTAAAACAAGAAAACATGGCAATGGAAACAGTATTTACCAAGGCTCTTGCAAGCACTATAAAATGTTTAACCACTTTGCAGGAGGTATTCGATTTTTGTATGCCACAATTTTAATCTGTATGTCACTGTAAGAACTCATTGCATAGCATCAATTCTCAACCTTTATAGGGGGCACAGCAGAGATAGTCAAAAAATATATTCTATACAATAAATCCTCAATATGACTATCCTAGATAACAAAAATTTCCTCATTCCTCATTTCCTTACTTAAAGGTCTTCCTTTGAACATATTAATAGTGTAAATTAGATCAGAAATGATTAGTATATTTCAAATCATTTAAAATATTTTGTATGTGTTGCTCCCTCCCAGGTTTCCACTGAAGAGCCTTATTATGGTTGCCTGCATGTCCCTCACTTGCTTTGCGGAGGTGATAGCAGGCAAGAAAGTCGCTTTGGGCGATAAATATTTGAGCTCAGCTGAATGCATGGGCTCAAATGGAGGCTTCATGAGTGCATTAAGCACCACGTTTAACCTCCAGCAAGGAACAATGTCCGTCATAGGCAGCCAAAGCTACCAAGCCCCTTTCAATAATTGTTGCGCTAGGAAGTGTGCTCCTGGAGAGACCCAAGTCAATTTTGACATGGCAACCCAAAATAGCTGCCAGATAGACCTTTAACGTGGAGGGGGATGTCCCCTTGTCAGAAAAGGTCCTGCAAAAATTGCAGTAGAGCCTCAATGCAATAGGTCATGATGTCAAACTCATGAGGCAGGCAAATCTGAGACGCCCCACTTGTACCCATACTGGGAACATATGGATGCTGCTCTGGCATTTTGTAGGGTGTCAATAACCCTATTGGACAGACCCATATGGCTCAAATGCAGCCGTTCAGGGGCCAGACCTAGAGCTGCAGGCTCGATGGGTTGGTATGTCACAAAGCCCCCTGTGCCTGACTGAGCAGGCCGCTGTGCATGGGCAGTCTCCACAGCTGGATGCTCAGGAGCTGCGTCACGGTTGAGTCTCCTGGGCCGATAAAGGCCTACTAGGAGCACCTTGGCCCGGTCACGTCTGATTTTCCCCAGACACAGGGATGAGGGCGAGTGGTGGAAAGGCATATAACAGTTGCCTCGGCCACTAGTGTGCCAAGACATCTACTGCCAGCGGGTCCCTGCCTCATATTATGGAGAGCCAGAGGGGACAGTGGGTTTATTTCTGGGAGGCAAAGAGATTAATCTCTGCTCTCTCAAACCTCTCCCAAATGAGGCTCACCACCCTGAGGTGAAGCCTCCAATCTGAGAAGAGGTTATCATGTGCCTAGAGCAAAAGCTTACAGGCCATGCATATGGAGACTGGGGGACATAAGGCTGCCCTGGTGGTTGATGTAAGCCGACGCTGTTGTGTTATCTAAATGGACAAGCACGTCTCCCTTAAATCTCCTGCAAAAAAAATGTGCAAGGCCAGGTAAACTGTCTGCAGCTCCAAAACACTGACATGGAGACCCTGCCAAGGGGTGTTCTACACACCTTGCACCCCCTGCCGTTCCATACAGTGTCCCAGCCCAGACTGGACGCATCCTTGGTGATGACTTCCCTTCTGGTGACATTGCCCAGTGCTACGCCGAGGCATTGACGGGTGGCTGTTTCCACCCTGAGAGCGCCTTTAGACAGTGACCCTGCTGTTGAACCAGGCCTGCAGTGAGCGCATGCGCAGGAGACCCAAGTGAGGGTCTGGGAAGCTGCTGCCGTCAAGCCCAGAAGTCTCTGGAATGTCACTACCGTCACTACCGTGAGTGCTCGTTGAGCTGAAACAGCTCTAAACAGATGGCTATTCTCCGCACTCTGTCGTCCGACAGAGTGGACAGCATAAACCTGGAGTCCAAGCACACTCCTAGATAGCAGACTGTCTGAGAAGGCATGAGCTGGCTCTGTACATGATTCACCATAAGACCCAAATGTTGAAGGTTGGCGGTGACTAGTGGGCATCTGCCTGTACTGGAGACTGGGCACAAATGAGCCAGTCGTCCAGATAATTGAGCACTCTGATTTCTGAGTCTCAACAGGGCCAGGATAGCGTCCATGAACTTCGAGAAGGTACAGGGAGCTAGGGAAAGGCCAAATTGCAAGACAAGGAACTTGTACACTGTCCCCTGAAAGGCGAACCGCAGGTACTTCCCTGGGCGCTGTACAGCCCGTTTTTACAGAAGAGCTGCTACCCTACAAGACGCCACATCAGCAACTTGTGTGTCCGTGACTGATGTTGTAGTCACGCTCCAAAAGGGAGGGGGACCGTGTTTGAACTGCAGTGAGTAGCCGGTTTGAATGGTAGTAAGCACTCAGATGTCCGTGGTGCACTGACACCAATACTCCAGATGGCTCCCTGAAAAGGGGCCCTGGGCCTGTGGCAGAAAACTCATAGGGCTGCTGCTCTGCCTGTGGCTTGGCCTGAGGCCAAGGGCGGCGGAACCTATTAAAGCCTCTGCAGCGAGCAGCTGCAGGCCGATTATGACCACTGCAGCATCTCATCCACTGTGGAGAGGCAGTAGGCTTGTCATCAAAAATCAACTGCGTTGCTTCGCCTTCTGTAGGCAGGGCTCTTGCAAAATTGCAGTGCGCCTCTTGATCAGTGGTAGAAGCTCTGCCGACAGAGAGTTTAACTGCTGGGGAAGTACTGTCAGATTCCACATCATCCAACAGAAACTGTTCGTCCTCCTCCTCAGAGCCAGCGATGGACAGTATATCCTCCTGTGGCCCCAAGGGGACAGGTGACGCCGAACATTCAGCGATGACCATTCCTTGGAGCAGAGGAAGATGAGGAAGACTGTTTCCTACTTGGGCTACTTTCCCTGTGTATCGTCTGGTCTCCCTTGGCACAGAGCCATGAGGTGAGAACGCAACCACCACTGTAACAGAGGGTGATAAGAAAGAGCGATGTGCAGGAGTAAGGGATGCAGAGCGTTCTGTAGAGCTGTAGGAGAGGCTTTCTCAAGCGTGCTCTTAGGAGACAGGTGCACAAAACTCACCAGATCACCAGTGCCTCCTTGGCATTCTCTGGCACCAGGCAGGAAGAGTATCTGCCATGCTTGACCTCAATAGGCAGACTGGTTTTGCATGTCTCATTGGAATAAAACCCAGGCATGATGCAAGAAGCAAGCAATGCAGTTTAGAGACGTTGCCTCAATCTGCTTATAGATGTGAGCACCGGTCGGTAGTGGATCGTGCAGGACCAGGTAGAAACCAGGTTGGTACCAGGTCGGTTCGGTACTGGTGTGGTGACTTTAGCACCGGGTCGGTAAAAGAACGGCCACAATAATTACAAGAAAAAATTTTAAAGGCAACAAGTACTTATCTGAACCAGACTCTCCTGTCTGTCAGTCTTAAAAGGAAGGTGAGCGCAGTACTTCTATGCCGTCGGGGGCAGGCTATGACTGTGTCACAGGCTCTGCGAGCAGCTTTGATATATCTTATTCAGGTTTCGGGTCTAAGAGGTAAATATCCATACGTTAATGGTTACATTTCGCACTTGACAGGGAACTGGATTTTAAAACATTTAATATTATAGTAAGTTTTAATAAGAAAACAATTTTTGATTCTATGCCTTCTTAATATAAACCATTTACACTGCAAGTCTTTTTTGCTTGCCCGTTTACAAATTAGATTGAGTTTTATTTTCTCATCTAGATTACTGTACATGCGGCTAATGAAGGCTGCACAAGTGCATCACTGAACACAGTTTTGTACAGTATGCTACACCTGCAAAGTTTGTGAATCAACATTGTTTATTTTGCTGAAAGGACATAAGATGAAGATGGAAATTGTAAACTTATTTTGAATATGCATTTCTACATTATGCATCCTTATGTACCTCTAAAGCATATCAACCAGGAATGAATTCATAGTTCCCAGGCTAATTTTTGTGATAAATTTAACATATAATGCTGCCATATAGAAAAATCAGACGAAATAATTTTGCTTTTGGCAGAATGTCTGCTGTACCTGCTTCTGGTTTGCATGAATGGAGAATTAAACATAATCATTCACCAATAAATAGCCTGCCTTTGTGTTCCACTGTGAAGATGGCAACGATTGAATAAATAGGATAAGGATAGCCAACTGCTTATCAAAATACATTTTATAGCCAACAGTGCAGTGCAAAGCTAAACAATGTGTTGCCCCTCCCCCAAATATGAATCAAAACAAAATGCAGAAAAAATGCAAAGTACAAGTAAGACTATCGAATCAGTTTAAAAACTGTGAGACTCCTGGCTTTGCAGATGGAACTGAAACATTGTGCTTCACCTCTGTTAGTCAATAAAAAAGGGAACAATCAGAAAACAATTCCCCCTATTACTTAGGAAATGATGCACTAGAATTGAGATTCTGATGTGGGATCTGCATGCTTACTCGGTTGCTTGCTTGTCATAGCAGATCATTAACGGATCTTAATTAAGTTACCACTGGCACTCCCAACAACTTTAATTAGTTGAATGACAGCAAGAGCAAAGACTTTGTAAATACTGAGTTGGCCTCTAGACCTGTTAAGAGCCACGTTCACTTTACCTTGCCTTTAACCTGTGTAGAAAGTGACCGAGGGATTATCAGATAATTGATAGCTAGTTAATCCCTCGGTCACTAACGGGAGCAAGAGAGGAGAACAGAACGAAAACTAAAATACAAAACCATCGGATCAGTGAAGGCGATTGTCCAGCCTGACCGAGGCATTTGTTTTGGTGTTATTGATTTTGTTTTTGTTTAAATATTTATTTTCGCTCTGTGAGCAGTTGTTGTGTTTAAATATTTTATTTATTTTCATTTAAATAAAACAGTACCTGTCAGTGTTTCTCTTCCTACATCTGGCCTTATGTCACCACGTCTACTCTGTCACAAACCACTTTAAAAGTGGCTGTCAAGGGTTCACCAATACACATTAAAACAGACATTTTGATACAAAAAGTATGCCTGTGGAACTCGAAATACAGTAAAGACTTTGCATTGATTACATTTAATACAATGTATTTTTAATATGCAGTGTACTATACTGTATGTGCATAATCAAATGAACAAGAAAGCTGTAAACAAACACTGCAGTGTTCAGAATAAAGCAACAATACTACTGCATGGTGGGCCATTTCAATAAAGCCACTTTTTGCAAAGTTATATTAAGTGGGGTGGAAATCCACTGTATGACTAATAAATGGGAGTGATATTAATTGGAGTATGAAAATTGCCCAACTGATATTATGAGGACCCTGTCACATTAACAAGAGTTATGTTGAACAGGTTTGACAGTACAGTGCATACATTCTTTCAAATGTATTACAGGATTCTGCAGTCAATGACTAAAAGACTAAAAAAAAAAAAAAAGGACTCAAGTAATGCTACTGTAGAAAATGGAAAACAATGTGAGCCTCATTCTACAGTATTTTTCACGACTGTAGCAATTTACAACACTTTCATGAAATACAGACTGTCTGGATAGCGCCTATGTGGACGTTGAACAAACAGATTACATTCCAGCCTGAATTGTGCACCTACTATAAATCAAGTCTAGTTCAAAAGAACCCCCAATTATCCATTCAAAGTTGCATAAAAAATAGTTTAGGTTTTGTATGGTGCAGCAATATAAATACTACCGATGGTTTATTAGGCTACAATGAGTCCTGCAAAACAGTAAAGATTAGCCAAATAACTAACTATTGCAAAACAGCAGAAAAAAGGTCCTGTAGTTCATTTCGACAATAGGTTGAACTGACAGAGAGGAAAAATCAGTCAGCTACTGTAAAGGCAGCTAGATAAAAACCTATTCTAAAACGGTGCCGTTTTGATAGGTGACCTGAAAATCATCTTTCAAAGAGGCAACGCTGTATCCCATCTAGTACAGTACCACAAAAGGAACACAGTGTGAGGAACAATATACAGTATGGGATCATGGAACACTTTTTGTATTAATAAAATTGTATTACTGCATATTAAATTTAAACAAAATGTGTGTATTCTGAGTATACAACGCAGTGTGCCATTTGCATCCATTTAGGATACAGTGGCAACAAACACTACGAGATCAGCTAAAATGTATGGTATTATAATAAAGAGCTGGGTACTATATTCACAACAAAGGGCTCCATCTTGTAATTTAACCCCTGTCCTCAGTTTTCTGTCTAACAGCGACTGTACAAAGCAAAAGAAAACATTAAACAGAAAAGTCAATTTTCCCAACAGGAATGTCCACCCCAAACAGTTGATTTTAAGCTGAAATGACAGAGATGCACAGATCATGGCATCATCAACGCGGATGTATTTAACGGTCTATAACTCCCCATCCGTAGTGGATGTTATTGTATAGATTTACTTGTAAAAAAATGTACAGGGACAGTTCCCTTGCTTCACCTCACAGCTTTATGAGTGCAGTGTAATCTTGACAAACATCCTGCCATGCAGTCCTGGGACCATAGAGACTGAAAATGTCAGCTAAATTGTGTGGGTGGTGGTTTTGTGATACAGACTACCTACCACTTTGAGACAAAACTCACTTTACTTGTAACATTAGACAGAATCAAACCCAGACAAAAGGCACTGAAGGTGCACCACCTAGCCCATTTTATGTTTTGTTTCACTGTTGAAATGTCAATGCCTATAAATCATGTTTATTACTTCAAATGAGTAAGCTGACATTGAGTGCTATATCAGTGCTTATTAAAATAGACATGCTCATTTAAATACCCGCACTATAGAACGTAAGTGAAAGTGTCAAAATGCAGTAATCAAGTAAGACAGTAAGGTCTTCTGTATTTAAATACCAGTACTCTAACATAACATTATTACTGCAGAAGAGTATATTTTCTTTATCATTAGAAAAAATGTGTAACTTCGAGATGTCTTCACTTTTACAGACCCACTGTGTATTACAGCTACATTTCTCACAAGCCAAACCTAATTTTTGAACCCAATATATCCGATGGCATTCCTGAGCATTTAATTTTGACAGACATTATTTGATCCACATTTCTAAGGGAATTGAGATGCTGACACGAAATCAGATGATTACTACTGTAAAGCAAATGTGTTCCTTCATCTAAATCGAACACAGAGAAGAAAGCCTCAGTGACACGTTTCCTGAATTAAATCAACACAAGCATTAACAGTGCAGTAGTGTCTTTCTACCGTTTTTCCAGCTAAATGCAGACACAGAACCCAGTTCTGAAGTTCTCAGAATAATCCTGATATGTACAATTTGCACAGCAATTGTTACACTGTACAGTCCTAAAGCTACATTTACACTACAGTATGTCTCGTTGTGAAGCTGCAACAGCCTAGCTCTGAAAAAAATACTGTGACCTAAATAATCACAAGAAAGCTAACAATGTATTTTTACATACATTATTACCAAAAACAGAGAACCAACAACTATCAAAACACTACTACTTTCCAACACAGAACAGCCAGAGAATATAGAGGACCGTGTGACAAATGCTGATTACATTCCACATTCGATTAAATCTTAAAAACACATTATCTCTGTTTAATCAATTTATACATTCCGAGCAAATTCTCAGCCTCTCCCTCCCCTACCTCCAAAGGGGTCACATCCTATTTGTAATGCCATCCAGTTATCAACACAGCCCCACTTCCTGCTCTGCTGCTGATAACATGCTATTTTCAAAATGGGAGTGAACATGACAATCCCATGGGCACGCCTTCCTGTGTTTCCATCACATTCCCTTCCACTCGGAAAGACAGTTAGATTGGGTCGGGATAATGCCTTCAAGCACTGTTACTCTGCTTTGGGATGCAAAGAGAAAAAGTCTCTGGTTGTTTTTGTTTTTACTGTATGTACCGGTCATGGAAATGTTGGCAAATGACTTACTGTCACACGTAGTTATCCATCAGATCAGTTTTTATTTGTATTCCATACAGGTCTATTCTAACTGAAGCCTGTTTTCAGCAAAGTCTGTTTACATTCAGAGGTTGTTTCTGAATGTGGAAAACTGTCCAGCTGGACTACTACAGCAACAATATCCATGTCGATACAAAACACTGATGACTGACAAAAACACATATATATCCCGGTCATTAGGAATATGCATCCCCCAGCAGGGCATACTAACTGGGTGTACTTATTTGCTGTATTTCTAAAATATTGTGTTGCTAAATTGCATAATTGTAATACTGTATTTCTCTTTCTAAGATTAACGTAAAACATACAAGAAAATAAACAGTGCTATTTATAATCTCTATTCTGTCGATAATCACCCAAGGTGGAAGCTCTGAATTATTTCGCATCTAGAGTTTCCATGGCATAATGCTGCTAGCAAAACGTGTGTCCTGTTCAGCAGGCTCTATGGAACTCACTTTGGTCCTCACGACTGATTGAATCTCCCCCAGAGCCCTCATTACAGCTCTTGTTCTACCATTACATCAGAGCTGGGTGAAAACAACATCTGTAACAAAGCCTTTGGGTTAAACATGGAAGGTAGGTATTTAGGAGTATCTTGGGTATTTTAAATATTCTGCAAGCAGCAGTTAACAAAACTATAAAGCATAAAACACAGAATTTAATTTGCACATTGGTGCTGAATAAAGCTAGTTGGTAGAGCACCAAGAGGGTCACTCTACCCTTAGTGGTATGTATGCACTAGAGTGCATTCAGCACTCTGCAAGCCATGCGATACCAATACATTTATTACACTGACCACAATACAAATTACTAACTATAGCGCAGTATAATAAGACTAACAAAGTGAAATTTGACACTGTAGATACACTACTGCAATATGGCGTCATTGCTACCAGAATACAGCAGTTAGCTGGATCATAACATTGTTCATCATTCACTTCAGCTGGATTTGAAAGCCGGCACAGTGCAAACCTTTAAACTGTGTACTAATAAGATTAAAATTACAGTTGCCCTACTGTTGCATTTATCAAAAGCATATCTTCCTCTATTTTTACTAAAGGATGTATATATTTGTGAAGGCTGTAATGTTTTTGTTCAGTATGTGCCTTTACAACCATTTAAAATTACTGCTAAAAAAGTCCAACTTCCATACATTTTAGGTATCAATGGTATGATAAATGTTTTAGTTACAGATTTGTAAATAAGTCACATTTTTGCTCTATGCCTCTGTGATACCATCGTATGTGTGTACTGTACATAAAATAAATATATAAACAAATATATGTAAACAATAATGTTATATGTAATACATTATGCATTTTTAATATTATTTACACGACTCGTGTTTATTCTAGACATAATGACACAAGCCACAGAGCAACAACATTCGTGATCATTTACTTTCAACTTTCAGGTTTCGAAATCAATACAAATATATAAAAAATAGGCTACTTTGAAATCGGCACAATCGTTTGTAAACAGGTAGGTCGCATAGTTAACACAATAAGCATTAATTATTTAGATTGTTTTAGCCATGTATGTCAAGGACGTTTTTAATGACGTCCTGTCAAAAAAGTAAAAGATCGCAAAATGCACCCAACAACTGCTGCACATGCCCATCGCCCGTATTTTACACCAGACATGAGCAGAAGAAAAATTAGACGTGCTTGAGGGACGATCTCATTTTACTCATGCGCAATGCGCCAGGAGATACAGGTTTCTGAGGGGGTACTGAATTGGTTACAATACCGGCAAACTCGCAATGTAACTCAGAAATGACTTTAGATAAAACTTCTACCAACGGGCCATTTGCATAAATTCCGCTTGCCTCTGAATTAATCAAAACTCTTTGAAGCCACTCTAAGATGTACAAAACGGTATTATCACCGTTATTAATTTCTAGCATATTTCTCGCCAGAATAGTTTTTGTCGAGCGTAATTCTGTAGCTGGGTCGCTACGTCGGACCTAGCAGCTTCAGCCATGTGAACCGAATAAAATAAAAACCGTTGTAAAAAAGACGTAAGGATTAATAATGTTATTTAATATACAACTACTTACAAACAAAACAACAAGACCCTTTTTAATTTCTGCAGACGGCACAAGACCTCTACCATTTCTCAGTTTGAAAATCAAAGTCTCTCATTGGCTGAACAGGTTAACAGGTAACATGGAGGAAAACTGATCTCCCCGATGTGGAAAGGGTGGGAATGGGCGGGGCTGATGGGATTGATTGGCAGTTTGCATCAAACGGATAAAAAGCACATCGAATGACAAAGTTCACATCAAATGGATAAAAGGCGCACTGAATGAATAAAGCTCATGTTTGATGCTCGTTTTTAACATTCAGCTGTTGCATTTAGCATTCGATGGTAGTGTTTAACATTCAATACTTTAGTATTCAATCGTGAATGTATTATTTGATGTTAATTTAACATGTGATGTTAATTTAACATTTGATACATTAATTTATCCTAATATATCCTAATATATTTTATGCTAGTATTTATTATTTGATGCTAAAATTCAATACTTGCTTAAATTTAACGTTTAATGAATTGTCATTCATTATTTAATTTTTGTTACGTTCACCTCCCACAGACATCAGAGTATTAATTGAGTCTAGAGTGACCAGATAGCAAGAGTGAAACATTCGGGACACTTAAGTTGGTGCGGGGAGGAATGAAACCCTGTTTAAATGACCTTCTGCACAACGCAGAAGACGGAAACTACGTATCTTTCTTCTGTAGACAGGCTTTTTTTATTCAAAGCACACATTCAAAACACTTGCATTTCACTTTTCATTTTGGATTGTGTTGTTATAACAATTTAAATGTTTGTATTTAATAATTGAAGTTGTGTCCACTTTGTTTTTGTCTGCACTGATGATGTTCAAAGCCAACAAGTGGAAAGGGGCGTGTCTGTAATCTGATTGGCCACATTGTAAAAAAAAAAAAAAAAAAAAAAAAAACCTTTCCCGTTCGTTTTTCTGTCTTTCACTGTTGACAAGTTACGTGGTAATTTATCAGCAGTTCAAAGCTTTCAGAGAATACTGCATTCTTACAAATAAGAGCCTTCTACATTCAGCATTAAGAAAACCTCATTGGAGGTGTATTTTAATTATATTCATAATAATAATAATAATAATAATAATAATAATAATAATAATAATAATTAATAATAATCTTGTCAGTCCTGCTGACAATTACCAGACAGTTTTTCTTCATTGAAACTATCACCTTGTCTGTGTCCCATATGCAAAATGTAGTGTATACATAATACAACTGAAATCAAGTATAATCATAATTGCATTTATATTTTGTGATATTAAATCATACAATTATATATAGTTTTTGGACAAATCTCCAGTAAAAAGTTATTTTTTAAAAAGACTAATTAACTTTTTTTAAAATTATTATTACAATTCAGACACCGTCACACCCATAACGCTGGACTTCAGATTGTACTATTAAAATATTAAACACCTGATGTATTAATTAATATGAATTTGAGGAGCAGCCAAATCTTCCTTACAAAATTACATGAAATGTTTTGGTGCAGGTCCCAAAAATCACAGACGTTTGAGAACACGTTAAGTGACCAGGCAATGCTTGTCCATTTCTGTCACATCCATAACGCAAGTTGTTTTGGGCAGCAACTTTTTTTTGTGAGACTTTGAACCCTGGAATTAACAGGACAGTTTAAAAAATACTTTATCTAAATAGTCTATAACGTTTCTTTAATTCATTAAAGGAGAACTTGTGTATGGTAACAAAGATTCTGTGTGCCCAGGTAGAGTAAAAGGGGAGAGGGAGAGGAGTTGTTTATTCACATCAATCTAAAAGATGTCTTCATAAAAGATGTCTTCAAAATCAATACATTTTGTTGCTAGTCAACAAGGTTCCTTTTCTTAATTTCTGACTGAGAACAAATTGATCAGATAAAAAAAAAAAAAAAAATCTGCTATGTTTTCATTAAGGAGCTGGCGTCGTTTGCCTTCAAGCATTGAATCAGTCTATAAAAAGAATAGAGAAGCATCTTTGTATTTCTCAACTTTGGAGCTTTTGGAACCAGCCATATCCTCCACTGACACAAGAGTTGCTGAAACAGATTAGTGTGGGGGTATGACAAAGATATGCTGAAGTCACAATACTAAACAGGAGAACTTGTTCAAGCAGCCTTGTCAACTTACTGGAGGATCCCCAACGAAATACCGTCAATATATACACATGTTAAAAAGTTGCCAAGTCCTTCCCTTCTTTCACAGGCTTAAAATAACTTCAGGTGCTGATGATGGAAAGCCGAGCTGAAAAGCACCTTCGCTTACCCTGACATCATTCTATTTCCTAATGATGAGGAGAAACAGTTTGGAAACAGGTGTATCTTTGGACAGCAAATGAAATGTTGGCCAATGCTGGAAGCTGGCTAAGAAATAGCATTCTCATAAACATTAGCAGCTCAGCTCGACTCAATTCCCAAATAATGTATTTGGCCAACTGAATTCTGAGAAGCAACCGACACATTCAAAACAGCTGCCAGTTTTTTGACATTGCAATGGTAATGGAAATATTAAAAAGGGTTGGGTTTGTGCTGCCATCCATTTAACCCTTAGCAGTCCATTTATTCAGTGCCTGTCAGGCATGTCAGGTCCAACTTATTTTCACATGCACTGTTTAAAAGTTTTTTTTTTTTTTTTTTCCCACCCAAGAATAAAATAGGTTTAAAAGGCACTACACATGAACAGGAGACTCAGTACTGCATCTCCAGCCCCACCCCGCCCCTTGTTCGCTGTTATTTATCATATACCTCTTCATAGTTGTGCATACTGATAAATCATCTCCTGATCACTCGTTTTATCACTAAACTCCTCAATAATGCGATCCAAGTAATTATTTTATTATTACTGTAACATGTCAAAAACCTCTGCAAATGTCTGTGATATTCTTTGAGCGCTGGATGTGGAAGCAGCTATCTTGTTTGTTTGTGTCCGTGTTATCTCTGTGGTGCAGGGACTGTGTATTGCTCAGATCCGCCCCCTTTTTTTTCGGCTTCTCTCTGCTCCTATCGGTATCACTCGGTCATTGAAAGGTTTTCTCTGCTTTTTCCAGTGAAAAAAAAAACGACTACAGACCTGTGCTTGACATCTTTTTGATGATGCTGGACAGGAAAGGGAAAATTTTAATGTCGGACCTAGTCCGACACAGGACCGCAAGGGTTAATGTATTTTTTTTTCTTTAGCTGTCCAAGTTATCATTTGCACAGACTATTCTTTAAACCAGACTTACACAATGTTATAGAAGGTGTTTATGTTAATTACAGACCAGAGCAGAAGAAAAAGCTAAATGTGTAATACTAGAAAACAGTGTAGCACAAGGTTGAGGAATAGCAGCACTACTTAATTACTCGCCTTGCAAAAAAGACAGTGAAAAATAAGATACAGGACATGGGGTAGAAAAGCAAAGAGCAAACCGAACAGAGTCACACCCTGAGCTTTATTCACATAACAATAAATTAAACAATGCCTCGAGATAAATTAAACCGAAAAGCAGCAACATTCAACAAAATGAAACAGCAGGATAAAAAGTCAACCATGCAGCATGATTATTCTATACTGTTGAAACTAATTCCCATGGAATTACCTTAAAGGATTTCACACCACAGCAAACACACACTATCATAAACTTGCAGGGTATTAGCCTAGCATGGCAAATCGCAACCAATGTGTGTTGCATTTACAGCCCATGGTTTGATGTTCACACTGTTTGAGGCAGCTTTGTTATAATAAACTGCAATAGAGCATGTTTTATTCCTCTACTCTTAAAAAAAGCCTACCAATTTCCAAATTAACTACTGGTCATTGTAAGTCATAATTAGTTACAAGCTTACATAGAAACAAAAATCCACACAATGAAAAAAAAAAAAAAATTAAAAATACTTTACCCAAACAGTGAAACACTATTTCCAAAAGAAAGGGCTGTACCAATTGCAATTTATGAGCATCTTCATGATATGCAAAAAAACCCACACAATACAGGAACACCTCCTAAGAGAACACTTTGGCTTAGGGAACAACCTTGTGAGGAAACAGAATTTTCCCATTGTAAAGGCTTGCCTAAAGGAATAGGAACTTTGCTTAAAAGAACACTTTTGCAGGGCAGGATTAACACACAGGCAAACTAGGCAGCTGCCTAAGGCCCAAAGTCATGGGGGGACCGAAACGATTAGATTTATTTATTAAACAGATACGGAATTGCTGGCAAACTGGAAGAACTTCACTCACTGACCAATCAAACTTGCTGACCTGGAACTTACTCTCATTCACTTTTGCACGGCGACAAATAAACTCCAGGTCAGCCAGTTTGATTTTGCTTAAATACAGCAAATAATGTCTCTTTCGGGGGCAGTAAAGTAAACACAAGAAACGGGAAGAAGAAGAATGCAAGAAGCAAAAAAGGGGAGCATTAGAAATTTTACAAATTGTTCTTGAAAGCCCCGAACTGCCGAAAACCCTATGGCCGACTCTCTGGAGATCAGTATTTTCCTGAAGCATGTCAAAACCCACCTCTGATCAACAGTAAAGCAGGAAAGCGACCTGCTTTTTTTTAGCAATTGAGAAAGAACTAAGCCACATTAAACTGCATTTGACTTATGGTCGCCAACTGTGCACACATTTAAGGCCAATCAGTAAAAAAAAAAAAAAAAAGTCACATTTTAACACAAACATAAATAACAAAAAATGTCAGTGATTTTGGATCATAATAAAGTATAGTATATTTTTTGTATTGCTTTGCGGCTTTCCCAATCAGCTCAAATGACATATCCCTAAACCTTATTTGATGGCAGTGAAAAGATGAATGACAATTAAACAAACTGTGCTGAAATTAGCATGCATGCTCTTCAACCAAGTAGCCAAAGCACAGCGAGCTTGAGAGGCATTGTCCACCTTGTATGCTTTTACCACAGATTGCCACTGGAAACATGCTGGATAGCCTAGATGGAATTCATGCAGTAACAAGTGACTGACTTTGACAGATCTCAGACAGGATCCTGCAACTGATGAAAACTGGCAAAAAATTGCACTCCTGTCTACACCTAGCAGAGAGCCACGTTTTCTTGCATTTGTCAAGACAGAATGGAATTCTGGAATAGAAGTTGGAATGGAATTATGACTAACAAGACTGCTGTTAAGAGCACCAGCTTCAGACCAACTAAGCAAATGATCCAGCCTGCAAATGTGTTTATCTAAAGAAATATAAGTACACAAAACGACCCTATTTTAGAGGAGACAGAAGATAAAAACTCTAAGTTATAAACATCTACAAGTAAACATTTGAAGACAGACCAATCTCATCTGAATAGCATGCACCAGTCATATTTTTATACTGTAAAAATAATTATCTGAAGGGTCAGGTGTGGATGATAATGGAACACTGCGATATCAAAACAAAGGTCCTTCGGATGAGATGCAAAACAAAGGTCCTATTGTAAGTGACTGCAGCAGCAATTGTGATGCATAGTTCACCCCCATAGTCTTTGTAAGTCGCTTTGGATAAAACAGCTGCTAAAATAACTAATTTAAGAAGTGCATTCCAGTCACTGTGGTCCACAGCATATGCATTCCAGAAGATAAGCAACATGATGAATATTTGCATGTACCAAAACACAACTTTAAAGTCATTGGGGAGCATGACTACAGGTCTTACATAGCAACCAAACTTACTGTTTGAGTAAGGGATTACAGTACCTGCACCTCCTCCTCTCCAAGGCTTAAAAGATGATTACAGAAAAAAGTACAATATAAGTTACAGAGAACATATCCATTTTTTTTAGAGATGAATTATTTCTGTTGCTCATCTTTCTCCAAGCTGATTTTAAGAACGGGGACATATACAGAAAAATCATACCTACTATATAAAATATTACAGGTCACCTTGACAAACACAAGCTAATCTTTCTGGTTGATAATATATCAAACAGATCTCATCTTCCAGCAAAGGTCTATGACCTGTACAAATTATATAACAATGACAAATAGGTTGCACATATTTTAATTACCGCCATAAAAGGGAGCAATCTATTCCATTGCTAAAAATAGTGTGAGACAGGCATCCAAATGAATGAATGATGAATGAATGTATGAAAGTGGGCACTACAAGGTCATGCAAAACATTTCCAAACCAATCAACTGACCAGGAGAAGAAGGAAAAAGGTGTTATCCTGCAATATACAAGGAGGACACTGCAATCACATAGTAAAGTTGAAACATGATGAATTGAGTAAGAAGCCTGGTAAACAGCAATACATTGATTTTAGCGACATGGAGATAAAAGTAGATGATACAGTCAGCCGACACTTGCCACTGGGGATTTGCCATTATAGCACGCTTCATGTTGTAAAGCAGTGTGCGTACATAATAATTACTGTACATCCTACATTTACAACAGTCATCTGTTGACTCATCTGAACAAGACAAGTCAACTGCCCTACGACACTTTCTTCCACTATTGTGAGTCTTACTTAACCTCTAAACCCAATCTCTACTTGTTCAGTCACACCGAGTCCTGGAAGATCACATCGTCAAACACTGTAAATCCAGACATATTTGCGGCCAAAATATTTGGCGTATTACACACAGAAGACCAATTTCGCTCCAGAAATGTTGGCGACCTGTTACCCTAAAAGTTGTAAACTACTTCATAATACTGTACTACATATATTACTGTATGTGCCTTAAAAAATAAAAAAATTAAAACATTTTAGTGCATTTATACAGTGTATTTACACATAGGCTAATATAAACACGATAGGTTATCACAGGGTTTGAAAGAAAGAAAAAGACACACAAAACTGCACACAAAATATAATTTACTGACAGGAAAATGAATATGAAAATCAAATCAACCAAAACTGTTTCTAACGCAAGAACAACACAAACAACTTCAGAGACATTTAAAGTGCTGTATGCTGTGTATAGGCCTACTAATGTAATATTAACTCCAAAACAGAACTGAATGCAAATTCTGATATCATAGTAAATCAACAGAAATACTACTATAAATAATTTACCAAAGTTAAAACAGTTAAGCACAGTTTTTTTTTTTTTTTATCATTTCTTACTGTACTTTAATTTAGTTTGATTATTAGTTCTTGGAAGAACTTTCTAGTTGCATTTGAGTTCCCGTTTCCAGCTGCATAGTGCCCGATTTTAGCGCGAATCTCACCAGTCATGCTGTTGTGTACAGACCTCGTTTAGTTCCAGATTTGCTTCTCTCTGTGTTTCAATAATGGCTTGATTTACAGATGCTGTCAAGTCTTTGCCAGGACCATCATTAGAATCGAGAAGGCCAGGTTGAGTAACAGGTGTACCATTGCCCCAGGACGTCAGACCTGTTTTCCAGTCGCACTCCTTTTGAATTTATTAGATACAGAGCCGGTAAGAGTAGGCTATTTACGCCCTCTAGCGGTCGGATGAATTTCATCAACCATCGGAAGCATTTATATATTGGAAGCATTTATATATTGGAAGCATTTATATATTGGAAGCATTTACATATGTGCCAAAAATGCTTGAGTTTTCTTTTGGGTTTTTTTTTTGGATACGTGAAACAAAAGGCTTGCAAACATTTCAGTAACATCACAGTAAACATGCCCTACAGATCTCAGTCTGTTACAACACAGGTCATGACTGAAGGTTTAGACTTCAAGTCTGCCCACTGGGGATGACTTCCTTGTTTTCCTCTTGTTTCTTTAAACTTTAAGCTTGCTTTTCCGCTTCGAACTCTCTGGTGTATGTTACAAAACTCCTCAACTATGACATAGAATTGTTCCATTACCAGACTCTGAAATACATACAGTAGGTGGATGGACTGCCAATAGGTTTAACCTTGCTGTTGCCTGGTGGGCTGTCGGCTCAAACTCAAGATGATAAGAACAGGCACTAAACTCCCACATTGCTATGCTGTCTAAATACTTAACATTTTGTTAAAAATAATAGCAGCCAAAATCCCAGCCATTTCAGACATACCATGTTGGCCTTTACTGCCCTGGACATCTTGAAAATGCTTGGCATGATGGTCTTGCTAAATCAAAGCCAACTTATCCACCAGAAAGTTAGTTTTTGTGGCACTTTCTGTTGTTTCTTCAGATCTCTGTTCTGTCCTTTAATGCTTCATATGTTTGACCTTCAGCACAAGCCAATTTCTTCATTTGCACATAGTTCTGTAAACGTCACTGTTCATTCTTTCAAATTATAAGCACCATCAAATAAAAATCTGAGCATGCAACAGTCCATATCTTGTGCAATCAACTCTGATTTGGACGCTGCCCTAAATTGAGAGGCAGTCTAATGGTGTCACATTTCATTCAAGTAAAACTGAAAGGTCATCAACAACTTTAAAACAATCAAAATTCTAAGATCAAACTGAAAGTGTGCATACACATTAATTGTACTTTGTAGTGTACTACATTGTAGGATGGTACAATGAAAAATACAACATGTGTGCATACACAGTATTACATCTTTCAAACAATGTAGTAAACTGCTTCCTGGGATTTGGGTCATGTGACACCCCACAAAAATGTAAAAGCTATTCTTTACACAGCACAACAAACAAAAGATCTTTTAAAACAGCATACTAACTAGCAACCCTATAGCAATAAAAATGCAGTATTCAACCCTTGTTAACCTGTAGTAAACAATGCATACACCGCCTGACTTGTATGATGATACCTGTAGTGTAATACAAAGTTGAATGAATGTAGTACCATTTAGTTACTTAAATGATTTATATTAGGAGACGCATCTACTGCCTGATTGTTATGAAAATAATGAAGTTAATAAAAAAGAAAATGATACAGAATCTAGTTAAACTCTTGTAAAGAGTTAGATGTCTATACCTATTGTCTGCTCACGTACTAAAAAGCACAAAACAATTGTCAGTTTACTTCTTGTAATAAACCTCAAAACAACAAATCTAATAAAGTCTAAATTACAGTATAAAGAATCTGCATAACGGTTACATCTTGGGAACCGAGTAGCTGTCTGACTACCGTTTCCTTCTGACATATGCTGGATGGTGAAGTCTCTAGACATCATGGAGACATTAATGCTATTTGGAAACACATAAAACAAAATACACTGCGCTCAGATAATTTGGAGGAGTTAATGGAATAAGACAATGCAATGATGCCTATAACAGATAATGAAGGCTTCAGTTATAATGGAGGTGTAATGTTTGGAGTCTTAATTGGCAAGCCTGTCATTTTTGTTGCTACTGTACATTGATCTCAGCTGCTTCAGCAAATTGTAGGCCTTTTTTTATTGTGGAATGTTTTGTGATCGATTGTTTTGGGCTCTTGCTGTGTCTATGTGGCTTGAATAATATTAGCTTTAAGTGACCACATATCAGTCAATCCCAATTAACAAGCTGGTATAAACAGTCAACACAACTAGAAAACGCTGAATAAATTACTACATACTGTGACCATACTTTCATAACTGGCAAGGACATCCAGTGTATTTATATTCCACCATGATCAATTTCAAAGAAAAAAATAATAATTATGTGCATCGCCACAATACTTCTGAGATCAAATTATAAATATGCTAAACAAAAAAACAACAGAGTAGCTGATTCATATAAGCTGAAAACCATCTTGGCATGCATCACCTGCAGAAAGCACACTTTATTACCCCATCCAAATACATAACTAAATCAAAAGAATTCTTCATTTGACTTGAAGTTTAAAATGCTTGCACTCGCTAATTCTCTAGACAGTACATAAAATAACTGACATTTAATGTTATTTATTTATAACTTTAATGCAGTGGGGTTGTACCAGCTTAGCAGAAATTGAGTTATGTTGATTTGGCCCATCAAATTTAAACAAAAAACAATGGAGACCAGCATTTGTCATATATATTTTTCTCTAAAACCACCAATTATTTTAAACAACCCCATATAAAAATGAGGTGTACATTTATTTTGTATTTTGTTAAATGTTCCTAACACCAAAATATAAAACTTATATTTAAAAAACCTTAGTAAAAATTTCTTACAAGTGGCATTGTATTTAGCTATACAAAATTTTCCACAATGGGAATATTGCCTACATTATACATTTACTATGAGTGAGTAACTTGCTTTAAAGTGCAATGACTGAAAAACAGTCTCTGTCTGAAACTTAAAATAAGCATTTTATATTCATTTTCATTAAATCCAAATGCATTACATGTTTGTTTACAATGTTAATTATGTACAATATTTGTTCTGTTGAAACAGATTGACAGGAGGGTATAATGTCTGTTTTTTCTCTTTCCTCTTAGTTTTTTTTATTTTTATTCTGTTTGTATTCCTCCGATCCCTGGAGCAATTTACAGTCTGTACTTGGCAGGGAAAGAAGCTGGTGACCTCTACATCCTGCCTGTATACATCTAATTTTGAAGATGTTCATAGCATGCATTAATCATTTAAACCTGAAGGGTACCTGGCGCACAAAGCAGTTTGCAAAGCTTTTCAATATTAAAGGCAGAAAAGCAAAAGCTCTATATCACCATCAGATCACAGCGTCATTAGTTCTGCATGAATCTTGACTCAAGTTGAAAAAGCTTATAACCTTATCATAATTTAAACTGTTCGGGGGTTCGTGACATGGATGCCCTAAATAATACTGGTGGCTTAGAGGTTACATGTTACAGGGATTTTAATCTCTGAAGACCAAAATCCTAATATTCATTACATCTTCCACTATAGATCTTCAAAAATAATGTTTTTGTTGTAACAATATACCTCACTTTGCTATCCCACTTTTGCTGTTGCATACAGCAAATTCCACTTTTACTAAGTTGAGACGATGCTGCAAAGCATCTAATACAGACTGGGTGTTGGCAACATCCAAAAAGCAATCATTATAATACACACATACATACATAAATAAATAAATATTGGGAAATGTATTGAAAGAAAGATAATGAAACTCATTTAAGTTTCTAAAGCTAGCATAATGTGCTATATATGTATACCCTGGTTGATTAATTAATAAATGTCTCAATGAGTCACAGTGAGTGAAGATAATGGGAAAAGCAAGAGGCTGCTTTTAAATTATGTATACTAATCTCGCCAGCTTGCAGCATATGATTTCCTGCACAAGGTAAAATTTCCATAGGATACCAAAACCCTTAAATATCAAATCGGTTTTCTCGGCTCCATTTTTTGAGTGCGGTAAGAAAAAAAAAACGTTAGGTTATTATCATAATCCTGGTTTCCTGATACAAAAATGTACCCATTACCGCATGGGTATTTACCTCCTAAAGACCGAAACCTAAATAAGACACATCAAAGCTGCTTGCAAAGCCTGTGACACAGTCATGGCCTGCCCCCGAGGACATACAAAGACTGCACACACAGACCTCAGCAGAATTTTTCCTTCAAGCCTGCTGCAATCATGAGCAAAGTGACCTAGAAGGTTAATGGTTACATTTAATTCAGTGAACCAGGGTTATAATAATAACCTAATTTTCCCTTTCAAGTACAAAATGTAACCATTACCGCATGGGTAAGCGTACCCTTAATACTTTAGTTCCAAAGCCAGGGTTTTGATGATTCACAACATTAAGTCTAATAAACATAGTAAAGGTATGGTGAGTAGCCCACTCCGCTGCATGCAAATGTCCTTGACAGATGCACCCTGGAATAAAGCCCACGAGGTTGCCATGCCCCTGGACGAATGGACAGTATGCTCATAGGCAGTCCTGACCACGTCTTCTATCCATTTGGACAGCCACTGCTTACACAGGGCTTGACATGGGACTTAACCCCATAGCAGACAAAAAATTGTCCTGACTGCCTCCATCTTTTCGTCCTCAGCGTAGTGCGCAAGGGCTGCCGCTCCCTGTCAGACTGGAAAGGTGGATGGAAAGTCTCCAATTCCAGACTGGTTGACATGGAATACAGAAATCATCTTCGGCAAAAAGCCAGGATTGGAACGGAGTGTAACCTTTGTCCTGGCTGTAACAATTAAGCAGGCTTTTGCAATGGAGAATACCTGCCTCTCACTCACCTGGTTTAAACGTAAATATTACAGCTCAGCTGAATGCATGGCTCAAATGGAGGCTTCAAGAGTGCACGAAGAACCACCTTTAGCCTCCAGCGAGGAACAATGTCCTTCATAAGCAGCTGAAGTCGTCGAGCCCTTTCAGCAATTGTCCTGTCCGGAAGCGAGTCAACATAGCTGCAAGATAACCTTTAATGTGGAAGGGGATTTCCCCTGGTCAAAAAGGTCCTGCAAAAATTGCAGTATAACTGCCATGGGACATGTTGTGGGATCAAACCCATGAGGCAGGCATCACGTATGAAAGACACCCTAATTGTACTGGTACTGGGAACGTGTGGACGCTGCTTTGGCATTTTGTAGGGTGTCAGTGACCCTATTAGGAAGCCCCTGATGGCTGAAATGCATCCGTTCAGGGGCCAGAGCTGCAGGCTCAATGGGTCTGATGCCATAAAGTTCACCTCTGCCTAAGCAGGTCGTGATGCTTGGGCAGTCTTCATGGCTGGTCGCTCAAGAGCTGCATCACAGTTGAAGCTTATTTTTCTCCTGGGCATAATAAAGGATTACAAGGAGCACCTTGGCCAGTCCTGCCTGATTTTCTCCAGCCACAGCGGGAGCAGGGTGAGCAGTGCAAAGGCATCTAACCCTTGCCTCATCCACTGGTGTGCCAAGGCATCTGACCTGAGGTTGCCCTGGTGGTTGATTAAAGCCATCATTGTTGTGTTGTATGCACGTCTCCCTCGAACCTCATGCAAAAAATTCTACAAGGCCAGGTATACTGCCTGTAGCTCCAAAACATTCATGTGGCAACCCTGCTAAAGGTGGTTTCACACACCTTGTGCTACCCTGCCATTCCACACAGTGCCCCAGCATAGGTTGAATGCGTCCGTGGCAACACTGCCCAGCGCTACACTGAAGCAGGCTATTTCCACCAAGAGAGCACCTTTAGACAGTGATGAGACATTGTCAATAGGCGGTCACGGTTCAACACAGGCTGGAAAACCCTGCTACTGAGCCAGGCCTGCAGTGAGCGCATGCGCAGCAGACCCAATGGAAGGGTCTGTGAAGCTGCTGTCATCAAGCCCAGAGGTCTCTGGAGCATCTCTAGTGTGAGTGCTGTGTTGAGCTGAAAGAACTCAAAACAGGCAGCAGGCAGAACCGAACGAATCGGCAAGCACCGTTCCTTGGTGGGAAACAGCTGCCCAAAGGGTTTCCATCTGCTCCAAGTCCAGAACAGAACAGCGACTCTTTTTTGCTTCCTTGGGAGAAAAGGAGGAGAGGCAGAGGAAGACCACTTCCTGCATGGGTTACTTTTCCGGGTGCATAGTCCGGTTTCCCTTGGCACATCGCCATGGGGTGATGATGCAGACACCTCTCTAACAGAGGGTGATGAGGAAGAGCGCTGTTTAGGAGCTGCGGGACAGATGTTTCTCAGCTGACTTATGTTGCTTGATCTCTGGGAAGGAGCAACTCAAGCTGCTGGCTTCACACGGGGCACAAGGCCGCTTCTGGATGTAACAAACAGGCTGTACTGCACAATATACGCGTAACTAATTTGCAAAAAATATATTACAGCATAAATAAAATATTGCATAAACTATAAGTACTTCTTTGACACCAGGCTCCCCTGTCAGGTCAGTCTTGAAAAGAAAAATGGCGCAGAGATCTTTTATGTCCTCGGGGGTGGGCCATGACTGTGTCACAAGCTTTGCAAGCAGCTTTTATATATCTTACTCAGATTTCAGGTCTTTAAAAGGTAAATACCTATGCAGTAATGCTTAAATTTCATACTTGAAAGGGAATCCTTTTAAACACTGACATCCAGTGCCTGAAAACCTTAACTTGAAAAGTGAATGTGCAATGACTTGGTTACTAAACTGTTCCGATCCCAGATCCAAGAATCACCATACTTAATTCCGTGTTGCAAATCTTTCCAAACTTTAACAGGGTTGAATGAAAATATCAAACCATTAAGAAACTTATCAAAAGAGATTTAAACTTGTAGAAAATGAATACCAATTCTATGTGATACAAACTGTGCAAAAACATATCAAAAGAGATTTAAACTTGTAGAAAATGAATACCAATTCTATGTGATATAAACTGTGCAAAACACAGACTCTTATAACACGGGGCCCCCCAAAACCAGGCACAGAGGAACCACTTTCTAACTGGATCGACTACATCAGTATGAATAACATGCAAGAAAAAGACCAAAAAGAATGATTGCTACCTGTAAACACACAATTCATTAGCTAGTATTAATTCCAGCTGCTGCACTTCTTTCAAGGTCTGGCTGGGAAAACAGACAGGTCATTACGCATCAATGAACAAGCTCCTGTTCCCAGCAGGAAATGACAGGGATGACATGCTAGCTTGACCCAGAGGGAAGTGGAAATGTGAATTATATCCAGTAGAACTCTGGAAGAAAGCAAAGCAATCAACAAGCAAGTAGTTGTACCAGTTGAAGACAGAACCTTTTGACCTTTCTATTGTTCTTTCTGCTCACTCATCTTTATGGAGTGTGGCCTCTATATTCTGTTAAACTACATGGATTTCAGCACGGATTGGAGCTGCAGCACTAGATTACTGTATTACATTCCTGAAGGCAACACCTAAATAAATTGTGTGTAGTGTAAAAACTATACAGTTCTCCCCTTTATGAATTAAATCACAAAACATTTGCCCACATGCTCCCAACATCTAATCTGGAGATACAGTTTATGTGACAACGTGATAACTATTGTACTGTAAATCCATAAATAATTACGAACAAAATATTTGACGACTCACACCCATAAAACCGATTTTGCTCCAGAAATGTAGGCGACCTGTTGCAATATATGCAATATAAGTAAGTATTGTTAGTGGAATTTGATATTCGTAGCAAAAATGTCTGCAGTCGTTGTTTTCATACACGAAAAATGCACAATAAAAAGGCTTGCAAAGATTTTTTAAAAATATGATAAGGTGTCCCTTCCATAAAATGAAAAGAGCTCACGCTATAAAAAAAAGGTATCTAGCAAGATTCACAGGTCGGCAGCTAAAGTATTTGTGCAAACATTGTGCACAATGTAGCACAGTATGGTTGTAACATATTGGGCATTTGGCAAAAAACGAATCTGATATTTTTAAACATACTTAGAAGAAAGTCTCTGAAATTAATGGATTAAAAAACATTGATCATTTACCAAGGTAATGGGATAAAAAGAAACCCACATGCTAATAAACTTCACACTGCTAAACAATGATAGGCCCGTTTCCAGTCTTTCCCCCCCAATTTAAAAGTCCAGATACACATTTCCTTTTCATATAAAATTCTACATTAGTATGCAGTCATGATTTACCCACTACACAAAAGGTGACTGCTAGAGGCAGTCAGTGCTTTTAATTTACATATATTAAATTGCAAAAGCTTAGAGTCATTCACCATTTAATTATTTTTTAATCCTCAGTTTACCCCTCTTCCCCAAGACTCTGTACAGATCCAATTGAATGCACCATGTTAGATTTGGATTATATTAACAGACAATATAACCTACTTAAGGTCACACTTTGCAGAGAGGGAGTTGATAAACAGCGACAACAAAAATACAGTACTTAATTGCTGTACATTTCTCCAATATACAATTAACACACAACCTCCATAGGTCCCTTTTAGCAAAATCAGCATGAAAAAAGTTGAGTAGACTTTTGCAAAGCTCGTGTAACCAGAACTGCTTTTGGAACTTAATGAGTAAAAGCAAATATAATATGATATGATTGGTAGAATCTCTTGATGGAAATGTCAAGACTCTGAACATTCAATCCTACACTGAAATAGGAGCTTTGCCTTCATAAGCTTCCCCACTCATTTATGTTATTTTATTTGTATCTCTTTTACAAAATGAAATACTTCCAGGAGGGTGCTGGGACAGAACGTCAGAAGACAATAATGTTGCGAAATTGTAACCAATAAGTTTTCAAATAGCTGCTTCACAATTAAATGTCTGTCCAGGGTGTCTAAAAGTATCCAGAGTTAGGCAGCAAACAGCTATTCCATCTTTTCTGTACATATCACATGTAAATTGTGCTGAATAAAACTGCGATTAGTGACTAACTGCGGGGAAAATACGCAACACAGTAAAACCAGAGAATCTACAGAAGAAGGAGTGCATAGCATCTCAATCACTGCTGTCTTTATTGGTTTGACACGCAATAATAAAGTTATGTCATTAAAAAGTAGGATAAGCTTCAGTGCGTTAGTAGTGACACCCCTGAACTCTATTTTTCACAATTTTACCTCATTGGATTTTGACAGGGATAATATGATTCAGTTATTATCACATCAAAGCCAGCAAGGCATAACAAGCTTAACATTCTTTTCCAGGCAACAGTAGATGGTACTTCTATAATTAGCACAGGACCGTTATAATGATGTATGCATGTTATCAATTATAATCAATATCATTATGCATTTCTGTTCCAATATTCAGCAGGGACCTTCAGAATAGTGGTTCAGTCCCTAAGAAGCTCACTGTGAACCTTAAAAGGGAAGATGAAACCTCAGACTCATTACTGCTTAAACAACAACTAGGCAAAAATGCAATTACCGTGAAAACAGAAATAATTTGTAATATAAATAACCACACGTATGATTTCGAACTAATTTCTGTGACGAAAATGCAAGTACTATTTATAATAAGAATTAATAGCTTGAGTGCTGTGTGTCAAGTGGCTCCCCCCATGGAACCAAACAGAGTAATTACATTTTCAATAAGTATAGGTTTTTATTTATTTTTTTATTTTTTTTATATTTATAATTTCCTGGTTTATTCCCACTTGTATATAACGTAATTGTTTTGCAGAGATTTGCTGCATAGTTTATAGTCCAGGTTTGCAAAAGGAAACCATGACACAGTCTTTGCAGTTGAAAAACAGGACAGGAATACAGTAGTCTCCAGCTAAGACAGAGTCATCCCCAGGAATTATGTATTGCTGGGTGGCAGAGCATTATAGACGGGAGCACTTAACGGAAAAAATCAAACTGCCTTGCCTTAAATATATAAGATAAAGAATTTGAAAAAGAAGAAATTTAATAATGATTAATAATCCACCTTAACCCGTACACAGGATACACTGCTCCATTTACCCCATGATTTTTTTGTTTGTTTCTGGCACAGCTTTTACATCATACCACCCAATTCCTTGCTGTAAAAAAAGCTATTTCCATTTTTTCCCCCCACATAACATCGTACCCACAATCACGATGTTTTTTTCTTCTTCTTTTTACACACTGGCCCCTCTTGCAGTTCTTCCAATGCGCTTTCGACAAGTTGCTCTTTGTTGACTTTGTCATTTTTTTTTTTGCAGTCATTTTAACGTTTCAGCCTCTCGAAGTGCTTAAAATGGAAAACCCACCTCTTCAACTCTGATTGGTTAAATGTAGTGTCAGGACTTAACACAGCTGTCATGTGGTTCCAAGATTTTTTTCACCCAGCACGCGCAACTGATCTTGTCTGCTAGCAGCACAATCAATCTTTACTGTTATAGGCACAGTAGCACCTGCAAGACTGGTGGCTCTGGGTTTTTCAGTTGGGTGACGATGGTCACTTAGCCGGGCGGCCTGCCTCGCTGAAAAGGCCTGGGGAGAACCCTGAACAGAACACCCCTCAGGAAGCAAGCAAACTGCTCTCCAAGATGGAGCTGACCACCAGATACAATATGAATCAATAAATAAATAAATATGTATTACTTGTCGAGATGCATGTGCATCAACATATAAAATGAATAGAATAAGTTAGAGAAAAGCAAAATTGGCAAGTGTATGTTAATAAACTATAATAATAAAGTAACAGACAAACTAATGTTAATAATATAAATAAATGTCAAACTAAATTAACACAGCACACCTACACATGTTAAAAAAATGCAGTCACCAGAACAGAACACACCAAATTGCTCGGCACGTTGTGTCTAATTGAGGTTTTTTCCAGGAGCTCGAACAATTTAAACTATTGGTAACAAGAGAAACAGTGGTGCGTTTCACCGGTTCTTTACATGGCTTTTTGTAGAGATGAGGTGCACTTGTGGAATACAAAACAAGGCAATCCTATGATGGTGGCTCTGGAGAGGATGAATAAACCAATGTGTGCTTCAAGACACTCGCGATCGGGTTACAAAACAGTATCAGTTGTGAATGAATTGCTAGCGGTGTCAAAAAGGTGTTCTTTTAAGTGAAGTTTCTGTTCCTTTAGGCGGAGCATTTACAATGGGAAAAACCTGTTTCACCACAAAGGTGTTCTCTTAGGTGTTCCTATACGCGGAGACTAATGTATTTGCTTAACCCATCGGCTGCTACATATTTAAAAATGTAACTTATTGGATACAGTTATACATTTGTGACGGATTACATTTTTTTTTATATATTAATGATATAGGGCGTTAAGGTGTATCAACCAGTTGGAGCAAATTCAGTCTAAGCTGGTCTTCACATGGACTTTAATTTTATATCAACTATTTAAAACATTGTTATACAAACACATTGAATAAATCACTCGGAAGAGAAAACAACTCTGCAGCAAAAAGGAGTGAAGACTGAATGTTTTAGGTTGTGGTAAGCACACAGTTAACCTGTTATAGAGCCTACCGCATCCATATAAATCCAGACCAGGAGGAAGGCCTAGACAAACTAGGCAGCTGTCTACGGCGGCAAAAAATAAAAATAAAAGCAAGGAATCTGCATTACGTGCGAAGCACCGCTCACGTGATGTTTAACACCACGGTAACTGGCACCACACTGAAGAACCCTTTTCAAACATGGCGTGAGCAATAGTAAATTGCGTTTGCTCTATCTATTATACCGTTCTATAGAGAAAATGGCTTATATGAGCAGGAGTCAGTGGTAAAAACTAAAATATATATATTTTTAAAACTGACTAGCTAAGCTACTGCCATCATGTTCAAATATTCCTACTTACTTACACATACATCATTATTGCTGGGGTGACCAGTCGGCTCTGTCACCGGTGAAACACTTTTCGTCTGAAGACGCTACTTGGCATAACACCGGGACAGGCTGAGACAGTTCAGGTTTACATACTCCCATCATCTCCAATGCATTTAACAGACAGGTGTTTCGGGTTATTCAACTGATCACTGATTACACTATGTAACACAATTACAGTATACAGTATAATCGTAAATCTTGAAAAACTACTCACTTCTAAATCTTTTGTAGTCATTTTTGTATTACTTTAGTATAAATACATGTTAATTTGGATTCATATGTTGTTTTTTTCTGACTATGTGAACGAAAAGACACACATCTGCCCGTTTTCCCATTGGAAATAGTGATATTTTGAAATATCACTGTCCTGGTAACAAAAGCAAAGTTTGTGGGGAATAATAGCCATTTTCTACACTTTTGAGGCATAAGCAATTAGGAAATAACACTTACTACCCAGGAACAAAAAAAAACAAAAAAAAATTGTTACACGGTGTAATGTATTAATAATAATGATAAACTTGTGAAGTAAGGCCTGACTGTACTACATGTTTGTGTATTTGCTGCGCATACAGACAGCGTTTGCTACCTTCAATTCTAATATGTGCTTACCCTTAAGAAAAAAAGATGTATGCATTGGGACTTGTGCAAGTATTCTAAAAGCATGAAGTTAGTTTAATTACAGTGCTGTGTGTAATTAGGCTTACAGTACTGGGGAAGGTAGTAGGTGTGACAACGTCTGTCTTGCCTTTTTGCTAAGTTTTTGTACAAGTTTGTAGTTTCAAAACGTAATGTACATTGGGAGTGCGTTCTCTTTCTAAAATTGTCAAGTAAATGGTTCTGTTTTCACCTTAGATGCAACTTTGTTTCCGAACGCATTAGATCATTTCACGGCACAGATCGATGTTAAATTGTGATCCATAATGTGATCTACGTAAATTAAAAAGCTGTATTTTTTCGATGGGCTTAAATTTATTCTAACATTAGCATCTGCCCCACAACCTATCCATTTTGGTTGGACATCACAATATAATGGAAATGCAAGAGAATGCCAAAATACACTGTTACTGGACCTTTAATGTACCACAAACTCAAATCCACCTGTTGATCGACAATAGTGACAGTTTAATACAGTCAACAGTTTCTGACATTTACTAAAACATCAATGTACGTATTTTTGTTTGTGTTCCCTTTTTGCCCCTTTTATTTATTTTTTTCTTAGTTTATTTATCAGAATAACGAGGCCAACCAAGGAGAGCAGGACAGGTGTTTCTAAATGAAGTCTGGATTGAGGAGCTATCTGGAAACCTCCGTCGACAGTCTGCTGGTGTCACTCCTGAACCTGGTGTCTAAACCTGTGAAATGTGTCATTCAGAAGACCTCCGTCATGAAGGCTTGCAATATGTATGTTCTCCCAAGAAACCGGATGCGGTTTGTTACACTGCTGTGCGGGCAATTACCAAATCAATGCATAACACACAGTCCTGGAATCTTATAATGACAGTTTTAGTTCAGACTTGAGGACTATAATTAAATTAGACATTCTATATAAAAAAAAAGAACCAGTAAGGACACTGATGTACAAATAGTAAAGTAAATAAGGCACTATCCCTGTTATTAATCAGTTATTTAAAAAAAAAACACACACACACTTAATTTAATATTCAAATAAACATCTGGTGTGAAAACTGTTTTTAAATTGCCACAAAGCACACCTACATGACTATCATATTACCTTAAACTGAAACAAAAGCATGAGGGAAGCACATTTTTCTGAATGTGGCAATCATGTCAGCACAGTGTAAATGACTAGTTTGAAAAAATGATTACAAATCATTACTTTCAGGGAGAACCCCTTTACTCTTGTTTGATTTTATTAGTTTTGTTTTTTTAACAAACATCAATCATACACCTTTTATGGGCTTATAGAGATGAAGACAGCCAATTGTCTTAGCAATATTTAGTGCTTAATTATAATTCTGACTATGTAATAAGTGATTAGTTTGCAATTAACTAATTAAAACCTGTTTTCATTTTATATGTATAATTAAGGTGAGCTATAAAAACAAGCCTCTCTACCCTAACCTCATTTTAAAAATCAACTTGTACTTTTTGTGCTCATAATGCAATTACACAGCCACATAAAATAAGTTTTCATGGATATGCCAACAACAAAATAAGAAATATTCAACGGAATGTATTTTTTGTTGCCAATTAACGTTAGCGGGTGGTGTCATTAACAAGCGGTTTGAAAAACAAACATTCCAATATAGCCTACAGAGACTTTTGAGACACAAATTAAAGAGCCATTTAGATATAACACAAAGACGTTGCAGATAAATCTTGTGATTAAACTTGTGTATGAACAGACTGAAGAATACTTTAACAAAAATCAAATCGTGGAGAGACAATACTCACTGCTAAGTGCCAAGGCAATGAAAGTGCTGTTTCCATTTTCATCCACTTATCTTTGTGAATCTGGATTTTCAGCAGCAGCAGCAACAAAAACAAAATACAGATCTCGCTTGATGAACCTTAAGAACAACTTCAGACTCGATATCTCCACAAGTGAACCGAGATTTCACAAACGGTGTTCCAACAAGCAGGCACATCCAGCACATTAGGTAAGTAACATGAGTACATGTAATTAATAATAATTAAATTAACAATTAATTAAAATAGACTAGAATGTGTTCTTACTTTCACAGTATTTAACATTTTACTTATTTTTATTGTTAAATAGAATTATACCGGTCAGTCAGCGTGTCACAATATTTTGGTGCTGAATAAGGTGGCGCAAGCTTGAAAAGTTTGGGATCGCTGGTCTAGATGTTGCACTAAGTTAACAGTTACACAAATTTAATTTGTTGTCTGGCTAAATTATTTCATTACACACCTTGTTTTGAGTCCAAGAACAGGTTAGGAAGGAAATACCAGTCAGTTTCCTGTTCAATAGCACCATACTGTATGCAACAGAACCCTCTGGGACAAGTATTCATTTTCTTTCATTGCAATGCATGTGAAAGACAACATGGTCCTATAAAATTATATTGAAGAGCTTGCCCAAAGTGGACTGCCATTTATTCCTGCAAACTCACTTTGGTCAGAGGAAAAGCAATTAAATCCATAGAGTGACAGGTTTTCAGCAGGACACACTGACAACAATGTGTGCAGCCAGACAGTCTCATTATCTGTACACAGCCTGTTCTCTCTCTTGAGGAAGCGTCAAAATAGGCAAGATGTCTTCAGCTGACAAATTATTTCTTAATGCTTTGCTGCAGTCTGCACTCAGAATTTCATTTCCCATGCTTACATCTCTATAAAATGCAATTTAGATATAAAAATAGACAAGATAAAATTATCAACAGCATGGACTTGGTGGCATCCCACAAATCAGTCACAGATCACCACAGCGCACACACTGAGTTTTTACTTTCGGGACTGTTGCTGTCTAGCCCTAATGATGCCTGATTGCCAACTGAGTGAAAAACTGTGCAGCTGGGTTACTGAGTGCCTTCCGGAAGAAAACACTGATTTGCATGATTTAAAAAGAGTAGCGTTTGCATATGTTATGCATTGACCTGTAGTGGTAAAAGCAGACTTGTTTTTGCTTAGTTCAGAAAAAGCAGTAACAATCCAGATGAGTTGTTAATAGTAAAAACAACACACATTGTTTGCATAGAAATATGCAGCTTTAGCCCTGCATGGCTTGCACTGAAGACTAGTCACAGCCTCAACATCTTTAACAATAAACAAAACTGATCAGGATTGCTAGTTTACCTAAATGACTCTACATTCTGCAGTTATTGGAGAAATGTAACATCGTCTATGGATCTGAATCCCAGTACTGAGGTAAGACTAAAGGTATATTGACCAGTCAGTCCTGTACCGGTAATCAGTACTGTTGCACAATGAGCAATAGCTAAATTATGTTTCTGGTAGGCTTCTTGGATATGAACACTACAACTACTCTGAACGATGCCACAAAACAGGAAGCCTAATGCAAGCGGCAGAGTTACCAATCAAAGCTTCTAGCGAGAAAGACCTTGCTCCCAGTTGCCTCATTACTTAAAATACATATTCTGCTACGGTCTAAAGTTTTGCATCACCCAATAGAAATCAACACTTTTTGTTTCATGAAATCCAATGAAACCTGCTGAATAATGTTACGTCAATATTAGGGGTGCAAAGATAATCTGTAGCCTAATCGGCATGGCACCAATATAAGGAAAAAAATAAATCAATATCGGCTATTGGCAGTTTTTGTTATTTTAGCCGATAATGCTGTTTGAATTTCTTCTAGCACAGAACTGAATACTTGGTTTGGCTCGCTCGCTAATGATGCAAGAAAACAGAGATGATCATTTTGTAACGTGCGATCAACCTGCAGTAAATATGTCTCAAAAGAGTGGTGTTTTGATTTTTTTTTTTTTTTTTTTTTTTATATCTGAAGACAAGCTGAGTTGTGTGCAGCAGAACAGACTTGATGCTGCATTAAATCCAACCATCAACTGTGAGAATATTATTCTGATGCTTTTTTTGGTGTTGAATCCTAAGTAACATTGATGGTTTAACTTAATAATAATAATAATAATAATAATAATAATAATAATAATAATAATAATAATAATAATAATAATAATAATACACAATGTACTTCAAAATGGGCTTTTGTAATTTTTGTTTATCTTGCTTAACCTGCATTGGCTGTGGGAGTATTCAGTGGCATTTTGAAGCAGAAATAGATTACTATACGTCTTTTGTTAAGTATCAAATTCAAGTTTGACAGAATTTTGTAACCTGAAATTTTATATTATTATTTTATGACATCACTTTTTTTCTGGTTACGTGAACAATTTCAGTTGTGCTGCATTTTTAAGCAGAGTGTGCCTAAAATAAGAATTTAAGCAAAGTTGTTCTGGGCTACATTTTTAATTTCTACTATACAGTATAGGTAGAAGTTATAATATGTAATGTTGGACAGCAAGTGGCTATAAAAGTAATGTAACAGTATATGTTTTTTTTCTACAGAACTGTTTACTAGTACAGTACAAATGCAAAATTTTATTTTTGTGTGATTATGCTGTAAAACAAATGTATAAATTGTTGCAAGCACACAACATAATACTATGTTATTCTTTGTACTCTCATGAAGGAAATGCAGCAAGTAAACAATACCTCTTCATTTATCAAAAACAACAAAAGGTATCTGTTCATTTAACGCATTGCCATGAACAGAGATTCAGAAATCTGAAAAGAAAAAAGAATGACAGTAAGTCACCCTAGTGCAGTTCAGCACTGAAGATTACATTTTAAAGAGTTTATATACAGGCCCTATGCCTTGTTCTAGTAGTTTTCAATAGCTTACCTGCCTATCTATTCCTATCGGTATATCGGTTGTTATAGGGAAGATAATCAATCGGCTATTGGTGCAGACTTAGGTAACATACTGAATTAAATACCACTTTGTGTTCTCCATATACTTAATGAAAAACTGACGAATTGAAAAATGTGACATTTCGAAATCTAACATGAAATACTGTACTACTATTATGGCTTCCGGTAGACACTTGCAATATCATTTTGCAACCACTTTCTTTGATTACATGATGTTAAATAAAATATCTAAATTACAGTCATATTGCTGTTTTTATTTATTTATTTTTTTATTGACTGTCTCAATCTTAATTCTAGGTGATTCTTGATAACTTTTGGCCATAGCTGTGCAATATTAGACATTCGTGACAGTGTTATAATGGGGTGCAATATGATACACCAGTGTAGACGGACCCAGGACTAATACCTGTATTCATCTTCATACTTCGGCCCCACCTCATTTATATATAGTAAATTATTTTAGATAAATGCATTTATATCACCTTTCCATGTGATCAACTTTTTTCAACTGTTTTCTTTCAAAGGTACCTACTAAACCAGGGATTCTCAAACTCGGTCCTGGGGACCCCCTCTGTCTGTTGGTTTTCATTCCAACCGAGCTCTCTATTACTTAACTATACCCTTAATTGAACTAATAATTTGCTTAATTAGACATTTTTACATGTTTTCAGCTCTTAAACACTTGCAGTTCAAGTTACTTATCAAATGTTATAGCTAACTTGAAATATGCAACTGCCAAAGAGCTGAACACAAGTAAAAAGGTAGAATTAAGCAAATTATCTGTTCAATTAAGGGTCTAGTTAAGTAATTGAGAGCTCGGTTAGAATAAAAACCAGCAGACACAGGGGGTCCCCAGGACCGAGTTTGAGAAGCCCTGTACTAAACGGTCAATTTAATTTACATCCCCATACACATGAGCGTTTATTGAAACAGCATTTTAAGAAAACTCATTTTATTGTAAATCTGAGTGTTTCACACGTTCTGTTTGTCTATGAAAATTTGACTATAGAAACATTTTACTATGAAAATATATATTTATTATATTATTAAATATTATATATATATACATATATATGTGTGTGTTTATATATATATATAAAATTTAACGAAGACTAAAAAAGAATTGAAAAAACCCACTTGGACACACAAGGCAATACACTTCATTGAAACCATCCATAACAATTCCCAACCCCAACTACTTGGGTGCTCATGCAGTGATAAAACTGCTATCAAAAGCTTGTAGAATAATTTCCTTATTTTGCCATAAAATGCCTTTTTGGGTCTTGTGATCACTTTAACCCACATATTATGAGTGATGTAAAAAGGAGAAGATTTAGTACTTTTACATTTTTCAAGGACTCCTTATTGACAGCATGAGGGATTGCATATGCAAATTAATTTGAATAGTCAAAACAGAAAACCTTTAAACCTTTAAACCAGAAGGCACAGCATTCTATATAATGCTAATATCCAACACTATATTGGGTGTTATTATGAGGCTTCAGTATGCATAACAAGGAAGAAAACACCACAGCTTCCCCAAAAGAACCTCACATATGCACACTGTTGACATTCAAGTGGAGGGTTTTTACACTTTGATTCAGGAAATAAAGAAAAAAAAGAAAAATTAAGGCTGGTCTTCCTGAGAAATATTAGTTTTTCAATATTCAGATGAAAATGTCTGGCTGCCAACATGAACACGTTTTGATTGTCCTCATAAGGTATTCGATTTAATTTTCATTGTAAAAGTAGTTTGCATCAAAAAGGTTAATTTAAATTCAGCAATATCATGCGATGCAAGACGTGTCCATCGACTGAACAGAGCACTTAAAAGATTTATACAAAGCACGTACAAACCAGCAAACATTATTAGTGTCTTAACAGACTTCAAAAGTTCACAACAAAGGCCAACTCAAAATTACAATAGACACAAATCAGGGCTTATGCTTCAGCAAAATTTAGAGACCAAAAATGAAGTGTGGATCCACTTCAAGTGGAATATTTTCAAGTGATATGTGCAGCACTTGCCAACTACTGGCTTGCACATTTGTTCCTAAAGGGTTGCCTTAAATAGACTTCACGTCAGACCTTAGTTAATAGAAATCTTGCAATCAGATGAAAACCCAGCATAAAAGCATAAGTAATACGGTTCCGAAAAATATAACGTTACACGTCTCCACGTGTTGCTACAGATGTTTAAATAGCATACCTGGAATGTCTCTTTTCACTGTTAACATCCTAACAAATTGTACAATTTCTAACTTTAATGTCTGTTTCAAAGCTGTTTTCAAAATGTCCACTCTAGTGCACTGATAGTGTAAGGCAGTGGTGGCCTATACATGGATCGCAAAAGATTTTTGGTGGTTCTCGGGACAAATAAGAACAAGTACTACCATACAAGCATACAACAATTTTTGTTACTGCTAATGGGGAGAGCCTTCTATGTCGGCCAGTAGCACAGATGAAAATATTCAGACAGTTTCTCAATATGGGACTAAAAAAACGCTTCTGCTAAAGTACATCTTAATTTAGGCGCACGTGTGCAGCTAGACATTCCTAAAGGTTAACTATAAAAAATAAAACGTGACACTTTCAGATGAAAGTATAAAACAAAACAACTCAGTCAGATCTAAACTCTCATCACTCAATCGAAATGTACTCTGGGAATGTAGTTTAATCACACATTAAAAACTACAAATCCCATACCCCACCAATGTCACTGCTTTATCAGTGCGATGGTTTCCAGACAGTTTGAAAACTTGGCAAACCAAGATGAGGAAATAAATTATTTTCATGTGATTGGAGAGGTTTCAAAACAAAAGAAAACCATGATGAACAAAATTCAGATATGTCAGCGTCTTTACAAAAAATTAGCAATGAAGGTATGTCAGAAGATGAAAGCAAACAGGGAACTTTGAGAAGGGCTGTTAGTAACATTTGTAAGTAGCAAAAGAACATACAAGTTCAACCAACAGAGGCTAAAAAATTCCCTGGTTTAAGTTTGACAATGTTACTTTTTTTTTTTTTTTTTTTTTTAAATCCACGTTTTGCACATTTTGTCAGGATGCAGATGAACTGAAGGCAGGCAAGCCTGCATTTTTAACAGGGAGCCAGGAGTTGAAACGTGAAAGTATATTAACAAGGCAAAAACGACACGCAACGTGCGGAGAGGCATACATCCAGAAACGTCCCACTAACAAACAGGGAAGCAGCACATTCTGAGGAAGATGTTACTAGGCAGTTAAAAATCATTTGAGTTGGGGGAAAAAAAAAAATTGTCCATTATAATTTTGTTGAGCACAAGTGTTATGTAAGAAAGGAAGGAAAAAAAAAGGATTTGTACATGTTCAACAATAAATTTGGGCAAAATTGTAAATATTTTTTTTTGTGCCTTTAAAATTTTTCAGGGCGTTCATACATTTTAACTTTGGCGTACATGTGCCTAAAAAAAATTTAGTGTACAGCCCTGCTTACATCAGGTTTCAAGACTCAGATTTTTTTTATAACTACCTTAATATTAAAAATGCTCTGATTGCGCGTTTATTATATTTTTCTGTAGCGGTTGTTTTGTTTTATTATTGCTATCTTAGGTATTGAACACTGTTATATCAAATCCCGCTAATAATTGTTGGTCACAGCTTACTGGTGGATCACGGAGCCCATTCAGATCCCCCACAGTGGATCGCAGTGTTTGGTGTGTTGGCCACCACTGGTGTAAGGATTACCGCCCACATTGTCAAACAGGTAACAGAGCAATAACGATCCCTAATTTGGTACGGAACAGACAAGACAGAGCACTTGTTAAGTTAGTTTTTATTTTATTTTTAAATCGCTTTTCCAGTGGTGATTTAGCACCAGTTTTCAACATTTCATCTCAACAAACCAATGTTTCCAGCAGGGACCACCAGGTGTCTAAGTAACTATGTACAATCTTAAACAGCTGTTGTAAATATTTCTTATGTATTTATTTCACTTATTTAATTCCCCCTCTATTGACTTGAGATATGTTAATACATTCAAATATATGAATGCTGGGCTGGCAAAGCCTGAGGCACTCGGTAAACTGAAAGTTTCAAGCTTCAGCTTTGCTTTTACTGTTTTTTTGTTTGTTTTTTTTCATATTAGATTTCAGCTCCTGAGATTTGACTGGAAAAATGTGTTAAATTAACCAGTGCTCACTAGGTGGCTGAAATCAGGACAGAGTAGTAACCGATATACATATTCAAGCATCCAGTTTCTTTTAACACATCTGTCTTTCTCTGAATGCACGCAAAACATCCATCATATGTTATAGACTGGGGAGAGTTTTTTGCCACTAATGACTTGATTGCATCTGCCAATTTTCTACAGCTTTTTCTGTCTAAAGCTTTTAACTAATTATTTTCCTCTACCTTCCTCTATTCACTCTGTCTGTGTGTATTAAATATATTCCATATTTCAGTGGTACCGGTAGTTTATTACCAAGATGGAAAGCTTTACCTTAGGCTTCCCCTGTATGGAATTAGATTAAAGCTTTGCCAGTATTGTACTTGCAACCCCATGACTATACAAAACATTTTACAGACTTGAACACTGACAATATTGAAATATCTAGGAGGCAGGATATTTCATTAAAATTAAATTTTTTCAAACAGACTTATTTTTTTTTTACTAACATGAATATCAAAACATAGTTTAGAAAGTGATGACTTTATGGAAATTCTCCAACCAGAGGAGGCTGTACCTCATATCTTCACTATACCTACACTTAATGTCCTCCTCACCATGGGAATGGAGTTGCAATGGATTAATGTACTGCCTTAATGAAATTGCGATCTTGAAATTAAAACCACACCTGACTAAAAGAAAGCAAAAATCAAATAAAGACAATAACATGAGCGCAGTCACTGACCTCAACTGCCATTTTCAAAGCCAGAGAGAGTCTGCGTAAAAGTCTAAAATAGAAACTGCTGAGTTAGTTCTAAAGCGAGTTTCTTTCATATGCATCCACAACATTTGCTTTTAAAGGCCTTGGGGATGATCAGTATTTTTTAATCCAATAAGAGGCGATGAAATGTAGTAACTGTCTACGTTCAACAAGAGTTTGAAAGTCACAATGATACAAGACCTTGCAACGGCTTGACACAGTTGGATGTCAGTTAGAAGGTTAGAAGAATCGAAATGAGGAATGTATTGAACATACTTGTCAATGTCTCTGTCAAACATACAGCCTTGACATAAACAACCACCTTACTCTGCTGGATTTATAAATAAACTGATTAAAATGTTTGTATTTGGAGATTATATTTTTCACCCCTTCTACATCAATTTTCATTGCCTACCAGCTACACTTAAAGCACACAGAGCAGGGGACTTTAAATCCAAGTCCTACCATGTCCTTAATTATTAAAATTGATTCAAATTACCCCAAGCAGGTCCAGAAGCACTTCAACTTTTAATTATACTTTTTAAACCTGGACAGGAATGGCACTCCAAGAACGGAATGACTTACCCCTGGGATAACGACAGGTCAAATTGAAAAAAATAAGAAAACTGAAAAACTAAAACTAAGCTTTAGATAGGGGGGTCTGGCAAAAACAAACAAAAAAAATAATAAAAGTAACCCGTTAAAGGAACTAGAGGAAACGCTTTTTTAAATAAGACGTGACAAGCAAGGATACTTGTAGAATATTGAGGAGAAAGCAGCAGGCACTGTACCAGAATCCTGGGAGATGAACTCACTAAAGGAATGAAGAGAATAAGGGATGTGTCTAAGATAAAATGTCATCCTGCTATAAACTGAAAGAGGTTGCTGCACAATGCCATCTAAAGCTTTCCATCAAATGTAGTAGTAATAATAAAAATAAGTAACTGAGTTATTATTTAGAAGAAAGCAATCTTGCGTTGCACAGTGGAATGTGTTTATGAATGTGTCGCTAGAATGTTTTGTTGAAAGGACACTGTTAATCAAGGATGAATTTTAATATCAGCTATTTATATCCAAGTAAAAAATATGGGTTGGGTCTGTGTCAGAAAACAGACCAACATCACATGCAAACCTTGAAAATACAAGGTTTATATGTGACAGCAGTGTAGAGGAAATAGAAATGTTTAAACAAAATAACAGACTCTGTGGTAATATTTCTTTTTGTATTTCTGTAAGTCTGAAATCAGCCAAGAAGCTGAGCACTTAAGAGTTCCTGAATTATGGAAACACATTTCTTAGAAAATGTATGGTATAGACTGAGCTTTTTTAGGTCATGGAAAAATATCACAAGACTAATATTTAAATAATATCGTAAGAATTGCACATTTGCCTCTGTGGCAAAGTGCCCGCCCCTGTGTGTATTTTGTGTTGTGTGTTAATGTTGGTGTATAGTCATTGGTACATAGGATTTAAACGGGTCTGTGAAACACGAGTGTTTATATCCTGTGTACCAATGACTATACACCAACATTAACACACAGCACAAAATACACACAGGGGCGGGCACTTTGCCACAGCCTCCCGCAGCATTGATCCCTTATTATAACACCGACATGATCCCTCTGGTCTCATGCTAATCTTCACCTGCTTTAGTTACCTTTTGCTGTGGCATGACTCCATAATTTTATTACTTATCTTTCTGATCAGTTCCTCATACTTCACTGGACTAGGTTAATTTGCATTCCAAACACACAAGTGAAAAATGACACAAGTGTTACAGTCTTCTCCAGTAAGAATGCAAAAAAATCTTCTTTGATTAGCCTCATGGTGGTGTGTAATATTGTGGCTAATAGAAGTGTCAGAATAAGAATGTCTCCTCCGGCAATATTTCAAGTCCAGCAGTGAAACCCCAAGTTAACATGCCTGTAAAAGGCTGTATGTCCTGAATATCTTCTTAATCCCCTATCTGATTAAACCTCATCTCTGATTAATGCTTCACCAACTCACTTAACATGAGAAAAATCTCATTGGTATTTAAATACGCAATGTGCTGTATTTAAATAGCAATAGCATAAAAACACTGGGTACCAACTGAGCATTTGCTTTACTTATTTTTTTCTGTGGCTGCTGTTTCTGAGTTATATCTATTTGACAAATTCTCACAACTAAACATTTACTGTACTGCCTATTCCTTAGTCTGGTGTGTAGGATACTTAAAGGGCCTTTTGTAAGCAACATTAAGTAAAGAAGCACAGCCTATGGGCCATGCACATATCATCCTATTTCCTTTTAGTTGGTATAATTTAATCTGAAACATAAACTACAACATACATTTTGACTGCCACAATTAGTAGAAATTGAACTAATAAAAAATAAAAAAGTGTACTCTGGTTTTCTCTTTATTAGCTTTTTTATCACTTTTGTTTTTCATCTTTACTGCACACATGGCCTCTGTCTGTTCTCAGTGTGGGTCATTGCTCTCACCGTATTGTGGTAGAGATTTGTGTTTTGTGTGTGTCGACATGTCCAGCGCACTGACACAAGGTGGTGGGACTCCTTCACCTCTTATACCTCGTTCTGGTAAGTCCTGTGGTTTGTCTAAATACAAGTCCGTACCCAAGCTAAGCAGAAGAAAACTGGACAATGTTACTAAACAGGGGTGGATTTTTATAGAGATGGGACAATATTCTGGCGCTAACAAGGACTATTTGAAGGATCCCTGGGAAAGAAATCTGTTTGTTCCCCTGACCCAAGCTACATGGAGACTGGGAGTTCACTCGGGAGTGTGGAGTTAATCTGACTAGGTAAGAAATAATACCTCTTAGTTTTTAACATAAAATACATTTAAATAATAAAAATAATACAAAAATAAACATAGAGGCGGGGTGTACCCCGTCACATAGCAACATAACGTAACTGATTAAACAACCCAACCAGTTCTTTCAAGCATTCATTGGACTCCCCTCAATTAATTCTTACTTATACTGCCCTGAAAAGGCTAGGCGTTACCATCACCACTCTGGCTTAAAGAGGTGCCACGACAGAATAACCTATAACAGTAGTCTGTCTTAACAAACATATAGAGAGCTATCTGTTTTGCTGCACACTGGTTGCTTCAGCTGTATCTAATCTGTATCATCATCAATCTGTCAAATCAATCAACACCAGTCCCAAATTAAGATAGGAGGATTTCAATAAAAAAAAATTAACAAAAAAATTAATAAAAATATATATATATATATATATATATATATATACACACACACATATATATATATATATATATATATATATATATATATATATATATACATATACACACACACACACACACACATATATATATATATATATATATATATATATATATATATATATATATATATATATATATATACACACACACACACACACACACACACACACACACACACATACAGTGCCTTGCAAAAGTATTCAGACCCCTGACCAATTCTCTCATATTACTGAATTACAAATGGTACATTGAAATTTCATTCTGTTTGATATTTTATTTTTAAACACTGAAACTCAGAATCAATTATTGTAAGGTGACATTGGTTTTATGTTGGGAAATATTTTTAAGAAAAATAAAAAACTGAAATATCTTGCTTGCATAAGTATTCAACCCCTGTGCTGTGGAAGCTCCCAGTTTGCACCGATGAAAGAAATTGCCCTAACGAGGACACAATTACCTTACCATTGGCCTCCACCTGTGAACCATTAAAGTTGCTGTCACATTTTCTGGATAAAAACCCCACTGTTGAAGGATCATTGGTAAGGCTGTGAATCTGAAGGAAAATGAAGACCAAAGAGCATTCTACAAAAGTTAGAGATAAAGTAATACAAATGCATAGATTAGGGAAAGGGTACAAAATAATATCCAAGTGTTTGGATATCCCAGTGAGCACAGTTGGATCAATAATGAGGAAGTGGAAGCTGCATCACACCACCCAGGCACTGCCAAGAAAAGGCCGTCCCTCAAAACTCAGCGCTCAAACAAGAAGGAGACTTGTGAGAGAAGCCACAGAGGCCAACAATCACTTTGAAGGAGCTACAGAGTTCAGTGGCTGGGAGTGGAGTAATGGTGCACCAGTCAACCATATCAAGAGCTCTGCATAACACTGGCCTGTATGGGAGGGTGGCAAGAAAGAAGCCGTTAGTCAAATAGTACCATCTGAAAGCACTTCTGGAGTTTGCCAGGAAAGCATGAGAGTGACCCAGCTGCGATGTGGGAAAAGGTTTTGTGGTCAGATGAGACCAAGATAGAGCTTTTTGGCCAAAACTCAAAGCGCTATGTGTAGTGCAAACCTAACACTGCCCATGCCTCAAGACACACCATCCCTACAGTGAAGTATGGTGGTGGCAGCAACATGCTGTGGGGATGCTTCTCATCAGCAGGGACTGGGCATCTTGTTACAATGGAAGGAAGAATGGATGGAGCAAAATACAGGAAAATACTGCAAGAGAATCTGCTTCAGTCCGCTAAAAAACTGAAGCTTGGGAGGAAATTCACCTTTCAGCAGGATAATGATCCCAAGCATAAGGCCAAAGCAACACTGGAGTGGCTCAAGAACAAAAAGGTGAATGCCCTACAGTGGCCCAGTCAAAGTCCTGATCTCAATCCCATTGAGAATCTGTGGCACTATTTGAAAATTGCGGTCCGCAAGTGTCGTCCAACCAACCTGAACAACCTGGAGCAAACCTGCCAAGAAGAATGGGCCAAAATCACTCTGACACTGTGTGCAAAGCTGGTACATACTTACCCCAAAAGACTTAAAGCTGTTATTGCAGCGAAAGGTGGCTCTACCAAATATTAATTTGTGGGGGTTGAATACTTATGCAAGCAAGATATTTCAGTTTTTTATTTTTCTTAAAAATATTTCCCAACATAAAACCAATGTCACCTTACAATTATTGATTTTGAGTTTAAGTGTTTTAAAATAAAATATCGAACAGAACGAAATTTCAATGTACCATTTTGTAATTCAGTAATATGAGAGAATTGGTCAGGGGTCTGAATACTTTTGCAAGGCACGGTATATATATATATATATATATATATATATTATATATATATATATATATATATATATATATAGAGAGAGAGAGAGAGAGAGAGAGAGAGAGAGAGAGAGAGAGAGAGAGAGAGAGAGAGAGAGAGATATTCGCATACAGTACTGTGCAAAAGTTTTAGGCAGGTGTGAAAAAATACTGTAAAGTAAGAAAGTAATGAAAGTAGACATGTTAATAGATTATATTTATTAATTAAAATGCAAACTGAGTGAACAGAAGAAAAATCTACATCAAATCCATATTTGGTGTGACCACCCTTTGCCTTCAAAATGGCATTAATTCTTCTAGGTACACTTGCACAAAGTCAGGGATTTTGTAGGCATATAGTCAGGTGTATGATTAAACAATTATACCAAACAGGTGCTAATGATCATCAATTCAATATGTAGGCTGAAACACAATAATTAACTGAAACAGAAACAGCTGTGTAGGAGGAATAAAACTGGGTGAGGAACAGCCAAACTCAGCTAACAAGGTGAGGTTGCTGAAGACAGTTTACTGTCAAAAGTCATACACCATGGCAAGACTGAGCACAGCAACAAGACACAAGGTAGTTATACTGCATCAGCAAGGTCTCTCCCAAGCAGAAATTTCAAGGCAGACAGCGGTTTCCAGATGTGCTGTCCAAGCTCTTTTGAAGAAGTACAAAGAAACGGTCAACGTTGAGGACCGCAGACGCAGTGGTCGGCCAAGGAAACTTACTGCAGCAGATGAAAGACACGTCATGTTTACTTCCCTTTGCAATCGGAAGATGTCCAGCAATGCCATCAGCTCAGAATTGGCAGAAAACAGTGGGACCCTGGTACACCCATCTACTGTCCGGAGAAGTCTGGTCAGAAGTGGCCTTCATGGAAGACGGCCAAAAAGCCATATCTCCGACGTGGAAACAAGGCCAAGTGGCTCAACTATGCACGAAAACACAGGAACTGGGGTGCAGAAAAATGGCAGCAGGTGCTCTGGACTGATGAGTCAAAATTTGAAATATATGGCTGTAGCAGAAGGCCGTTTGTTCACCGAAGGGCTGGACAGCGGTACAAGAATGAGTGTCTGCAGGCAACAGTGAAGCATGGTGGAGGTTCCTTGAAAGTTTGGGGCTGCATTTCTGCAAATGGAGTTGGGGATTTGGTCAGTATTAGTGGTCTCCTCAATGCTGAGAAGTACAGGCAGATACTTATCCCTCATGCAATACCATCAGGGAGGCATCCGATTGGCCCCAAATTTACTCTGCAGCATGACAACGACCCCAAACATACAGCGAAAGTCATTAAGAACTATCTTCAGCGTAAAGAACAAGGAGTCCTGGAAGTGATGGTATGGCCCCCACAGAGCCCTGATCTCAACATCAGAGTCTATCTGGGATTACATGAAGCAACTGAGGCTGCCTAAATCCACAGAAGATCTGTGGTTAGTTCTTCAAGATGTTTGGGCCAACCTATCCACCGAGTTCCTTCAAAAACTGTGTGCAAGTGTACCTAGAAGAATTGATGCTGTTTTGAAGGCAAAGGGTGGTCACACCAAATATTGATTTGATGTAGATTTTTCTTCTGTTCACTCGCTTTGCATTTTGTTAATTGATAAATATAATCTATTAACATATCTATTTTTGAAAGCATTCTTACTTTATAGCATTTATTCACACCTGCCTAAAACTTTTGCACAGTACTGTATATATTTTTTTTTATTATTATGTATTATACACACCAGCTGGCTTTAATTTTCCAAGCCTTTCCAGACAACTGCCTTAAGTTGTACCATTCCCAGTTACATGTTCATTTGTCCTTTACGTGTCATTATGATTGCATTTGTACTGGAGACTGGAGAGAAAGAAAATGCACAACTCCTCATCACAGATGTCAAGCCTTTTTTTTTTTTTTTTATAAACCAACTATTTTTATTTACATTCCATTTGATGCCACATCACTTATATTTAACTGTGATATTTAACATTTAAGAAGATTGTTGTTGATTGAAGGGAAGTGAGACACTTACAAAAACATAGTAGTCTGTAATCTAGTTATACATACTATTACAACTTAATTTTTTTTACAGCTTCCAACAGTGAAAAGGTTAACATTTGTACCCACTGCAAGGGTAGCGTTGAATGATTTTGAACTAGCTGGTTATGTCAACCATTCATTAATAAAAATTAAAAAAAATGTAGGCAACTGATTTTCCAGGTGAGAATTCATTAGAAAAAAATCACTTGTTGATTAGGCTGCTGAGTTTTGGTTTTTTTTTTTTATTTTTTTTTTTTTTGGTAACAATCACTCACTGATGTTGTACGTCAGCAGTCAAATCAAACATGCCAAACATATTTCTGTTTAACAAACGCAACTGCAGCACTGCCTGCATACTAAATACCCAATAAAGAATAACAGCGTATGGAGACAAGCATGCTTTTAGAACAAATTCTTTAAGAGCTTGTTCCCTTTCAATGCAGAAAACTGTGACCTCTTGAATACTATGAGCTAGGTTGTGCAAAGAAACAGAGAAATTAAATTGCCCTTCATCCTGGGAGATGTTTTGCTTATGCATCATCATTCTGAAAGCATCATTCTGGCAGCATGAACCTTCAGGTGGCCATGGTTGAGAATCAAGTTTCAATGTCTTCCAATTTTTAGTATTAAATAACTGTTTAACTTAACAGTGTAATATGATCTGTATATATAAGTCTATTCTAGAAGTGTTTTAATATATTAGTTTTTGAGTTTATTTATTGTATAATTACACTATGTATGCATTAACAATTGATTTTAAAACCTTTAATTAATTAATGCTATGATAGGTGAGCATTGTCTTCTACAACGTTAAATAATGCATATGGATATTATCTAATTAATGGTTTAACTACTGGATTGATTGGTGTCATGTACGATGAAGCAGTTTTTTTAATTGGCAATCGCTGCAACATCTGATGAAGGCACACTGTTGAAACACGTTTTTTTGTTTTGTTTTGTTTCAATATTAATAAAACGTTTTTTAAACAAAATGTAAGGAGGAATCCGATGTATACTATTCTTAAAGAAGAGATTTCTGAGTACGGCCAACTTCGTCTCTACGAGCGTCATCAAGCAAAGCATACAGTGTTTATTTATATGATTATGAGATTTTATTTTTTTATTCCTGATCTATACTGTCTCATGCAAATACATCAGGTTGTGCTTTTGCCTACTTCATTCTCAGTAAAAGTATTGGGCATGAAATGGGATTCAAAACAGTCTTATTGTCACTCTGCTTTCTTTAATGATGGGGAACATCAGAATGGATCCCTAGAGATGCTCTTACCCTTCATCTCTTAGGGCTACAGTTAAACAGAAATATAGTGCTCGGGGCTCTGTGAAATACAAATACCAATTAGTGGCTCTTTAAATATGTGGGACTAAAGATATTAAATCAGCTCCTTAAACAACCATGACCTAGAGTGTTAATTTTCTATTGTTCATATTGATTGGATTCCCCTACAAGTTCTGATTTGCATACAACACAATCAACAGCAGCATAATATTGTAATATTATTGAGCATTATGAGAGGATTGACAAAGCACAGGTTTGCTTAACCTATGACAGCGAAAGCAGTTCTGGAAATTCCCTGCTGAACTGAAAGTTATTTGTAAGGCAATGATTTAACCATTAACGTATAGACGTAGTTTTATGCATGGCAATCCCATTCATTCTTAAGTGCAGACGGCAGAGAGTTATATTATGCAGATGTGTGGCATTATTTATCATTATTATTATTACTACTACACCAGACATTCACAGAAATTGTAAACATTTACTAAGTGTGGGAATTTTTTTTGTTTTTTAAAATAATCTGTTCATGTAGGTGGGTGGTCAAATCAAGACAGCATATTAAGGCATCTGCTTACAGAAACAATTATAAGTGAAAGTAATTGCATATTTCAATTGAAAACTGTAGTACTGTTGTACAAACACTGTGGCTTACAAACACTGTAGCATATAGATAGGTATTTCCCCTCTCAAAGTTAGACACATACAGGTCGAAACAATAACTATTTATGGAACACATTTCAAATGACAGTGCCACATGGCTGCAAGCAAAACCAATTCTTACACTGTCAAGTTTAAGGAAAGCTATCAGAAAACAGCATTCATCTATGTTAGTCTGAAATGATCCATCACAGAAGAGATGTAAGGCTGCCTAGCAATGCTAAATGAATAAAGAATGACTGCAGACCTGAAGCATGAATAGCACTTGCTCGATCCCCTATCCCCGCCCCGCTTCATCTTCATATATTTAAAACAACTGGTGGAAAAAGTTCCAGATGGAGAACAATCATTCATTTTGTATGCACACACACACACACTTCAGATTTTCATTTAGTCACTCCAAATCATAACAAGCATAAAATGTTTAGTATGATTAGGCCATGGATGCAAGTCCAGATTTAATTAAACTGGAATGTGTCATCACAGCTGTTACACTTAAGTTAAAATGTGTTCTGAAACATTTATAAATACTTAAACGGATCAAAAGACATGCTAACCACAAAGAAAAAAAAAAGTGTTCAAACTAAGCATCGATTATGGATTCCACTATAAAAAAAAAAAAAAATTACAGAATTACAAAAAAAAAGTTTCCAGCTGCACACTCACCTTACAAAGCTTCTGATAGCGCGGGGAAGAGATAGCCATCCTCTGCAAGCGATGCAAGAAGACAACAACTTTCTGCAGGGATGTCCTCACCACAGCCATCATTTTAAGTTTGCCACACTTCAGGAAGCTTCGTGGAATTTGCATTATAAAATGAAAAGCCGCACTAATTTCCTTGTGGTCACAAGATGAGGATTGGTCTGTTCTCTGAACATGCTTGCATCTAACCTTACTGAAAAAGCCTCAGAGTGAAACACCTGCCAAGCTTAATGTCTTGTAAGTAGGGTCAGCAGAGGTCACCGTATTTTAAGAAAATTCAGTGATGTCCCAAACTCTGAACATGTAGGTGCTGCCGGAGCAGTGAAGGAGGCAAGAAGTTGAGCTGATGAAAGATAAGCTGCTGCTGCTGCTACTACCACAACACAAGAGTGAGCTCAACAGCGGGGGAAGGCTATTAATTGAAACATGAAGGCTGCAGCAACAAAGGAGTGGTCCCATGGGAAACTGACTTCAGCGTATCACCGGAATTCATCCCTGGCACCTGGGATTTACACTAAAAGATAGGATGGCATTTAATCTCATCTCCTCTTGCTGGAAAGGATGATGCGTGTGTGTGTGCATCTCAACGTCTCTCGAACTAAATACAGCTCTGACACAGTAGCAGAGTGAGTGTGTGTGCTATAAATCTTGGCAAGAGGGGTTTTCAGCTCTGACTGCACTAGCTGTCCACAGAGAGGGGGAAAAAATAGATAATTTACATATACATGCAGCATCACTACCAAATTAAATACGTTGAGTGGAAGACCCATACATAACTAAAAAAAGCTGTTTAAGAGACAAGTCTGAAGATCTTCATTTTAAAAAAAAATTACTACATAAATTTACAGGAAAATTGTAACATTTTAATGTTGCTTTGATTTATTCTATATATTATATATATATGAAACATTTACAAATATATATTAAATGTGAGTAATCCAAAAAGGATCCAATATCAGAAGTCCAAAAAGCATCTGTTGTGCAATTCAATACACCTTCAATTAAAATAAACATTATGACCTCAATAATTTCGTGCAGCAGAACATTCCAATTAACTGATTGTTCTTCGGTTTACAGGAGTGATAAAAACAGACTTTCAAATGACTCCAAAAAGTATTTATAAATTGGCTGCCTAACAAAATCGGCAGCAAACTATGAAAAACTAAAACAATTGCAGAATTCCTTCAATAACACAGCACAACATGTTGTAACCTTCAGGAGCTGATAAATTTACTCTACTTTATGAGATGACAGTAAAATCAGTAGGTGTGACACAGGATTAAAAGGCCCCGAGAAGGGAATTCAATGTTTACACAAATGAAACTGTTCCACATTCAATATGTACTCGCTCACTGTTGAAAAGTACAATGACACAAACAATCGAGTGAACACTAAGTCTTATTTGTAGTTAATAGCTAACAACAATATTGTGTCAAGCTTCTGGCTGAAACCAAATCTATCTGCTCTTCATTTAGTACACAATATCTATTAAATAAAGCATTTATAAAATGTGTGTTGATAAAGTTGGGTATGCAGCTTAATGCTACTGTATTACTGCCACTGCCAATCAGAAAGTCAACTGTTTTGCTGACTGATTAGTTACATGCGGTCGTGAAAAAGCAGTATCAAAAACATTATTATAAACCTCACAGACTAGCTTGGCCAATCAAGTTGCCATTATCCTATACATCAACAAGAAATCTTTAGAACCTTGACACACAATAATCGTCCAATATTATATTTGTTTATTTAGCAGACACTTTGTCCAAGGCATCTTCCACAGACTAGGGTGTGTGAACTATGCATCAGCTGCAGAGTCACTTACAATATCATCTAACCCAAAACACGGAGCACAAGGAGGTTAAGTGACTTACTCAGGGTCACATAGTGAGGCAGCTGGGATTGAACTGCTTACAAGCCCTTATCTTTAACCACAGACCACACAGCCTTATATAGCATTTAACAGATCAACTCAGGACACCCAGGTTCAATCGGGTTATACCTCCTAGAGTGAGGGCCACTTAACTATCCTTCTGTCTACTATCATTAGATGCTAGTGGTTTAATGTTCTTACCAGCACAGTATATGACTGTTGGCAGTATAATGGTCTCTTGCGTTTCTGCATATTTCCTCAGGCCCTTCACACTAGAAGGTTGTGGGTTCAATCCCCAAGCCCTGAGAGAAGTTTATTAGGAATAGTGTAGAATGCTGGTCCCAAGAAAAAGCAAACACAATCCTAAAGGAGGAGACTGCTTCAGCCACTACACACTTCCAGGTGCAGTTCTTGCGCTCTGCCCAGCTCAAAAAACACATTTGTACCAATACTTTACCTGCTCACAGCGATATGGCCAATGACGGTGAACAAAAATCGAGTGTGCAACTGCATCTTGTTTTATCAATCGCTTTGTAAAGCACTTTGAGATTCCTAAGCAGTATGTGAATAAATACTTATTTTAATAGGCCGCAAAGCTATTTGGGACTTGGTTCTGTATATCAATACAACTAAGCAGGAATCTCAAAAATCGCATTTTCTGTCAGTGCAATAGGGTTGAGAGGCAGGAAAAACAGCAAAAAAAAAAAAAAAAAAAAAACCAATAAAACTAGTGATGAGCCAAATGAATTACAAAGGAAAGTTCAATAGTAATTCCAAAACTGTTTTTGAGTAAAGAAATTCTATTTTGATACACAAGTCTTCTATTGCCAAATATACGATATATATATATATATATATATATATATATATACACACACACACACACACACACACATATATATATATATATATATATATATATATATATATATATATATATATATATATATATATATATATACATATATAATTACTTATATATAATTACTTATTGATAAACCCCTATCATCAGATTTTACATTAAAACAAGAAATTGCATTATAACTGATCTATCCTTATCAACTTTAGACCTTAAGGTTTGCAGTAAGTATCGTGTTTCCAAAAAAAGAAACTCAGCTATCTGGCTTAATCAAATTTACAGATTAGCCCTACTTAATATATGCAAAAGATTCAGAAAATAGCTATGAAATGAGAATTTAGATATTTTTATGCTTTAAGACAACCAATGTACAAACCAATGTTATACTAATAACACTAAAAAAAAAAAACACTAAGAAAATACATTCATTATTCAAAGAGGAACAAAATACTAGCAGTACTAATGAAAACTGACAGTATGTTACAAGAAACTTGCACTTGTTATTCTGGGAGGTGAATAAAAAATGTATTTCTGGAGAACACTTTAAAACATCTTTACTAACAAGTACAGTAGACTGTAGAATTCACCAGCTGAGGCAGATGGGGCTTAAATGCACACAGACAAGAAAAGAAACCCAGCTCTGTGTGTGACAGGAACTTTTCCTTACCTCCACTTGATTTCTCAGCTCTTTGACACGGACACTGTCTTGTGAAAGACTATCCCTCTGTGAGGCATCAGCCAGCACATTCCCTGTGGTCTCTGCCTCTTGCAGCCACTTAAGAAAGCCCTCCATTTCCTTCAGAGAGGTCTGCAGCATCTTGATGTCAGAATCCAGGGAGCTCTGTCTATCACTGGCCCTGAGGTAGGAGGGGAGAAAAAAAAAAAAATAAATAAAAAACATAGAAGAAAAGCCCTCAGCAACAAGTTAGTGGTAGTAACTTAAAAACCATTAAGGCAACCTACAGAGTAAGATAGGTAAATGCAACATGAACAGGTTCTATCTTGGACCCAGGAAGGCTCGGTGGTAGTGTTTATTAGAAAGAATGGACTCCATTATCCATTTACTAAAATCCTCTGGATAACGTGCTAGATTCCAGATTCTTCAGGACATTCATAAATGGTTTGAATTCCCATTTCCTTTCCTGTGGATTTTCTGGTTCAATTTAAAGTGCGCTGTATTTGAACAATTATGCCACTTTGTCTTAGGTGGGTTCCTATTTACTGCAGTGGATCTGACACAGCTAATGACTATCCTCAATAGATTTCATTCCCACTGGCCATAGGGAGCTGTACTGGAATTCACACAACACCTACATTCAAGGCATCCAGTATCATCCTCACTGCCAACTTCAAATGGTAAAATTGACTAATGTTTTCAACCTGTCTCCATCAATAAGCATGCTAATAAGCTGTATTTGGAGCTGGTTCATCTGTGCATTCTAAACGTGGATGCATTGCATTACAAAGCTGCCAAGTTTGAACTGGGCTTTCGTTTGAATATTAATTATTGTTTGATATATACTGCCCTAGAGGCAGCATCCTTTGGCAGCTATTTTCATTCACTGGCTATAGGCTGCTAATCCCTGTCTCCTGCATAATAAGCTTGCTTCAATTTCGATGTGATAAATGCATACACAGAACTGATATCAGTGTAAGTTCTCTCCTTTTGAACATTTAAATGTTACTCATGAAACTAGTTATGAACATTGTTTTTAAAATACCTGCTTTACAACAGTGCTTTCCATGAATTCACATTGCTTTCACTTACTTTACAGGTTATATACGCACTGTTCTGACATTAAGCTGCTTATAAAAATGCCTTATTATAAGAAATAAAAGTCTAAGTTGTACCTTTTGAAGTTCAAGGTATGATTTTAATATCTTTTAGGAAGGGTATTAGACATACACGCAGTTTGGAAACTGATGAGAAGAAAAAAAATGGTTTATAAAATAAATGATATACTTGTTTCTAGAGAAAATTAGATACAGTGACAGATATTTTAGTTATTTGTACAGTGACAGATATTTTAGTTATTTGTTTTTCTTTCCTTGTATACTTCTGTACTGCTACAAAATTCAAGGCAACCCAGGCACCAGGATATTGTACATTACATGGCATTGCATTTTACTAATGATACATCATTCAACCATAATATCTTTTTAACGAGTTACATTTATAATTTCAAGACACCACCGGATCTTAATACATTATTACCATTCACTTGCAGGCTATTTTTGTGTGTTTGCAGACTTTAAAAAAAAAAAAAAAAAAAAAAAAAACAAATACAGTAATCGAAAAAGGAAATTATATTTTACACTCAATAGTGTGCGGGTCTCAAATATAAACAGTCGGTGGACTAGCCAATCGATTGTTAGTGTGTTAAAAGGTAGGTCACAATGACCTTACATTTTCTGCATGTGAAACAAATGTCTGAGGCCAGAGCTCGTGCTAATCCAGAAGCCCCAGATCCATAATACAATGAACCCTACCAAGTGAAGAAAAGCGCCAGTTTTTAATGTTTAACTGCGAGAGCCTCCAGTCATATTTCAAAACCCTACAAGTTCCCTCAAATACTTGTTGGAATTCTACTACTGTATTGAAGTCACTGATTCTGGTGGTGTTTTGACTGAATGGGGAATAATGTAAGCCCTGAAAATGGCAATATTAGCATGTCTATATAAAACAAATGCTGTGCTTAATACCCACTTTAATCAAGGTTTTTATAGGGAATCTGCGGTTGGGTTCACAAACCTGTTATTTATTGTGTTCCATGCCGTATTGTTCCTGTCAGTGGCCTCCTTCACATTCCTGGTGTCATCATTTGGATAGTCACGGAGCAGCTTGCCAGAGAGGTCATTGAAGGCTGCCACTGCAATCTGTCCCTTGTTCAAGTCTTGCAAAAACATCTATGAAAAAAACAACACAAAAGATTAGCCATTCCCCAGATTATATCTTTCAGTTTTTATGAAGTAAAAGTGGGCTGGTGTCACAACAGTTGGCTTTTGGCTACTTTTGATGTAAAGGAATATACATTTTTTTACTTTTTTTTCTAGTGACTGTAGCCAAATTTCTATCAACTTCAATCTGTCCCTCGTCATTTGTGTTGCACATGCACCCTCTGCTGCTCATGTGTGATACTGTTTTAACAAGACCACAGCTAGAACCACAAAGATGAATGGTGTTGCCTTTTTGTCTTAAGAAAATATTTCAGAAAAACAATGTGATTACATTAATAAACGTTGGAAAGGCTGTTATGAAGTGCAACTAGCAGCACTTATGGTGCAACTACTTCACCATAAAAATATCTTCATTTCAGCAACCACAAATATTCTATATTTAATGTATATATTGTGAAAAGGGTAAAAGAAAATCCACATTAGCCACCCCAACCCAACAACTTGTATACAGGTAAATGATAGTAAACATTATAAATGCACTGCGAATCACAGAGAAAAAAACTGGCACCCCATACTTAATGGCTGACTGGCAGACAGTTTATCTTCCAGCACGACACCGACCCAAAGCATATGGCTAAATCAACTTTGGAATTCTAGAAGAAAATGAAGATAAAAGATCTGGAATGGCCTTCGCAATCACCAGGTCTCAATCCAATAGAAATCATTTGGACTAATCTGAAAAAAGATGCAGCCAAGCACTAATATGTAAAACAGAATCGGCCCAGATTTCACCAAAAAGATATAACATACATGTTTATCAATTATCTTAAACATCTGAAAGCCAAAATAAAATCAAAAGGAGAATACACAAAATAGTAAAGTCGGGGTGCCAACACTTTGGACATTTATTTGGACTATTATTTTTTTTTTTTTTTATTATTTTATAAAGAATATTTGTTATTTTGTGTGCATTTTGCTTTTTGTTTTATTAAAAAAAGCGGTTAATTTCACAAAATGCTTGTCCTTAATTTGTTACTTTCAATTACGGTATAAGCAGTGTAGGGTGCTAATACTTTGTCTGTGACTGTATATTTCACACAAGACTTACCTGAATATACTTTCAGATGTATATAATGTAAAATAATGACATGTAATTCAAGGTGGCACTCCCATCTTGCCCTTTATTTAGTGCTAACCTTATAATCTGCCAGCTGTTTGGTCAGGGGTTCCTTGGACAGCTGTTGCAGTTTGTGCTGGCGCACCTCGTTCTGACCAATGAGCACCTCTACCTCTCTCCTCTGCTCCTCCCATTGGTTACTGTCAGTCACCATGTCCTCTAGTTGCTGCAGCCTTGTCTCCACACCGTGCTGAGTGCTGTCCCACTGGTTGCGCACCCGTTCCACTGAAGGAAAAAAGAACATGCTTTCTGCGAACATGCTCTTGTCAGAACAGTCCAAGTTAAAATATAATTATATATATTATATATATATATATATATATATATATATATATATATATATATATATATATATATATATATATACACACACACACACACACACATATACATATATACACAGCTCTGGAAAAAATTAAGAGACCACTGCAAAATTATCAGTTTCTCTGGTTTTACTATTTATAGGTATGTGTTTGGGTAAAATGAACATTTTTGTTTTATTCTATAAACTACTGACAACATTTCACTGTGTGTGTGTGTGTGTGATGTATATATATATATATATATATATATATATATATATATATATATATATATATATATATATGTGGTGTCCAGAGCTATCAAATTACATTTGCTTTATGTTGAAAGATACTCTGCCCCACCATTACAGTGGGTGTCCCACTCTACACTTTTCCATTCAAAAGAATCTATATGAAAATTAGGACAGGGTACATTTTAGGAAAATACTTCTAAACTGGTAGAAATCCAGGTATCAGGACGCACTAATTACAACTACACTAAAATCACACAGTATGAAACCTTTACTTGTAATAAACAGTTTATAAAGAATGTGTTTTTGCTCCATAAAACAAAATCTGGAGCATTTACAGGGACAGGCAGTATACACCCACACATATTTTCAGTTGTTAACTGAACAAGGATTGCAGTGATTCTGTGGAGTACTGCCACACGGACCCAAGCAGATTGTAATAAAATGTAGAGTGATGTGTTATTCTTCTTACATTTCTCTGTAATGAATGTCCGTACATCTACATTAGAGGTCTTGTTCTTGATATTCTGAGCCAAGGTAAAGATATCCTCCAGCTGAGGGTGCCTCTGCTCCAGATCAGCCTTTGTCCTCTAGAAAGAAAAAGGATTTGAAACCATCTACTGTAGGTTACTTTGATAAACAAATCAAATAAATAAATACAAATTACAATAAATTACTAGCACTAAAAATATCATTTTTAAAAATGTGTTTGTTTTTTTTAAACTTAAATTACAAAAATCAGTATCATTCAACATTGTGAGAGCGTTAAAACAAAACCTTCCTTTTTATTACCCTGCAGAATGTTCAATAAGTGGGAACTGGGAACACACAGGTTCTATTCATATCCCCATTAAGAACTGCCATAAAATTAAAAGAATATACCTTTAGGCGCTCGACAGTGGCTTTGATCTCATCTACATCCCCTACAGTCACTATGTTTGACTTCAGCATCTGGTCTATCAGAACCAGCCAATCAGCAAGCTCTGTGGCTCTCTCATTCAGATCTGTGGGGGCTACCAGATCTGGACTCTGCATAGTCTGATGGGTAGCATCTGAGGTCACCAGGCTGGCCATCTGGACCACGGAGGGGACTACAGTGCAGAAAGGCAGGAGAGAGAATAAAGCAACCAGCAAATTAATATTCAACAATTTCCTCTCCAAAATGTTCCCCCCAAAATGTTACAACACGCAGTGGGAGCCCAGTGACAAGATGAACATGTATTAGCTGATGAAAAATGCCATACCTGTAACCCTTTGCTGTGTGACCTGCTGAGTACAGCTGACAGTGGGCTGCTTAACAACCTCCTTCAATATAAAGTCAAGTGCCTTCCAATCACCAGCCAGCTGATCTATTTTACTCTATATAGATGCAGAGGAGATATCATGAATTAATAAATGACTTTATCAACCATGAGCATAGGTAACAGTTTGGTATGCTGGGCTGACATCACTATTTGTACATGATGCAAACGTCCACGTGCAACAGACTACTGATATATAAAAAATACAGAAACGTACAGCTATATCATATTACTTTATTTAAAGTAACGCAACTAGGCTTCCACTTTTTCATTTGCCTTTTTTTTTTTTTTTTTAAATAAGTGCAAGTTATTTTTGTAATTTGTAGTAACATGAGCATCTCATTTTTGTATCCGAATACATGTCAAAAAATATTACTTTGAATATTCAGATATTTGTCCCATCACTATGTAAAATATGTTATTTGTGTATATTCTTCACATGTAAAACATGTACAAGTACCTTTTCTTGAGGAAGTAACTGCTGCCTTTTCTGAAGATCAATAGATGTGGCAAGAAGATCTTCCATCTCAGTTTTACGTTCCTTCATTGTGGTCTCCAACATCTGGAAAACCCATAATCATTTTGGCTAGTTTTAGAGAGACAACGTTGATAAACTAGCATACACAATCATACTGACTGTAATTTCAACCATACATACTATCAACCATACATACAGTACTTTGGCAAAAAAAATAAAAAATAAAAATCACTTAAGACTGTTGATTTGATTTTCACAATTCTGGTCCAATTATATTTCAACTTGCTTTTCAGAGTTGCTTTGCACAGCTAGACACTGAAATTAAGGACTCTTGTAAACACAGCTAAACATGACATAAGGACAGTTATTAGGTAAAAGCCTACCCATTTCATCTGACAAACATATGTTAGACAAAGCAAATGTTACATAAGACTGTAATTAGATCCTAAAGAACATTTTCTAAAGCGTTTTTGTAGCTCAAAACAGATAGCGTAAGTTTTTTCTTCTGGCATTTTCTACAGGGAAAAATAAGTTTTGAATGTGTTTAAAAAGGGCCTTGGAATTACATCTCAATAACTTGTATGATGGAGCAAGATACCTGAAGCTCTGAAGCAGACATCTGACAGGGTCCTTTTGTGCTGAGTTTCTGCCTCTTCAGGCTCACCCAGTCAGAGAGCTGGTTAATTTTGTCAGAGAACTGTCTTTGGTTTTGGAGGTTAACCTCAACCTCCCCAGCTTTGTCGAAAAGCTCCCTGGATACCTATTAAAATGTATTTAAAATGTATTATATAGATAGACAGAGATAGAGAGACACAGACACAGACACACACACACACACAAGACAAGTGTTACACTTTTCACACATACAGTCAACTCTCAATTATCCGTGAGCAGACTATCCAGGTTGCAGCTTAACCATACTTGCAAAAAAGGAAGAAAAATACAGGTGTACTGCACAGTACGCATTCTTTTACGAACTGGCAGGTTCTACTATTAGGTCAGTGACTCTGTGACTTCAATCATGTCGACGAGTGAACGTAAACACGTGGTTTTAACAATTCACAAAAGACTTGAAATTGTTGAGAAGCTGGAAAAAGGTAGTACTGTAAAAAATACTTTCAGTGGAATATGGAATTGGTGCATCTGTAATTACGTCAAACGTTAAATCAGAAGCGTTTCCAATCTACTTTGAATTTGTAACCTGTTGTGTTTGTCATTTTTCAAACATACAACCATCAACGGCTGTCCATATTCCATAACCAATCTAGATATTTTTGGCACACAACGGTGCTAAAAGATGGCATTTGATATGATCCGATTTTAACCAAGTATGCTCAAGTGCCTAAAAGCCTTGACAAGTTTAAAAGTACCTTGCTCCAGCTCATATTTACAGCTCTCAGCCTGGTAACATGCTTATCTCTTTCTTGCAGGCTCATGCCTCTGCTTGATAGTATCTGAGGTCCATTTTTATTGAGCCAGTTAAGTTTTTCATTCTCAGAATCCATCTCTTCTGCCAGTGCCTATAGCGAGAAAAAAAAGGGAATGAGTCATTTATGAAGAAGTCTAAATTGTAAATTTTAAAAATGCTCAGTTTACACAGTTCCAACAAGACTCACAATGCCAACTTAATTTTAGCACCATCAAAACTAAAACCCATTAATTTTATAACCAATGATTACCCAAAGACCAAATTGAGAATAGTTTTTTTTTGTTTTTTTTATCTTCAGATCATTTTAATATTGCTGTAAAATTATGCATATGAGATTTCTAATCCTGTTCATTTAATATAAAATGAGAGAATGTCTTCTTGACATGGTAAATGAGCATTTCACATGAGTTTACCAAGGGATTTGTTTAGTTAACAGAGGTTTTGGATAAATCAATGTTATTTGAATTTAAAGACTGCAATACATCTTGCCTTTAATTCTTTCAAGTTTCTGTCTGTAGCAGTCACTGGTAAATTTCCTACAGTGCACGCTGCCTCTTCTAACCAGAGACCCAGTTCATCCGTCTTCTTCAGGAAATCTGTCAGCTGGTGGTCTTTCTCTTTAAGTCTAGTCGTATACACAAAAACATATATACTGTATATCAGAAAGAATCAGAAAGAAAATCAAAAACAGGCAACATTTTTCTGCAGATATATTGTTGCTGATTACGTATGCAGGTTGCAATTAGCACAGGCAAGCAGTGGGGAATCAATTTACAGGTTTACCTGTACCTGCTAAGCTTCCTTGCTTACTGTGGAAAAAGAAAACGCACAGGATTATAAACGCACCAGCCAAAACTGAGCAATAGTAGAGACAGCAAATAAAAAGGAACTATCTAGTATAATGAAGCACACCCTTTTAAGTTCTCACCTGTCAAACTATCTTCCACAACAAGCACAGAATTCAGCAAGCTTCCTTCTGATTAGCTTTTGCGACCGGCATTGTGATTAACCCTCATGGCTCATTGGAATACAATGGCAAAAGCACTGGCCAATATATTTTAACTCAATAACTGGCCTGGATTTGGTACTTACTTGTTCTGCCGCTCTCTGACCTCCCTGGAGATTTCTTTCCACCTCTTATTAAGTCTGCTCAGTTTCTCCTGCAAGAGGCTGCTGTCTGGGACAGAAAGCTGCCTAATGATTCTCTCTCCTGTCTTGTTTAAAGTTGAATAGATGGACTGGTGGCTAGTCAGGCCCTCCTCAAGCTCCTACAGGAGAACACACTTTACAATTAGGCTTCCATTGCCACTTTCAGTTAAAGATTTAGTCCACCATTTAAAACTGCTTCAACGTATTTTTTTATGAAACTACAGCAGTGTAGGAATACTCCCAGACTGCAAGTTGTGCTTTTCCCCTTTGAAACCTAATTTAGGCTTCTTGTTTTTAAACCAAATGCAAAATTTAAAACTCCTTCTTCAAATCGGTTTCAACAAAAAGCTGGTGCGTTGCACGTCATACTGAGTTACACAGTACACTATCGTGTTCTATGCATCAGTGGCTGAAATAGCAGTAGCAAACCAATGAAAATTAAGACCTGCTGTTGCATCTTTACCTTGTCAAGGTCCAGGACACCATCAGGACCACTACCACCAGCAAGCAACTGCTCAGCTTCAGCCACCCACTGTGTGAGGTCATTCAAATCACAATGGAACTGCCGCCACTCCTCCACAGCCTTGTCAAAGCATCTAGAACAAGAGATGGTGTCAAGATTTTTCCAACATTTAAAATAAAATTTATGTTTTACATACAGGAGCAAGTCGCATGTCCAAGTTTGGTAAAGGTTTCCCTCACCTTTTCAAATAACGAAAAGGAACTAGTGATATACCTTTTGTTGGTAGTCTGTGCACTGTCATTTTCAAACTGGAAGGAGTGATTTATTGAAATATTAACAAAGCCCAGGTGCCAGACAGAAGATGTAAAAAGCCAAGGTCTTTCAGTAGCAGTCACGATTGTACAGTTGTTATTTGCTCCATAATTAATTGCATACATTGAATGTGTATTGTGCATGTATCTTCTTTTTTAAGTTTAACAATAACTAGTTCAGTCTAAAGGTTATACAGAATTATGAATGTCTATGTAACTATTGCTTGTTCATTCATACACATGCCAACTGCATACATCAATTTTTATTAGTGTAAGTCAGTCATGGCTCACTTAGTAAATAAGATATAAGGTAAGCAATGGACAGCCCAGAATGACTGGATTATAATTTTAATAAGGTAAACTCAGGTCATTTTTTCACTATAACTGATAAAAACACAGGTCCAATTTATCAAGCAGGACAGTTTAAACATAAAATGTAAAAAAAAAAAAAAAAAAAAAAAAAAAAAAAAAAAAAAAAAAGCCTTTTGTTAATAATCCAAACATATCTATACATTAAAGATGACACAAACAAAAGTTGTGAACAAACCAGCTTAATTTAGCAGACACCTTTATTTAAGGCGACTTACAGAGACTAAGGTGTGTGAACTATGCATCAGCTGCAGAGTCACTTACAACGTCTCACCCGAAAGACGGAGCACAAGGAGGTTAAGTGACTTGATCACGATCACACAGTGAGTCAGTGAGTGAGCCGGGATTTGAACCAGGGTCCTCCTGGTTACAAGCCCTTTTCTTTAACCAGTGGACCACACAGCCTACTAGCCGCTACTTTCCTTGGAAAGCTTTTTGTACATCCATTAATCTTAGTAATATGTTAACAGCAGATATGGGATCTATAAAAGGCCTATTGTGTACAGCAGGAACCCTTTTATCTGGTGTTCAGATTATTAAAGCTATTTGTTACATTACCTACTTTTGCAAAGTCAAGAGTCAGCTCTAGCTAATTAACACAGTTACCTTCAAAACATTATTACAGTAAGCATGTTATTACAAGAAAAATATGGGTCAGACTTATCAATCTTTTGCACCAATATTTTTTCGTATTAAAATTGGACTTTCAAATGTTTCAAAACTATGCACAAAAATCCACACAGGTAAATGCACTGCTTTAAAAATCTGTTGAAAAATCTGGCCCCAAAACGTAAGGTACACAAAAATTGTGCTTTAACCCTTTCAAATCACTTAACTATGTCTCGCCAATGCACTGAGGTTTTGGTTATCATATAAAATCACTCCACAATCATGGACCGACAGTTCCTTTGGAAACTTGTTTTCTCAATAAAAAAGATTAAAAAATTACTGCATGTAATATATTTCACTAGCACAAGCCTGGTCTTTCTGTGCAGCAGGAAACAAGTAATGACTTAAATTGAAAAGGTAATGTAAGAGCTTAACATTGCACTATAAAGCCATTTTAAAACCCCACACTGTGTGAACTCACCCCTTACGGTCATTGTACGTTCTATTAACTCTATCCCATTCTGAATTCAGCTGGGTCAGCCCGTCCCCAATTTGCACAACCTCAACCCTCGACGCTTCCAGGATCACATCGGGCTGCTTCTCATGAATGACAGCTACTTGCTCTCCAAGTTTTTCAAGCATGTCCTTTATATACTGCAACACAAAAAACATGTTTTCAACCGACAAGATAACCAAACGGTTTTGACAATTCAGTGCCCTGTGAATTTATACTGTCGACTATTTCAAAATAAAAGTAACAGCTCTATCTCTCACTGACTGCATCTAACTGGATCAACTTCAAATCAGAGGCCCACTGGCAAGCAATCTCTAATGACACCCCAATCGCCATTCTTTTTGATTGGTGCAAGCGGCACCCAAAGGGTCTGAAATCAATTTTAGTGAATCGCTCTATTTTATTCACTAAATGCACTTGACAAATCCACAATGTCAGAAAATAACAAAATTAAAATATAGGGGTGTCTATAAAAACCTCTACAACCTCACTAAGTAATTGACTGATAAATGTAGTGAGCTCAATGAAATGTCAGCGAGTTTTATAAAAAAAAAAATATTCATCAATACAATCGGGCTGAATTTCTAAAACAGAATGTACCTCATTTATATATATAAAAAAATAAAATAATAATAATTTAATTTTAAAAACCTACATCATTGATGCCTCATATTTCATCTCGTATTTGGAAAGGATTAAATGTTTACCTTTAATGCATCCTCTTGACTGGAGAAGTCCTCATATATCCCACTGCTGAGCTCTGGTGAATTCAGCAACAGCTCAATGTCTGCCATTGCTAGTAGGACTTTGTTAACTTCAAGAAGGTAGTCAGAAGGCAAGAGGGATGGTTCATCCACAGCCTTGTAATGCACAGGTACTTGCTGTTAGGATAGAAGACAGAGTAATAATACTAAACAGATGCTGCAAGGGTTCATTTTAACCCTTTCAGGGCCAAGCATTTTTTAGTGGGAGGCTTCTCCAGGACCAGGTAGTTGACTCTCTTCCTTTAAAAATTCACTAAAAGTCAATTTTTTTTTTTTTTAGAACACTGGGGAACATTATAAAAGCACTTCAGAAACCATACAAACTTTTTTTTTTTTAAATTATGTATTCAGCTTAGATATACATGTATAAAAGTGTGTTATTCTACAATACTTCCTGAAAGTTTTGTTGAAAATATTGCTGTTTGGGCAAATTACAAGACATTGTGTCACCTGAGTGATTGCAATGACATAATACATGTTTATTCTCAGGGTTTTCAAGCGATAATGAAAACCACTCTCAATTTATTAATCTGGAAATAAATATTTATAAATAAAATTTTAGCAAGGGAAAAAAAAAGGAACCTGATTCATTTAGTTCATTAAATAGGATATTGCTTATATCCACTCATTCCTTGATATTTATAAACGTTGCAAAAAAGAAGTAAATGCAAACACAGAATAAATGTTGTAATATAATTATAAGTCAAATACATCAGATTTGCAGTGTTTCCCCTTTTTTTTTTTTTATCAGCTCTGAACCAGTTCCTCTGATGATTTGTTTCTGCTTCTGCCTGACTGTTGTATCTATCTCCGCCTTTTAGACACTAAATGCCCCTCTCAGTGACATCACACGGGTGGGGGTGGGGGGGACGGGGACACAGAAGTGAACGTCAGTCCCTCCCCTATCCATTGATATGTGTTTCAAGCCTGTACTGTACAGTACGGTTGCCCTGTAAGCCACCAAAACAGGCAGCTTCTTTATCGCGGTGCTAGAAGCCCACTTCAGTATGATCGTGTTAACACAAAGCCGGTCCTGAAAGGGTTAAATCTGGTAAACACCTGTTTTCATACCACCTTAAAAAATTAACATGGTCCATATGTGGTTATTTCGATGCTAAAAGTACCATTTTCTGTAAACATTTGGTTCAGAATGTACTTGTGTTCTTGAAACATTATTACTCATTTATCCAGTTCAGATTAGAATGATCCCTGGTAAGTAACGCTTAAACATTAACAAAGTTATTATTGCAAGCACAACCACACACATATTTCAAACAGTCAAGATTATCATACTCACGTTGATCTTGAGCATTTAATTTAAACCCTACTGTGGAAGCACTTACAGAGGTTTTGAAGTGTGTTTGTTGAAACAATAAGGATTGGCTCTCAATCTCCTGCCAACGCCTATCAACTTGCTCGCTGTTCAGTTCTACACTTTCATACTGGGATAAGTTCTGTCCCTTCTTCTGGAGGGCTCCAAATTCTTCTTTTCTTAACCCTAGCTCCTGCAGCAACTCCTGAAAAAACGAAAAGCTCAGCTGGACCCAATCACATCCCTTAATTTCTATAGTTCAATTAGACTTTTTTTTTCGTATAATAGGCAGATTTAAAAAAACTGCAAAATCAGCTAGCTGGAAAGTTGTTACCTTTTGCAACCAAACAGTTGCCTGTGGAAGCTCATCAAAAATACATCAAAGCTTTACATTACCATTCCGTACTAACAGAAGTAACCACTACATGTTGATCAGCTGTCAGCCTTTATCACAGCCATTCGCTTAATAAAAATTGGCTGCATCATCAGAGCTTCCGAGTTAAGTGTTACCTTGGGTTATGTGTGAGATCAGGCCTGTCAGTACCAAGGGAATGTTTAACACAGTAAAGGAATTACTTGAATCCTTTTGATAGTTGTTACCTGTAACTTCTGATCATCTTCAACTCCATGCAGTCCTGACAACCGTTTCTCCGTCTCATCCATCCAGTTTAGCAGACTGTCCTTTTCTCGTTTAAACTGAGAAAATCCTGGGGTTACTTCAACGTTCTGCTTCTTCTGGATTAACTTCAACTCCTACAAACAACACTTTACATTAATAACATACAGATACACACAAAAAGATAAACAGAACCACATAACAAAAGACCGAGTATGGCTTTCTCTAAACCTGACAATAAAATACAGCACTGAACAGCTCTGCCAATCAGCTGTGTTCCATGACAGATATTCACACCACAGCAAATAATGTAACAAAGTTAAATTCATAAGATCTGCCGTTCAAGATATAGCCTTCATTAACCGTAACTTGTGCATAAGTAGGTCACCTTGACTTGAACTGTAATACTAAAGTTTACAGATGACGAACACTCAAGATAAAAGTGCACAAAAGCATAACCAGCAGGGTAGACTGAATCACACACACTACATGCTGATCGTGGACGTCTGTGTGTCTATATGTTCATCTGCTGTATTGCCTGTATACATTTTAAATACAGCTATAGGTTTCCAACTCTCTCTACTTCTCCAAATTAACATACTTTAGAAGCAACAGATTGGGTGCTTACCCTCAGAGTACTGTACTTGGTCTGCAGTACTAACAGATTCTTGCGTATCTCTTCTCTCTTGCCGTCGCCTGAGGTTTGCTGTAACAACTGCTCTCCCTTCTGCAGCATCTCTTCTATCAGAGCCTTTTCTTCATCCATCTGTAAATGAGTGAAGGCACTTGAATATTCTTTTACTTCATTTCTGTTTGTTCAGTTCACAACACGGCTATATTCATTAGGGGATATGATCATTTTCCTAAAATAAACCAGTGTTGATTTGCACTGGGATTTAAAAGATACTAGCTTCAACTGAGTGTCTCCACCAGGTATGAGATTTCAGTTCAATGTTGCCTTTATTGTAAATGTGCACAGTCACATGATCAAGATATGTACTCTATTCTTTAATAACAAATAGTATTTCTCAAATATGCTTGTGCCTAGTGTTCATGCTTGTGGTAGCTGTGAGAACTGATCTGTTTGTATAAGAGCCTATCAACATAAAATACATGAAAATAAATATGTGAATATACTGTAGGTTTTGGGAACATTCTTTAAAACAATATGGTGTTTACTTTTTCATCATCTTGAGGTTGCTGCTCGGGGGAATCCAGCTGCCTGTCCAGGTTCTTGAGCAGGTTCTGCAGGTCCTTGTCAAACAGGTGCAAGTCACCAGAGGGGACCTTCTCCATCTTCTGCCCCTCCTGCCTGACACCCACTTCATCGGTCAAGGGCTCTGTACCCACAGACATCTTTAAAAAAACAATAAAAAAAAACAAAAACATCATAATAAATACAAATACTGAAAATTCAATTCAATATATTTCAACTATTCTTTACATGTTAGGGTAGCAATAAGGATGTAAAAGTCATATATAGGTCACATGTTCTCTAACTTACTGCACACTTCTAAGTCACATCACTGCAGAGCAATCTTTGGCAGCTTTCAACACTATATTTACCTTAGCAGCCTTAATATGCTGGGAAACCTTCTCAAAGTTGCGGTTTAGTTCTGCCAGTTTGGGTTCCACAACTTCACGGCTAGCTGACCCCCTGCTGGTCATCAGAATAATTGCTTGATCCCGCACACTGTCCACCCGTAAACTAACATCATCCAGTTCAGAGAGCAGGTTCTGAAGAAATGGCAACAAGGCATCAGTCTGTGGCTTGTGTTTATTAAATTTACACAAGATGACGTGATCAGGAAGAATGAACGTTCCACTACCTTGATGACCTCCTCCTTCTGGCTTGAGGACTGTTTCTCTGTTTCATCTAAGCAAATTTCTGTTTGGTAGAGCCAAGTGCTGATGTGAGCCAAATTCTCATCGAAGATCTCCATCTCATTCTGGTGTTTCTACAGTAGAATCCAACAGCAGATATTAGTAATCCATCAAAGTAGGTTTAAAATAAAATAAAAAAATATCCTGTTAAAATCAAAAGGATTCTATCATCTTGCAGGACGTTGGTTTGAAATCAAGGGAGGGAACGCTTAGCACAGTGGCTGCAAGTGCTGTATCAGTAATAAGAGATTCCAGATTCATCAATCTAGATCCTCTCATATAAAGACAATCCTGCCATTCTTTTTAAAAATCATAGGTCGTCAATATAGAATAAAAACTGCTGAAAATAAAGCCATAAAGAAATACTATATACTACAGCCCTTTTACCCACCAGCACGGTGCTAAGCCAGTCCTCAGTCCAGGTGCACACTCGTCCACAGCCTGCATTGAGCCCACAGAGCCTCTCCTCCAGCCCAGTCTCACTGCCCTCCACCAGGCCTTGCAGGGCAGCACTGCTCTCTGTGATGCTGCTCAGGCCAGCCTTTCTCCTTTCCAGTTCCTTTAGCACACCCTGCACCCAACAAAAACTCATTAGTAAACTGCAGTTCATCACGATTTTCACCAAAATCATTCCATTTAAATCTTTCTGTATACAGAGTAAACAAACCACATCTGGTTAAACTAACGTTAACAGTAAGTTAAAACATCTTAAAATCCGTACACTTCAGACCCTGATACAGATTGAATGAAAGACAGAAAACAACAGGAGGCAGTGAAGTAAGGCTAGCTAACATCCTTAGAATGTTACGTAAATAAAATGGTCAGGGAATTTGCATTAGCCAAAAACATTTCTTTAATTGCCCCGACCCCTTCACAAGCTCCATCGGATATGTTTGATTCCTTAGTGCTCTATGAGTAGCCGCCATCAGCCATGTTCAGTTTTACACTATGCATCCCTTCTTAGCTGTGTAACTACTGCATTAAAACTACACCAAACTTCATACAGGAGACAATCAAGCTCTTGGAAAACGTGCCAGTCTTGTCTCTGTTTACTTACACAGCTTGAATGGCAGGCTGTTCGCTTTGAGGACAGAAGCTTCAGTGTTGCAGCTGTCACTCCCTCAGAGCCACATTCACAGATTGCCCGTTTTTTTTTTTTTTTTTTTTTTTCTCAGCCCCCCAAAAAAACATTTTTTTATTTTCTATTTCAAAGGACAACAAAAACATTGAATACATGCAAGTAATCAATTGTGTGATAATCTAACCTATACACAAATATGAACTGTAATACCCCATGTACAATAATTCTGTATTTTACTGTATGTTAATTCCTTCCGTTTATTATATTTTGTATTTTATATCATTTTGAAGACAAGCCTACATTTGCCCAGGCAATCTCCGCATCAGCATCAGCTGGCATGTTTTCTGAAGCGTTCTTCTGGTTTAGTGCGGTCTCTGTTGCAGCGAGCCACTCTTGCAGGGCTGTCGTCTCCTTCTGCAGTTTTTGAGAGAGTTGCAGGGCTTTCTCCAGGTCCTGCTTGCCTTCTGTTACCTATAAAGACAGTAAGCAGATTTATATTTAATAAACAAAGTACTTTGGGGAGGGCATCCTTGTTAACACTAGGATATTTGTGCAAATTCCAGGCATAACAAAGATATTTCATGGCCAACAACCTACACAATTTTTTGGTAGGCCAGCAAATTTTCACACTTCTTTCTTTGTAGTTCAGTGGTGCTTTATAAGCTACAAAAATGTTCTAAAGAAAAACAAAAAACTTAAGTGAATTACAAATATCCACCTTGGGCAGCAGTGTTTTTACAATGCAGTTTTTATTACAAATCACCCCATTACAAAAGGCACAGCTGGTGCCCTACTTGCAAGAAAAGTAATAAAAAATAAATAAAAAAAAAAACAATTATGTATACCCATAATTTAGTTTTTGTAGCCTATAACAAGTTTGTGCTTGAGGACAATAAGGAGCATTGAGCAGAACTGGCAAAAAAAAAACAATTATGCTTCAAAATATGTCTGTAAAGTCTGTATTTTAACCAAATAATACTCTCTCCATCAAAAAACTATAAACAGAATCGTCTACGAGACATATGTAACAATTTCCCTATATCTACAGAACAGAACAAATAGAGGCCCCTTGTTTGTATCTTAACAGGAATGTATTCAATTATGATGAAATTTGGTCTGGGCCTCCTACTGGCAATAAGGTTTCAATTATTTTTTTCTTATTTTATTTGTTGCTTTGGCACTTTTCACAAAGCCATATAACAATGTGGTGTTCAGGACTCCCACAAGCCCTATTTTTAATCTCCATTGAGCAAATTTAACACTGTTTACCTGAGCTCCAAGGTCGTTGTAAAGGAGTTTTAAAGCAGTTAGCTGCTCATCCATTCCCTTGGGATTGTCAGTCTGTTGTTTCTGTACAATCTGCCTTCCTGTTTTAATTACGGTCTCCACCTCCAATTTCACCTCACTCAAGGTCTTGTAGAGTTTCTGATATGGGGGGGGGGGGGGGGAGAATATTAGCAGCACAACAAAATAAAATGAATAGCACAGAGTGGTAAATAAATGGTTCCTACATCTAACATGCAGTTACTTTGAGATATTTTCAAAGGATGTGCAAGTGAACCGGTTTAACTGCCTGATGACTACCAAACCTTGGAACTATTCAAAAGTAAACAAAAAATTCAAATACTATATGGCTTGTATGATCCGATAACTCTTTTACCATGCATCCATCGAACTGAGCTTTTATCTCATCTGGGTCAACGCTTCTCACATCCAACACCTGCAGTTCAGCCTTGGCACCATCCAGTACACGCTTGCAATCCAGCATCCGCTGTTCAAAGTTGGCAGGTTTCTGGAAAAGCTGGTATTTCGTGGATATCTCCCGATGCTTTCTCTGTTGACATAACATGTGGTTGAATGTTAGGCACATAGATAAAGAATTAGCAGTGATGAATTTGCATTCTTGCTTTGTGAAATAAAGTACCATAATACTGAATAAATAAATGCAAACATTGTGTTAAAGCAGCTTTTGAAGTCAATTCTACACATTTCATACAGCACCGATATTCTAATGAATAATGGATGTAAACAGGAATGGGTATTTCACATTATTCAAATTCTTACTGATGTTACTGGATTACCCAACAAACGTTTGAATGGAATGACAAATTGTTCAATGTGCCCTTCAGTTCTCATGCAGAGTCTATGGAACCTGCTCAGTCATACAGTACCTATATAACATCATTAAATCAAAAGGACACCTTTGTCCATCTCTCACCTGGAGTATGTCCAGTAAAGTACCCCCGCGAGAAGATTTGCCCTCTGGGGTGACAGGGGGGAAGTTGCCTACATTCCTTCGTCGCAGCTCCTCCAAGCTAACTTCATAGGCAGCAATCTCAGCTTGAATGGTCTAGTATCAAACAGAACAGAAAAAAATGCCATGGCTTTTTTATTTATTATTCAATATTTACTTGTTTATTACTAGAACAGCTGTATGTATTGTTTTCTACTAAAATGTTGAATTCCCAATTGAGTAACAATTTATATTTTTTACTAATAATTCCAGATGTATTGTTTATTGAAATAAACCTAGTTTATTAGATTCTAACGCAGTATGGACAAGCACCTGTGCCTCCTGTGGAAGTTGGAAGGCATCAAGCCTGTCAGTCAAATATGAGGTCAGCTGCTGGTCCAACTGTGTCAGTGCCTCTTGAAGGTCCTGCAGAAGCTGGTCATTCTCCCGAAGACACTGTAAGTGCTGTTCCAAAGAGATCTGCCTCCTCACAGCCTAAAACAGGGGAATTTACACAGACCAGATTAGTTGGTTGAAAAGGATAGCCATGAAAACATGCAGATTAACTCTTTCACTACCACTGTTTGGTACTGTTCTGCAACAACAGGTGTGCAGAGTTAAAAGTTCCAGTCAAAACTATAGCAGAACTTAGGGGTCCCCCGAGTGGCTCATCCAGTTAAAGCACTGCCGCTGGGAGATCAGGATGAGTCACACAGCTTGGACGGTACCAGTGTGCGTCCAGGCTGTGCAAAGAGGTCAAACTTTGCTGGGGACCCCAAGGGGGGGGCGTCACATTGGCTCGGAAGTTCCCAGGTTGGGACGGGAAACTGGCAGGGATTGCTTCTCCTCATCGTGCAACAGCGAACCCTACTGGCCAGACACCGAGCACATTGAGAGTGGTTAAAAAGAAGGGCTGATCTCTGTTCCCTGCCCACCTCTGCTCTGGATTGCTCGGCGCAAAAGCGACTCTGGCTCTAAGCTTGTGAGATTGGAGGACACTCACATGCCCTCTGAACATCTGTGCTGTGTGGGGACTCACTGCGGTGAGGAGAAAAAAAACATAACTGGACATTCCAAATTGGGGGAAAATAAATAAATATTGATCACTCTAAATTCATATACCAGAAAAAACAAACAAAAACACAGTAGTACAAAACTACCCCCAACCCGTACCTGGTGACTGAGCTCTTCATAGCGTGTATTAAAGACCTCCAGCTTTTCACCGATGATTTCATCCAGAATTCCTCCGTCTATCAGTGTCTGTCCAAGCTCCCGGATCTGTGTCCGGTTGTCTGCAGGATGGCGCAGAACAGACTCCAGAGACTGGGAGAAAGAAAGCAGGAGAAATGGTTGTAGAGACTTACAAATTCATAGTCAAGCTCCCCTGCTAAGTAATACCAAATACAAATCAACCTCCACTGCAGTAATGAATAGCCACCCCATTGACCCTCACTATTAAAAACTTTGGAAACTTTAAAAAGGCAGCAACATGTTTATCAGGGATAATTTAAAGAGAAACACCATGACATCAATAAAAACAAACCACTGGTGACTAAAATAGATATATTCTATACATAACAAGGAACATCTAAAATAAAATGTAATGAGTTAGATTAGAAAGCATCTGTCTGTTTCATTTTTACCTCTAGTGCTTCGTTAACAGCCTCAGTGTTGTCTAGCAGGTTCTCTGTACTCTGGACCTGCTCCTCCAGATTGTTTAACCAGTTTGTCTCCATATCCAAATACTGCACCAACTCAATCCAGCAAGACCAAACCTCCTGAAAAAGATTAAGAATCAAACTGGACTGCGCATGACTTCCACTTGGGTTACTTAACTTATTATAATAATGGGAAAAACAATCATTTTAAGGTAAGGCGATAACAAGGATCTGCCTGTTATTGGTACGGCTTTGCTATGTGGAAATACATTTCTTAAAAATGGGGTAAAAAGGAGTAAACGCTGGAAGTCACGCGATTAAAGATGCATACATTTTTTATACATTTACGCCTACCTCCAGAGTGTGACATTTGCTCCGAAATCGATCACAAAGTTTCTGATAATTCTTTAACATAACGGCAAGTTTCAACATCAAATCCTGGCCACCAGAGGGCGACTTTCCCACCAGCATGCTGATACTATCCTTCATAATCTTCACTTTCACCTCCTTCTGTAACACATCCTCTTTCGCTCTCTGTAAGGGGGGGGGGGCAGACCAGAAACAATGATAACACAGGGTGTCCACAAGTTTTTCTAAGGTAATGCATTAGTTAGCATCTTAACATGGGAGACAATGTGTCCAGTGTGATTCAACATACTGTAGACTTCTACCATCCAATAAAATACAAAAATAAAAAACAGATCCTTAATGAGCTTCAATGCAGTATAAACAGACTGATTTCACACACACACACCTGTCCAATGAACAGCTGAGGGTATGTTAACAGTGTAATTAACATTCCACATCTGTGGCTGAAGCAATGTATACTTGGTTTATCACTTGTTTTTTTTTATTATTAAATGTACTTTTTATTTAAAAACAGGGTAAAAAGGTTTTACCAATATCACATTACATGCCTTAGGGATTTTTCACATCTAATTTAAGAATGTTATCTCTGCAGCTGTACAGCTTTCATGACACAGAGGCTTTGTATTGGTGTGTGTTCCAGGACTCACTAGACTTAGACTGCTGTTAACCCCTGTGTCTCCATAACCAGGGGCCTTTAGTGATCATTATTTAGGCTTACATTCATTTCTTCCAAAGCTCCCTCTAGCTCCTCTGGAGTCTTGTATTCAAAGTCCCTCATCAAGTACTCCTCATCCACCTGGCTCATCCATTCTTGCATCTCCGCCAAGTCTTTCCTTAAATTCTCTGCCTTCTCCTGGTTTTCAGATATCCGATCATGGTGGCTTAAAATCTGGCAATAAAAAAAAAAGAAAAACATTCCCTTCTCTAGTACATTAAACATAAAATGCTGTTTTAATAGACATGCTCTGTGAAGCAAAGTATCTGCAAAAATCCACCTGCCATTTCATTTTGACATTTATGTGCTACAGTAAATTGCGATCAGTCAACAGTGCTGGCAAACAATGATGTCACACATAGAGGACATATTGTCAAAAATCGCCATGAAGCATGTTTCTAAACTTAACGTATTCCTTCGAATTTAAGACACGCTTTAATCATTTTTTGCTCCTCGAAAATAGCCTGCGTCTTAAATTCGAGTACATTATAGTGATGCGTGTATTAAAAATCGGCAACAAGACGTGACTAGCCGTGTACAAAAGACAACAAAGGCATCTGCCCGAATACACAAGCAGTAACGTGACACTGCTGAGAAAAAACAAACCAAGCTTCCTGAGGAATTCCAAGAGAAACCTTTACAATTTCAGCATTTCTAACAAACAGTACCAGCTTGGACAGATCTGAAATGTTGATCAGATGCCCGTATTTCGACATGCCAAGCAATGTTCAGTGCTGTTGTGGTTGCTGGGTTACATGTTGCCTGATGTCATGTAGTGTTGTGTCATGCTTGCTATTGCCAGGATGTGTGATGCTGTAAGTGAGTGGTGGTGTGTGTACAACAGAGATGCCATCTTAAGTATTATACAGTGCACAGCACAATAAACAAGCTCCATGGTTAATCTACAACCTCTGTTTCATGTCAGTTTTGCATGATACAACAGTGTAATTGAGAATCGAAGGTGGTCAATTTGGGTTGCGCCTTAAATTTGAGGGTGTCTTAAATTCGAAGGAATACGGTATATATAAAACACAATAAAGATCATTGAAGAAATATTATTGCTTTTTCTGTTTCTTCTGAATAATAACAAACTTTGAAGCACGTCCATCACTAATATCACTGACTAAAATTATAATTAGCTACCTGTAGCTATGTTTCAGTTAAAAATGTTACCAGGCCACTCTGCAACACACAGCTGTGTTGACTTGTACGGGTGCCCTGTATGTAAGAAAATTAAAAGAACTGACATTTGGATGTTTTTCTTGTCTGAGCAGTTGTGTGTAGGACTTGCAGGTTTGTTTGTGGTTTAGCACATAATGACGAACCTCCATCATGCCCACCTGTTTAGCTAGTTTCTCCCATTTCGCCTGGTAGTTTGCTAGTCTTGTCTGTCCCCAGCCTCCCAGACCTGGGAATGCCTGCTGTTTCAGTGCTGCTTCACAGTCTTTCATGCTTTTCAAAGCTATTTCCACACTTTCCATTTCATTCACAAACATCTGAAATGATATATTCGGTGCAAACTTATTTCAAATGAATGAATCTATTCACACAAAACCGAAACACCATACAAAATAAACCTTTTTTTAATGGTTTCATTATAAATAAAATTCAGGAGGTAAAAATTATTGAGAGATTTCCTACAAAGAAAGATCTTCCAACACAGGGATCCGTGTCACTGCAGCAGGATCACAGCATATTAAGAATTAAATAGCAACTTGATAGCAAAATGAATATTGTGTCACAAATCACAATTCCCCCAACCCATTTAATAACTTCTAAAACAATTCAGTTTAGCAACTTTAGCATGGACATGTATATAATTCTACTCTTACAAACCAGGAGGAATGTCACACTAACCGCGCATTGTTCCAAGTCCTCCCGAAGTTTCTCAGCATCTTCCAAAGCAACATTCTCTTTGGTCACAAAGCTCTCTGCTCCATCCATCCACTTCTGAACTTCTCCAGATTTATCCTATGTGGGCAATAACCAAACAGGTGACAGCTCTGATTCAAAAATGTGTTTTACATTTAAACAAGTGATATGGCTCATTACAGTTCCCCTTTTATTTAAATAGGTAAAACTTGCTGGTTAATGTAACAAGGGGGAAAAAAAACTTGCAGGCTACAGTAAATCTGGGAAACTGATTAAACCTCGATTACTAAATGCAGAGCTAAAAAAAAAAATACATATTTCACATATTGTACTATTTGATGTATTCTGCACTTTCCACTGTATTGTACTATTTCATGCATTATGCACTTTCCACTGTATATCATGTATTATGCATTTCTGTATTTGAAGATTATGGATTTTCTTGTATTTATTGCATCTTGTAAAGCACTTTGTGATGGTGTTCCACTATGAAAGGTGCTATATAAAAAAAGACTGATTGACTGATTGATATATACATATCATAAATCTCTGCAAGCATGTTATGAACATTCAATTCTAAAAAAATAAGCAAGTGAAACATCTGCCATGGACTTAACAGCTTCTGTACCTTTTGTTTTATGTATCCATTTCTACAATACAAATATACATACTACCAATTGTATTATATTTATAACTTTCAGACTTAATAAGCTGCTTCCTATCTTATTCAGCCTGTGTTGTAATGCATTGCTTTTTAATCTGAGCAGTACAATATTGGGTGTACCTCAAACTCTCCTAAATTTGCCATAACGTCTTGCAGCGTGCAAACCTCATCCTTCGCCCTGGAAGTCAATTTATTCCAGCGTGCTTGAACATCCTCAAAACCTGCAAGGCAGCCTTTGGTTATATTCCCTTGATCCTGGTCCTGCAGTCTTTTTGCAACTGCTGCCAATTTCTCTATCGTTGGTTGCTGTTGTACCAATTCTTCATGAAGCATCTAAAAAGGAAAAATTAAACAAGCATTGCCATTCTGCTTTTATCTGTTTATATCCAATACCATCACTAATTGTCATGGTATCTGAGTTTCTGTAGATTTACTGTAGAACAACTAACCTGAAACATTTTGGACAATCATTTGTTTTCAGTACCTAAAAATATTTGACATGCTAATTTCCTGTCCCTCTGTATTCTCTGTCAAAGGAGTTTCTATGCTTGTTGTTGACAAGGAACGCATGTTTTATAGCAAAACACTGTCTCAAGCATAAACAGATTCTCAAGTAGCACTGTACATTGTAAAGTAATACAGTATGGAAATGTAGTTATTAAAAAAAATAGTGTTTGATAAGGAGCCAGAGGAGCCTAAAGCACATTGCTTAATGCCTGGAGTTCACATCTAATCTGTTCTAAAATATAAACCATTGTCTGTGCTGAGAGCAACAAGCTGTGGCATGCTGCTGGCAAATTATGCTGAAACCCTATATCAAGCATGCACTGTAAAAATCCAAAACAAACATACATCAGATAAAATGTTCAATGACCCTCATTGTCAATAAAAGTGCCTTAACAGTGATCGTAAAATACAAAGAATTCGTGTAGTAGAGAATACAACTCAATACTATATAAGGAATCCAATGCGGTATGTCAAAAAAATGAATGTAACTATTGTTCCCTTTCAACTATGGTATGTAGCTTTTACCGATTTCAGAACCATTTCTCTTGTCAGTCTCTTGTGTATACTGACCAAGTGGTTTTGCCAGTGGTTTTTACAGGTGGGCATCCCTGTATGTTACCACCTGCAGTGACTGCGAACCGGTGGACCCGTACAGAACCGGCACCAAGGTCACCGGTGCACTCCGCTCATGATCCAGTACCGAACCGGGATAGAGGTTACCGCACCATTACCAGTACTGTCCTTGTACCGATCCACTGCTACCATCCAGTGCCGAGGTCACCGATCCAGTACCAAACCAGTCCTGCTCGGGTCTTGACCCGCCCAGTCGATAACTATAAGCAAATTGAAGCAGCAACTGTACAACTATATACTCTACACTGCTTTGCTTGCTCCTTACATCATGCCCGGGTACTATCCCTGTGAGACATGAAGGCCAGTCTGCCTAGTGAGAACAAGCACGGCAGGTGTTCTTTGTGCCCCTTTCTCCAAGCTTACTCTCGACAAAAGGTTATCCTGCAGCTCTAAGGAGCACAATGCTTCCTTTACTCCTGCTCAGCGCTCTTCCACATCCCCCTCTCAGAGAGGTGGCTGCATCCTCAGCCTATGGCTTTGCACCACGGGAGAGCGGATGACGCACCAGGGAAAGTATGCCATGCAGGAAAGATTGGTTTTCAATCCTCATGGTCTTCATCATCATCCTCCGAGCTCTGTCTCTCCCTTCCCCTCCCCCAAGGAAGAGGAAGAAGCAGCGCCATTCCAGGCGATCTGCAAACTCTGAGCAGGTGGAAGAGATTTGGGCAGCTGTTTCCCTCTAAGAAACTGTTCTCGCTGAATTACTGAGGGAATGTTTGGTGCCACTAACCCCAAGAGGGCCATTACACTCTTACAAGTGCACTGGCCTACAGCAGGGGAAACAAGGCAATCGATTTTCGATGATGAGCCTACCGACTCTCTCATACCTTCCCCCCCCAGTTAATCCAGTTTTTCTCTCTGAAATCCAGTCTTCCTGGGATCATTCGGCAACAGCTCCCTATATAAGGTGCATGATGCGGAAAATCTGGGCCTGGCTCATTTTCCACTATTTTGGCAGTCTGAACAATTTTTTTTTTATCTGCTATGGGGCGAAGTCCCATGGTCAACCCCTGTCTAAGCAGCAGCTGTCCAATTTGTCCCTTCCAGAAAAGCTCACTGCCCATTCCACCAGGGGCATGGCAACTTTGTTGGCTTTATTCCAGGGTGCACCTGCCAAGAACATTTGCAATGCAGTGGAGTGGGCTACTTCCCATACCTTTACTAGGTTCTACAGACAATGTCATGGATCCTCAAAACCTTGGTTTTGGAACTAGTGTTAAGGGTGACTTCTCAGTCGTCCCTTACAACAAAGACAGGTGAAACACTCTCAATTTTTTCACCCTAGATACCTGTTACTGGGGTTACGAATGGTAACGCACAGGGCAGCCTTCGGTTTTGCCTTCTAGCATTCCAGTCGTCTGCAATCTTGCCCTTGCAAACGGCTTTGGTACACTAACCCATTCGGTAATGATTACATTTCGTACTTGAAAGGGAACATTAGGTTATTATCATAACCCTGGTTCCAGAAATAGAAATGTAACCATTAACCTTCAAGGTAGCTGTGTCCATGATTGCAGCGGACTTGAAGGTAAAATGACGCTGAGATCTGCGAGCGCAGTGCTTTTGTGCCCTCTGGGATTTTCAGGATTTGGGTGTTCAGTAGGTAAATACCCATTTGGTAATGATTACATTTCTATTTCAGGGAACCAGGGTTATGATAATAACCTAACATTTTGCTTGTTTGTGCTCCAGTATTGTTTGTCTATTTTGTAAGCTCTGTAACCAGAGGAAAAAAAAAAAACACTGAGATCCTGTTTTCCCCCTAACAGTATCCAGTATAGTTTATGCAAAAACTTCACCAAATAGCAATTCTGAGGAACAATGGCTACACATGAGGGTTGCACGGGGCCAAGCTGAGCTTAGCATGTCAAGGGTTAATGTCTGAACAAATGAGAAATTATATACACTGTAGATTAACAAATGTGCAAGTGTCGGAATAGCCTGTTCAATCAATTTAAAAGGATTAGGTCCTACACTTTCAGATAAGACTGCATCACTGGAAATAGGTCTACCATTTGAATAAGCAGTCTTCGTTGGAAATACCAGAGTAGAATAAAATACCAAAGTTGTTAATGGACACCTACCATTGCACTCTTTATTGCTTTCTCAGCCGTTTCTGGATCCACCACCTCACTCTGAATTGAGCAAAGCTTGCTCTCTGCTTCGTCCAGCACAGCTGATACGTTCTTTATAGCATCCTGATGTTCCTGAGAAGGGAGGCTGACAAGGACTTAAAAAAAAAAAAAACAGAAATCAGGGCAAAGTCTCTCTAAAGGGCTTTCAAACATATTATGAGTGCAATACAAGTTTAGCTGATGGCTGAACAGACATGGGGGAGACACATCGCAGTACATCGATCTTGTCTAAATATCTTTTGAAATAATCGTCTTCAAGGCTTGCATATGTTTACCACACAGATGAGAAAACAAAAAGACGCATACTCTATATATAAATGCATACATATATATATATATATATATATATATATATATATATATATATATTTTAAATAGCCATCATCTTATCAGCTCTGTGAGAGTGTAAACCTGGTGAACCATTTAGACATGCTGTAGCAAAGACTCTCATTCAGCTGCTGTATCTGTAAACCACTTTACTGACACCCCAATGTTTGATCACACAGCTGTGACAGTGGCGACTTCTCAGAGAGCCTGTCAAGCTATTTGATGTGAACTGTCAGGGTTGATAAAGTGATCAGCTAATAAAATTAAATGACTGATGTATTAGTTGGTAGTACAATGTTAAATATCTGCTTGTTGGAGCGCAGGTTAAGCTGGCAACTTTTTCCTTGATTCGCTTTTCCTTTTATGTGTTAAACTTGTTACTGTAGTTTATAAGTGCTTTAGAAATAAAACCTTGGATACAATTTAAAAGTGTGACAGCTTTCATTGTACTGGGATTAACATTTTGATTAGCGTAATTAAGGCTGTGATAAACATTGGAATTAACATTAAAAACACAAAAAATATCATGGCAGGAAATGCACTGTTTGTGTGATACAAACAGTGCGTTGATACAATACAACCATAAAGTCAAGCTTCTTTTATACTAATCTAATTTTGTGTGGCATAGCTGACATACTGGGACAAAACAAATGGATACTAAATTGTTAGAGTGGACGCAAACAGTCAATCTTGTGTGGAGCAGACCAGGTAAATTATTCATCTCACAGAAACCCTTTGGTTTCCTTCATCTGTCACCCAGATGATCAGTTAAATGCTTCTTAAACCGGTTTTAATGGCAATACCAATAGCAATTGAACAAGGTTATGAAGGATTTGTGCTTTTTTTCTACCCATTTGTCCATATTAATAAAGATATATTTTATTTGTTTTTATTTGGTTTTTTTTTATGTAAAAAGGACTTTTATAATAACGATTATCATCTTGTCTTTCTGACTGGCACATAATGCTTTCCTTATGTAGCTGCATTGCTGCATATTTCACATGTAGATACACAGCGTAATTGCGTCTATGCAAAGGCTGCCATCTGCTGTCCTTTCGAGTTTCCGCAATAGACGCTGTGGAAGGGCAGACGTCCGCAGTGTAGAGATTGTAAATAGTGTTAGTTGTGAAAAAGTTTGGCAGGGATGGTGTTAAATCCATCCCTGCCAACAACCACAGGAGGAATGTGGCCATTCTCTAATTAGGTAATTGAGTGGTAATTGGGGAATGGCCACATGTATATAAAAGGAGGAAAAATCCTTTGTTTGGGGTGAAGGATCCTTAGGAGAACCTTCCTCCACTGTCATTACATTCAATTCCTTTATGAATGAAACATTTCTAGCAGATTTACATGTATTGTAATAACTGATCCAACGGTTGTTCTTTATGTTATTAGCTTATCAACAGTCTAAAACAAGCTCTCTGCCATGTTAACACATGTAGTTAATTATTCATTGATAATATATACCTGTAGATCGACTCAGAGTTGAGCGTTTAGACTGACATTAATAAAAGCTTTGCTAGAGCTCAAAAATGTTAAAGCCTAACGAATAACACTTGTATGACAATCCAGCCCAAAAAATTAAGCCAAATCAAGATGGTTTTCTTTGGAATGCCACCAACACTGTAGTGTTGTTAAAGTCTGCTAGAGACATACAAACACTTTCCTTCTAAAGTTAGACTAATGGTCTTTAAAAAACAAAAAGTTGTATTTCACTACAAACAAACAAAAACAATGTTATACAGTGTGGAAATATGTCCTTCCACATAATGAACAAGTTACCTGAACTAACCTGAAGCATCAGATATGTGTACATTTCTGATGATTAAGGCTAAAAAGGAATTTACTGGAATTTAAGTTCATACACATGAGCTTAAATAGTAATATAAAAGAATATTGCTTTTGACTACTGACAAGTGTAACTGTTACTTTAGAGTACAAAACGTACAGCACATAATTTCTGGTCGGAGTCAAGGGTCTCCGTCCCTGTGTGACAAGTCGGAATCTACTTAAATGTAAATGTATCCACACGAATGCCGTCTATCACAAGTATGAACAGCTGCAAGCATTTTGCGCAGTCAAAAGGGCTGTGACACAATGCATCCTTTGTACAGCAAATAGTGAAGCCGCACAGCTTTTATAGCTATATGCACCTGGCGTATGAACCAGGCTTTACAGTTTTCCAATGACTCTGAAACAGCATGTTGTAAAGAAAGTTGGTAAACTTCTGTTCTCAGATGCAGTTGTTGTTCTGTCTTTACAGAAAACACCTCACTCACATTTTTTTGGTATTTTAGCTGTCATCCATTTACATGCTTGCTTCTCTCTCATTCGCTGACCTACATAGCTACACGTACATGCTACGTGCATATGAAACCAAACAATTTACAGATTTGTATTTGTATGCATGACATTCTTCTTTTTTTTTTTTTTTTTTTTAAAGGAAATGAAGGAAGCGCCTAATCAGATGTGTTTTTTACATCCATTTCCAAGATTTCACAGACTTTATTCAAATTCACGATTTCCGTGACCTCTGTGACAAAATCGTAGCCTTACTGACGATCAGTTACCTGTGTGCAGTTGCTGCTGCTTGCTCTGGAGTTCGTGCAGCACTGCCCTGAAGCGTGCAGTGAGGGCGTTGAGGTCAGCCTGGACAAAGCTTGGTGATGAACGCTCCCTGCTAAGTGCTGCAGCCACAGATGCCAACTTCTCTACCCGAGGATTCAGATCTGTCAGCTGGGTTAGCTCAGCCTGTCACCGCAAAAAGAGAAGGCAAAAGTGCGGCCATCAGTGTAAATATGTCCCACTTTTTAAAAAAAAAAAAAAAAAGGAAATTTGATGTTTAGTGATTGCAATAATAGTGAGATATTAATACTTGGATTCCCAAATACAACTAATTCCTTCAAGCACCAGAAATTAAAACAACTAATTAAAAACAGGGTTCCACAGAACAGGCTACACCAATAGAAAAGGACAGTGTCAACCTGATCCAACGTGGTTCTTGTCCTAATGTTTACCAGCAACAACATGCAAAACAAACACCATGTCTTAAACTGGGGTGCTGAAATCATTATTGTAAGCACTTCATTCATCCAAAACGAGGATTGTACATTTAATGTTAATTAAATAGTTAGAACCTGAACCCAATATATGTTCATTTTACTTTCGAAAGTAGTACACATCACACAATCATGGAGAAGACTGCTTGTAAAAAACAAGCATGCTTATTTAACTTGAATGTGGCTATTTATTATCTGTAAATATATAATCTGTTGTAAACTGACCTCACAGGATGCCTTCAGTGTGTGTACAGGCTGCTCCTCAGAAGCCTGAGTGGGCACTTCCTGCAGCCAAGCCTCCTTCCCCTTTATAACTTGCTCCAGTTCCTGCAGCTCCTTGGAAAAAGCATTGATTTCATCTTGGTACTGGACCTTCTTTTTCAGCTCTTCCAGCTGTCTGCCACTGTTCTTCCATTCTGTGGAGATTTTCTCTAGGGTGCTTTGTACTTCCTCTGTAGGCAGGCCTTCTGTACAAACAAAAGCAACGTGGTTAAACTGTGGCTTTTCTGTTTTAAAAATAACAATAATTGTAAATCAAAGATCTTTTAAAGTAACACTGATGTGTATTCTGGGTATAAGGGATAATGCCACAATTCACTTTTAATAGTTTGTTTTACAACATGCTGCATTTACTTTGCTCTTAATGTACCGAATAATACTTACAATATGTTTAACACAATGCTGCTCCATGTACACAACGGTGCATCTCAACATGAGGTGCAGACCTTCTTAATGTTGCACGAGAATATATTTTTGCTGAGAGAGCGGTTTAACATTTGCATTTGATTTAAAGCTTTTTTCATTTGAACGTAGAGGTTGAATGTGGAGCAGAAAAGTGGTCAAAAACTGATAGCTCAAAGAAAATGCATTTAAAGGCCTTTTAATTAGCAATGCCATTTTGTGGCATGAAGTCTTACTTTATCAATGCAAAAGTGCTACTGAATCTTTCCACAATATATATGGCAAACTGGAATAAAAACTGTTTAAAAATCTAGAAATGCCATGATATTTATAGTTTCCACTCTTGCTACTGCACTTGTAAGTCACTTAAGCAATCATTGATTAAGCAATTGCAATTATTTTATAAAGTCACGTCCCCATCAGAACCCATTTGGTAGCAACTACTGTTGTCAAAAGTGGTGTTTTAGCCCTGGAAATACCTACCATTGACAAAAAACCCTAATGTATAAAGCAGCTTAAATAAACTATATTTTTAGATTTTCATAACTATAAAAAGTGAACTTTTAGTAACCATTCAAAAATTCAAATAATTAACAAACCTGAACTGCATATACTTTTCCCTCATTCAAGTCAACCAAATGTTTTAATTAATCATTTATGGAGTACTGAACCTGCACTGCTTTGACCATGACCAAGTCATCTGAACTAAAATGGGATTTTCTTTCTCTTGTTCGTTATACCATCTTCTATTTTTAGTTTTTTTTGTCCTTTTATTTATTTATTTATTTATATATATTTTTTTAGCTTTAATAGATCACAATTTCAGTATGTTTTTAGTAGTTTATAGTAGAAATTGACATTTTTATGGAGTACAACAATTATTTAATTCTGCCCTTAACTTTTAATATGCTACAGAACAGGGCCCACAGGTACAAAATTTCACAGGAAGCAGATATTACCTTTTTCCATTTGTTCCAACAGTTTTTGCCCAGACCTGGTTACCTCCTCAATCTTCTCCTGTTTGTCTGTCAGTTCAGCATCTACAGACTATGTATATGACCATAGACTTAACAAGCTATACATATAATACTGTACATTATTAAAATCACTTTAACATGAAATACCTAGCAACAATAATCTGAGTTTTAGAGGTGCATAAAAACATAGAAAAAATTGTTAACTACATGTGAACTTTAAAAATACTACAAAAGCATCATCAAATCATTTTTTATTTATTTCAGATGTTAAATAGTTAAATCTGCTTCATAAGCCGTGCTCCAGATTTACAATAAAATATTTGAATCGATATATGTAGGTTTTTTTTCTGTTCAAATGAGTTCATTACCTTAATCTTTTCTTTTATGCCAGATGTCGCTCTTATCTTCTTATAGTCTTTGAACTCCAAGGCTTGAATGGAAGCTTTTGTTCTCAAAATCCAATTCAGAATCTCGGCAAACTCACTTTCAATCCTGGTTAAAGATAGTTTTTTTTTTTTTTTTTTTTTATTTATTTTTGGGGGGGGTGGGCCCGGGGGCTTAAAACAAAACAAAACTTAATAGCACTTAGCATTCTAAAATACTTAACAAATTTTACTAATTTTTAGAAGGGTGTTAAACAGAATGTTATTTCCTGTACCTAAGACACTTCTTATAAACAGAACATCATGTTTATACATTTTCCAGTAAAGAAGCCTGTGTCTTACAATTTTTTGACTTCCATATCGACGTGCATCTGCCGTTTCTTGGGAGGTGGAGGAGGTGGCAGCTTTTGCTTCGATTGCTTTGTGTTTATTTCCTCTGTCATTGTGACCGAGTCTGTAACAGTCTTTTCCTGTACCGGAGACATCCCTGATTCTGTCACTGAATCTGTCACCTTAAAGAAAAAAAAGGGTGTAAAAAAAAAAATAAAATAAAATAAAAAAAAACAACAAACCTGCAATTTATGTCAAGGCTGCTCCAGATTGCTAGCTGAATTAAAAACATTCATCTAAAAAGGATTGGCTAAGTAACTGAAAAAAAAAAAATAGAAAATTACAGGATGTAAAATGACATACTTGATTGGAACAATCTTCCAGCTTTTGAACCAGGTTGTCCCATCTCTGTGTCAGTTCCTCGATGTCGCTGTCAATTTTGTCTGCGGCTTTTTTGCTGTTTAGTAACTGTGCAACATCCTGTCCTGCATCACTGAGCTGGTCCAACATCCTGCGCTTCACCGCCATGTCTTCCTTCAAAGTCTGTCAAGAGCACATGGTCAAAAATCCATACTTCAATCCACTAGCCAAAAATCCAACATTGCTTTTCTTACTTGAATGTTGATTAATTGAACACTGTTTGGATTTCCAGCTCAGATGGTGGAAAAACTAACAACAGTAAAACTTGGTAACTCATAAGCATTGTATATTTGCTTATTTTCATCCACACCCCACAGATGACATTGAATTGTTTGCAAAAATATAAAGTTTCTTGTTGGAAGTCCAAATATGCACTTTGTTTTTAAAACCAAAGCAGTCCAAAGAAAGAAAGCATTTGAAAAATCATATCTTCATAAAAAAGGAAACTTTTTGCATAACGTGTACAAAAAATGTACGCGTTATGCAAAATATAGCTTAGCAACTTGGAAAGAAATTAACATCCAACGTGACAAACCAAAGTCAAATGTTTTGGGGTTTCCAGTCCTCATCCTTCCCAACAAAAGCAGTATCTCTCCCAGATAGAGAAAAAAATTGTAAAACCAGGGTTCGACTTCAACCATGACCCGGTGGCCCTGCATCACCACAGCATCAACTGGGCCAGTTACATTTAACTAGTGTATTTTATATATACATATAATGTGTGTGTGTGTGTGTGTGTGTGTGTGTGTGTGTGGTGCACATGGCTTCCGTTTCATGAATTTAGGAAAACGGGCCAGTGTGTCAAAAAGCTGCAAATTAACTTAGAAATCATAACTGCAAACTGACCCTAACTTTGCCGCTGCGCGTCATATTTGCTATACAGTCAGAATCTGAGACTGCGTACCGAAGTGCTGTGTTGGTGGTACTCGTTCTGGCAGCAACTAAGCAACCAATAAGCCAAACGGAAAGTGCTTATATCAATAAATCATAAAGAATATAATTATTTTTAAAAAAAAATGAAGACGAACATTTAGGAGTGGAGGCTTCATTACGACAGAGGAAAAAAAGTAACTTTTTGCCTTGTTTGGCATCAGTTTCCCTGACTTGCAGAAAACAGCAGCTTTATTTGTTGTGAATTAAACATTTCGTTTACATCATATCCAGTCTCACAGTAAGATGTCCCGATGGATACCCAGTACGCAACCGAACTGTCAAACAATTTCATTTGGGATCCGAAGTGTTCAGGTCAAAAATGCCATTCACAATCTTTCCAGGACTCGCTGGTATCACTCAGCAAGACTGGCGCGGACTTGGGAGAGGCTACACAAGCGACAACACTCGAAGTAGGATTGTTGTTATTTTGTATTATGAATATTGATTTAATAGTGTTTATTATTAGGATTAGGGATGGGAGTTTCCTAGTTGAATACACATGGTGCAACATTTGTATGTATTTGATTACCCGAACTCTGGCCCCTTACGCTACCAAGAGTAAAAGGCAAATGCGTGTGCACAAGCAGACAGCATAACAGTGTAAGCCAGTAAAGTTTAGCCGGGTTCACAAAGTGTACAAACAATGGCCAAGACAATTTCTACGCTCTGTACCCTATTTCCTTAGGCACAAGTTTTTCCTTTTGTTTACTGAATTAATACACCGAACTCAATGAGCAGCAACAATCACAGCGCGTAGCTCTTCCAATTAAAGCAACAGTAGCATAATATTGCGCAAACCACCAAATAATAATTTTTTGCTGTAGTGTACTCAGAATAAAATAAAAACTATCATATAGCAACCTAAATATTCTACATCTGTTTAATTCTAACAAATAATACCTTAATAACATAATCTTGGTGTAAATATTGTAACCTGGCTTGGTGTAACATTTGAAACATTACAACAGTGTAACATTACTAATTACAACTACCCATCAAGTACTGACATCAGATGAATCGAAATCCAGTTACTTTGTTTATTCAGTAACCTGTAAATAATTCAAAACAAGGATACCTGGTTGTACTTTTAATGGTCAGTGCAAATGTTACTGTTCCCATTCACAGAAAGTCAACAGTAGATGTTTTACATTGAACTGCAGTCCAGAGTTAAAAAAAAAAATACCTTTCCAACTCCAAGTATCTTGCATTTTCTTATAGTTACTGCACTGTTGTGCTTAACATTTAGTGTGTCTTTATATTCATCATAACGTTAAATTAAATTTCTAATTTCAATGTGACCCAAGTTTGGATTATTGTACTTCTTTTAGCACTTGCTATATACACGTTTAGTGGCTGAAGTAACATATATTGAAATTCTTCGTTTAGCCACTTTCTTTTGAGATGTGGGCTCTCTTTGGTTCCATACACAGTTAGAAACATACTGAAAATAAAAAACCATCATGAAAAAATATATAAATATGTTGGGCCAGATATAATTGCATCCGGGCCAGTAAAAACACTAGCTCAGTGGCCCAAGGGGCCAGTAGTTAAAAATCTAAACGTAGAGCCCTGAAAACCTTACTGTTCCTTCTAATTGCTGTTGTACTGTATGAATCTGTAGCATTTACAACTAGTAGAATATAAACCAATGACATAAAAAAAATAAAAAAATAAAAAAACACTTACTGCCAATCTTCGAACATTAACATTAATATCATTGGGGTCTTTGAAGTTGCAGGTCTGGACTTTACTTAAAGCTTCTTCCTTCTCTGTAAGCCACGCTTTGAACAGGCACTGGAAAACAAAAGATGTGGCATGGTGTGATGATGGTTTGTGGGAGACCCCCCCCCCACAGCAAGTGAGCCCATAAAAACCATGGGCACCTTTCTTTATGAAGCACCCAGATTCCATTATAAAGGTGGCATTATTCCCACAGCCTGTTCTACTGTATATCCCTACAGGAATAAAAAACCATGAGCGACAGGGCCTACTAGAGATGTCTACATAATGTTATACCCTTCAGAGCCAGACTGCCACATTTGTACTCCATAGATATCTCAATAATAATAGTTCTAGCCGCAGAGACTATACACCTGTTTCTTTAAGTGAGAGCCAAGCAGACAAAATGTGCAAATTATACTTGTTGACTGCAGTCTCTAAGACACCTTTGAAATGTTTTTTTTTTCCCCTGTTGTTTGACATACTGAGGAGGCTGTGTGGTCCTGTGCTTAAAGAAACAGGCTTATAACTAAGAGGTCCCCGGTTCAAATCCCGGCTCAGCCACTGACTCACTGTGTGACCCCGAGTAAGTCCATCTTTTGGTTGAGACGTTCTTGTAAGTGACTCTGCAGCTGATGCATAGTTCACACACTAGTCACGTATCTTGTAAATTGCTTTGTGATAGTGATCCACTATGAAAGGCACTATATAAAAAATATTATTATTATTATTATTACTAATAGACAACATTGACAACACAAATTTGGATATTTCAGCTAAACTAGGTAAATATGAACTTTTTTTTTTAATAAAAGAGCACAATTTATTTTTATTTCTTTTGTACATTTTGAAAATACAGCAATACTTTTACAGCACTACACAGCCACAATACAGGTGAGAAACGGATACGGTATGTCCACTGACTGAATCATCACAGTTTGAGCAGAAATTTAGATACCGCCACTATATCCCAATGGTTGTTTTGCTCTATATAAAAAAAAATATATTAACTTACCTGATCCTCTATCATTTGCTGCCACACTAAGATGATGTCTTGCAGTTTGTGCCACCTCTCTTCAGTCCAACGACAAACCGCTGCCCAGCGCTCACCCAACATCTACATTTAAAGTTATAAATCATAAATTTTTATTTTAAAAAGTATGTTCAGCATACTTGATAGACTACAGAATTAAAATGTGGCATACAAAAAGTAACCACCCCTGAAATCAGATTAACATATCAGTATTAAATCCAGGGAACAACAAAAATGAATTTACCTGCAGTTGCTCCTCCAGTGCAGCAGTGGCTCCCTCTCCGCTATTCTCATCCACAACCACCACCATGTGAGTCAAGGAGTTTACTTTCACCTGTTCCATCTCTAGGTCATTCTGCAGAACCTGCAATCATTAATGAGCTGTGGGAGACCTTTCAGTGCTCTACCTTGCTGTATAGGAACTGGGCAGCTAATCAACACATCACAAACACACTGCCAACATGTCCTAACTTTATGGCTATAAGATTTAAAACCAACAGTAATTAGGAGTTGTTACTGTACCTGGCTAAACCATGCATAAGGTGTTAAGGGCTACTTTGTGCTCATCACCTTCAAAATTCAGAGTGCTTTAGATTTTGAGTACAATAATGGCCAGTACAGTTCACATATAAATAGATTTTAACATACGTCCAGCATAACAAATAAATAAATAAGATACAGGCAGTTCAGCCTAAATAGGTAGAAATACTACTGGTAAAACTTTAAAAAAAAAAAAAAAAAACACAAAATTTTGGACAATGACACAGCACAGGCTAATGTGACTGACTACTGTCTAATGTGATTAATGTGATTGGCTGAAGGTGGCAAAACATGACGGATGCTGAGAAGTATGCACCCGGAATCTCCTTGTACAGTACTGTGACTGGCCTGAATGAAAACCAGCTTAACCCTTTGCAGTCCATTTTCAGCGCTTGTCAGGCACGTCCAGTCAAATTTATTTTCACAAGCGCTGTTTAAAATATTTTTTCTTCAGAGTAAAACAGGTTTAAAAGGCATTGACTCACAAAAGGACACTAGATATTGTATCTCCAGCCAAGCCCCACTGTATTTTTCATATACCTCTTTATAGACGTGCATACTGATAAATCCTCTCCTGATCACTTGTTTTAATCACCAAACTCCTCAATAATGCGATACAAGTCATTATTTTATTACTATAACCATCAAATAAAAGCTCTGTAAATGTCCATGATATTCTTTGAGCGCTGGATGCAGAAGCAGCTATTTCCTTTGTTATGTCCGTGTTATCTCTGTAGTGCATGGGGCGATGAGATACACCCATGGGGTCACTTACTTTGAACTTCTTCAGATTTTGTTTTTAGAAGTCATTCATCTGAATGCCACTTGTACTCTGTTTCAGTTTGGCCTTTTATATCAACACTATATCTAATACAGATCTCTATATTAATGTCCCAATTTAAAACTAGGAACTGAGAACTGAAAGCTACTGCATTTTCTTGATTTTGATTTCCCAGAAGGGACTGTCATCTAAAGCTGCTGAAAACAGCACCACTGAAGTCGTATGCACATTTTCCTCAATGCAGGACGCAACAGTGTCCAACAGAGTTGTCTGAAACCAAATGTGACCTTGCAATTTATTGCACACACAAAAAAAAAAAAACTCATGCAAAAAAGCTGCAGCTTTTCGAAAAGTGCATATGTATTCATGATGCTACCATGTGGCAATCAACCTGTTGCATTTTACAGAAAGGTCTTTAAATGTCAATTAAATAGTAGTTCATAATGCTGGCAACTATCAATTCAATATATCTTACTGTATCTGAGAGAATGTACCTTATGTTGCTCCATCTGTTTTTTATAGGCTTCCACATGATCAGCAAAGGGCTCCAACTCGATCTTGCGAATCCGTGCTTCCGTCTCGGTCAGCCAGTCAGAAAGCTGCTGTAATTGCTGCTGTTGCAACGCCATCAGGACTTCATGTAGTCTAGGTAAGCAGGAAAATAAGTTATATTACTATTATTATTTGTAGTAGTAGTCGTAGTGGTAGTGGTACAGCTATGGCCAAAAGGTTTGCATCACCCTATAGAATTAACATATTTTTCTTCAAAGTCAAATGAACCCTGCAGAATAATGTTACGTTAACATTGAATTACATACTGCTTCGTAGTTTTCCATATACTTAATGAAAAACTGTGACATTTTGAAATCTAACATGAAATACTGTACTACTATTATGGCTTCCGGTAAACTTCGGTGATTTCATTTTGTAGTTTATTTTATTACATGATGTTAAATAATGATCAAAATTATGTGTTTTTTTTTTTTTTTTAATTGTCACAATCCTAATGCAAAACTTTTGGCCATAGCTGTAGGCAGTAATATTATCAGTAGCAATAATAATAATAATAAATAATAATGATAATAATAATAATACTACATGGTACTTATAGTAGTCTCTGTCTCTCTCTGCTACAGAAAGTCTACACCCCTTTGAACTTTGTTCATATTGTTGTGCCAGTGTCTCAGAGTTTCATGCATTTAAATCTTAACCTACACATCACACTCCACACTGTTAACGGGAAAAAAGTTTGAGAAAAAATTATATATAAAAAACACAAAACTGAAAGATCATAATTGGATAAGTCTCCACCCCCCTAAGTTAATACTTGGTGGAAGCACCTCTGGCAGCAATTACAGCTGTGAGTCTGTTGGGATAGGTCTCTACCAACTTTGCACACCTAGATTTGACAATATTTGACCATTCTTCTTTACAAAACTGTTCGAGCTCTGTCCAATTCCTTGGGGAGCGTTGATGGACAGCAATCTTCAAGTCATGCCACGAATTTTCGATTGGATTTAGGTCAGGGCTCTGACTGGGCCAATCAAGGACATTTACGTTTTTGTTATATATATATATATATATATATATATATATATATATATATATATATATATATATATATATATATATATATATTTTTTTTTTTTTTTTTTTTTAACAAACATATCTCTGGCTTGCCATCCTCAGCTTGTATGGAGTAGCTTCTGACCCACCTGGCTTGCCTGTCCATGCTATCCACACGCAGGCCCTCCCAGCGAGAGTTGAGGAGATTCATCTGCACCCGGATCTCATTCTCCTCCTCATCTGTCAGGTTGCCCTGCGCAATCAGCTGGTTCCCAGCCTGCAACACATTGCCTACACTGCTCTGGTGCGCAGTCAGCTCCATCATAAAAGCCTAGCAGGGGAACAAGGGTCACCATGAGCACCTGCCTGGTATGGCATTAAGGTCAAAGAACACATATCAAAATGCCTATAAAACAGAAGACAGACCATAAATATGTGTTGGGATTTTTTTTGTACAAAATCAAGGCATGCCAAGTGGACATAATGTACAGGAAACAGGATATATTGGAATACATTGTTATTACTTGCAAAATGTATACTGTATGTGAACAAGGTCTGTATCATTGATATGGTGAGAGGTTAAAACATGTGGTAGAGAAACATTTAATTGAGAATAATAATAATAATAATAATAATAATAATAATAATAATAATAATAATATCTCACCCACATTTACAAAAAAAACTGTTTAAAAAAAAAAGTGTATAGCGAGTATGATGACTAGCCCCCAGTCTTCATATGCAGCCCATAACCAGATTTAATCTAAATCTTTGCATTTAATTCCTAAAATTCCTGGGATCTAGTAAGCCTATTCCCTCAGGGCTAAACGAATGCATGAGGCCCTAAGAGTAACTTAAGTCTAAATTAAATAGCTCATAATCCTCATAAAAAGCTTGACCCATAAAACAGAGGTGCGCCTTTAGCAATGACGTAATAAATTATGTTTAGCTAATAAAAGAAGGGGGGAGGGTCAAAGAATTCAGTTGGAGAAGGAAATATTTGCTACAGGACTGGCAAAGACAAAATAAAACCTTTCTATGTATATGCAGTGACCAACATTATTTAAAAATAAAAAAAACACAATCTGCTTGAATCTAGAAAACTGGTGGATAGACAGCTACTAAATACCTCTGTATTCTGAAACTTTCAATAACATGTGCTTAAAAAAAAAAAAAAAAACGTCCCTAACTAGGTTCACCACATGTGGGACAAGTGGTTCTCTAGATATACTGCAAAACAGCCAGGTGCCTGGGATTTGCTGCACTAACAATACTTAACTGAGTGTACAGATGAACCCGCTTTATATCATGATTGCCATGCAGGCATAGTTTGCGATATAAACTGGTAGCAATACAAACCAGGTTTCACATTTGCCTGTGCCAGCACATTACGAGTGCGAGAAAAAGAAAGAAAACTAAAAGTGAATTAAAGAGCAGTGTTTGAATACTGTACATTTAGTCGTTCTTTATATTTAAACAAATGCATATAGTTTACTACAGGACAAATACGTTTTGTATCATTACCTGGAACGAAACAGTGTCATTACTTAAAAAATGCATGAATTGTCAACTGATGAGAGCTATCAATTAGACATTGCAACTGGTGAGGTTTTTTTTGTGAAAAGACTGACTGTTAAAAAAAAAATTTGGTGACGTTGGCGTTTTGTAACTAAACTGTATCCCATTAAGACCGCACACGCAGCATTTGATAGGCTGGTCAAAATGTCAGTTTATCAGGACGGGTTGAGTATTGGTTGCTAGTTGCATTGGAAATTAATTCTATTTATTATTTATTCTATCTATGTGGTTACTTTGTAAAGCCTAGCCATGCAGCATTTGACAGGATGCACAAAACATGGCAATAAGTGGGTTTGTGAGATGCTATTAAGAGAGATAATTTCTCAAAGAACCTATGGTGCATGTGAAGTAGCATTGTTGCCAGCACCTAACCATGCAAGCATGTATCTAACAAAACCAGAAGGGCAATTATATAATAAAAATATCAACTCCTAAAGCATTACTAATATTTGAAATTAGGCAGACACATTTTGTGTTTACTCATTAAGGAGGAAAGGCCAAACAAATCATTTGGCCACAACTAAGGTCTCTAAATTCACTATCTTTGCATAGTAATGAAAAGCAGATCAGATTGTGTGCAAGTGAGTGTTTACACATTCCACTGAATGCGTGTTTAAACAAACAGTGAGCAGGTTTTGCACCCTTCATAACTATGTAGTAAAATATTTTAGTACCATACTTTCCCGAATATAAAACACACCCTGTATCATGTGTAAAACTGCCCCGCTTTAGGTTACATTTCTTGTATAATATGTATCTTTTGTTACATCCCCTAGCAAAAACAACACAGTATACTATATAGAATACTGAAACATAACCTCATATCTACAGAGAAATCCTCCCATGGTCTGTAAAACTGTGCACATTGAGATATTATGGTAGTAATACAAAAAAAATTGCTGGTTCCTTCAGCAAATTTGAAATCTCCATTAAAGGAATAAATAAACTTAACTAGTATGGAGCCCTCCTCATTCTGCTAGTAAGGACAGAAAGGTGGAGTGCATGTTATAGCATAGGATACCTGTAATCACTAACTTTACTTTAAAAGGGGTATCTGGTCAGCTAGATGTACCTCGTGGGTGTGGAACTGATCCTTGACATCCTCCACATCATTTGAGATGACACCCTGCATCAGGAAAGTGTCTTCAGCAGAGAGCAGCCAGGTCAGCACCTCCTCCAGTGTGGCCTGGTAGCTGTCCAGGTCCACCTCCATCTCAGTCACTGTCCTGGAGGTCTCCATGCAAGAGAGGCTCGTCTCCATCTCAGAGGCTGTACTCTGTCAGGGCACAAAAACATCTGGTTGGCAAAAACAAAATTCAACTTTTTTGACTTAAAAAAATAAATAAATAAATAAGTCAGCATCTTCACTGCACCTCATCTCAGCAGTACAGAGATTATATTTGCAACCGTGCCCTCTGCATCTTTGCAGACAATCCTATATCTGGACAATTCCAGTCTCCTCTCTTGCACATCAGAAGAGGTCACTTACTATATTAAACATATTAAAATGAACATTTGAGAAATTGGGTAATTAAATTAAATAACTTAGTTGTTTTATTCTTATAGTTAAACTCAAGCTAATAATATATGAACACTCTAATCTGTCTTGTTTCACAGATCACAACAGTTTAAGTAAAGGCCATCAGAACATAAATATAACCCTTTGACAGAAAAATGATGCAATGTCTGTAATCATGAATAGAGAGCTGTGTTGACTGAGCTGGTCAGTAATGTTTCTTTAAAACTGTACAGTATTTATTTTGAAGAAAAGGTCACGATGAAAACTAGACTTTATAATAGTTCATGGCATTTACTGACATTAAGAACTGCCCACGTAATGTCAATGAGCTTTGTTAATTCAATATTTTGTTGGCTTTCTGTAGTTCCAGCTAAAGGAAAGCTGCATAAAACATTTCCCTTTTTTTCCCCCATCACCATCACCCTAATGCGGTAGGTGATGCGTCAGTCATGGATTGGAGTAGAAGTGATTGCACTTGCTACCAAAGGGGGCGTGACTGAAGGTATAACAGGTGAGGTGGCCAAGAAATCTGTTCCTTGCGTTAAGGTTACACATCGACCTACAAGAGTACTATGTAGAAAATCGTGAGTTTTGTGTGTGTTATTTGCCAGTCTTGTAACCTATGTTATTTGTCATTTGTATATGGCTAAACTCATCTGGGAGCTGTCGCTAAAAGCCAGCACCCACCCCGGTGTTGTCACAAATAAACTGTACTGAATCGCCACTTGCAGCTGGAGAACTCACTGTTGGATCGTGTGTGTTTACAAATGTGTGTCTATTCTATTATTATTTTGGGACTGAACCCTGTGACAAACCTGAGCGATATACATCGTTGTGTATAGCCAGGTATTATTTTTTAGAATGCATTCCAAGTTCCAAGACATCAAGCTCCCTAATCTGCAAAGGCAATAGGGGGTGGTTTTTCAATGCCCAATCCAATCTGAACAAATAGTCGTACCAGGCTTGCAGATAAATGCTACGAGGGAAGTCAACCAACCATATAGTGAAACTCCAAAATGACATGAAATCAGACACATGTAGCCAGCATTAGTGGTTGGTTTTGCAGATATTGTGGTCACACTTACTGTATCCAAACAAATCCAGATCAGGAGTGTAAAAGGAGTATATATCTATGAAGTGTGTGAATTAAAAAATATCTTACATCAAAATCAAATTTCTTACCTCATTGACACTAACATGATCACGGGTATATTTTCTTTTTCTTCTATTGAATATTGTTTGGTTATTTGCTTCTTTTGTTAGTTTGCAATATGCAGACAATTAGATTTAAAAAATGTCTTTTGCTTCTGGGTACTTTATGACTGGCTATCTGAATTTCTGTCCAATTATGTAGCTACAATTAGACCATTTATATATCTTCAACACATTAACTGAATACTGTAGATATCATGAACTAACAGTATTTTTTGTTATCTACTGTACTAATTAAAGTGAAAAAGCTAAAATCAACAGATTGTTATCACAAGGCAAAAGGGGACAAATTCCTGGTACCAATTAATACGATTTTATTTACAATAGCATCGCAGCTCACCTGCTGACTGTTGAACTGGCTCTCCTCACAGTCCAAGTTGTATCTTCTGGGTAGAGTTTCTACCTCACGAATGTCATCTATAGTGACTTCTTTAGGGAGGACCTCAAAGAAGGATGTCACGTATATGATGATTGACTTTTTGTCTGGCAGTGGAACAGCAACATCTAAAGAAGGAGAGGTGTGAGAGAGGGGTACTTAAGATCATTTTAAAAGGAGTATTCCACACCAAAATCCATTGCATTTTCCCCATTCAAATCATATTCCATTTCACAAATTCAGTCAGACCAGTGGAATATATTTCAATCCTGTGGTACAGTTTTAAAAAGAATTATACATTATTTGCATACAAATGCTTCTGGTGACACAGGCAACTTTGATGTTATAAAATGACAGATGCCTTAAACCAGTTACCTTCAGGGTCCAAAAGTCTTTCAATCGCCAAGTGCTGTTTGGCCAGGTTGAAAGCGTGCTCCAGTCTCTCCACTGGGGACATCTTCACAACCTTTTCCCAGCTGAAAAGACCAGGCCTGGAAGAAAAACAGAAGCAGCACTCAATAAAATGACCACTTATGATCTGAATATTGTTATTGAATGGGACATCTGCTTGTGAACTGCAGCTCATGTTCCTGAGCTTAAACATACAATGAAGGAATTCAGATAATCCTTGCCACAAGTTAGCGCTTCCTGCTTAAACATACATACTTAAACAAGAATGTATGTTTATTGAAAAAGACTAAAACATATCTGATCTGTCCGATTTGTTAATGTTAATTTTGAATTATTTTTGCAAAATACAGTCCACATTTTCATACAAAATGATGCTGTCAACCTAGAACATAAAATACTTGCCACGTGAGTTATTTCACCACATTAAGTTCCAAATGAAAATATTAACTACTGGATTGCATGAGCAGATATTTAACGGGGAAAACAAAAAAAATTGTCAGGGATGGGCAACTCCTGTCCTGGAGTGACATTTTACACAAGGTTTAAAGAAAAAATGAATGCATAATGTGAAACTCCAATATCCAATTATTTTATTCAATCTTAGATCAGGAAAAACATGCAAGTTTTGCAAAATGTAATGCTGGCACCTTCATGTTTATTATTTGGATCATACATTTAGCCTTAAAATGGCCTAAAAATATATGAACATTATCCCAAAGGATTAAGACCAAACAACTGATTTCCCCAAAAAGTGTTGTCTGCAGGTACACTTAACACTGTAAGGCAGTAGGGAACTTCAATGGCAGTTGCCTCTTTGTGTTATGTAATGCATTGTACAGAGGTACAATTATTTGATGGGGTTTGCATTATTTCAAAAATAACATGCAGGTGTGAATCTGGAAAGTCAGTTCTTTATTGAGTGTTTACTGGTGTCAGCCTTGCAAAGCCTTTTTTTATTCATTTTACCTACTCAGTAACCTAATCTTAGCATAAAGCTTTTCAATGCAAACAATGCAAGGAACTTATCAGGGTTTAACAAAAGCAAAAATCGAGAAATCCTGTCCACATCTTCAACCCATTGAAAATGTATTTCTACTAAAAAAAAAAAAAAAAAGGTTTTGCAACCTACTTGAATTTGTGGATAATAGCATTGAAAGCTAGCCCATCAGTCCAGCTGGTTGTGAAGTTCAGTACGTTGACCTGGTTGTATGGGCGTGTTGACTGCCGGACCCAACTCAAGAGAATTTTCTCACTGTTTGTCTGATGTAAATGTGACATGATATCCTTCATGATGTCTTTCACCTGAATACAAGAAAGAAAAATGTCATAGCAAGGAAAGACTTCGGCAACTTAACACAAAAAAAGTAAAGATACTACTGCAGACAATGTTAACACTGCCTTTTTAGGGCTGATCATTTATAATTGCAATAAGGATCCATATCTTTGATTACAACGTGTAACAATTTTTTTTTTTTTTTTGTTCCTGGGTAGTAAGTGTTATTTCCTAAAAACGGGCAAATGTGTCTTTTCATTCACATAAAGTCAGAAAAAAACAACATATGAATCCAAATTAACATGTATTTATACTAAATAATACAAAAATGACTACAAAAGATTTAGAAGTGAGTAGGGTTAGGGTTAGGGTTAGACACACATTTGCCCGTTTTCCCATTGGAAATAGTGATATTTTGAAATATCACTGTCCTGGTCACAAAAGCAAAGTTTGTGGGGAATAATAGCCATTTTCTATACTTTTGAGGCATAAGCAATTAAGAAATAACACTTACTAACCAGGAACAAAAATTGTGTTACATAGTGTTACCAAATTGTGAAAAAAAAAAAAGATAAAAATTCTGATGGTTATTTTGGTTTACAAGTAGTTTTGTCATTAGAAGAGAAATGCATGATCACTAACAAGCAGCAAGGCCCAATCAAGTTACAGGTTTATATTAAACAGCTTGCACACTGCACACTGGTACAGCCATATAACAAGGTTTTACAAATGTTCAAATAACAAATACTGCAGTAGCAACTGTCCTAAACAATGTAATTGCAGATTAAAACAAAGGTGCAAGGCTGTAATTTGGAATAATACCAAAAAGGTGCTGAAGTGATGTTTACTAACCTGCCAGTGCAAAATGATGCTCCAGATTAGGCCCAAGGTCAGTTTATGATTTCCATCTACGATGTCAGTACCTCCTATGTTTACCAACTCCACCTACATGCAAAAAAACATTGATGACCCTGCCAAGAGAGGTTCCACACACCTTGCACACCCCGGCCATTCCACACTGTGCCCCTGTAACAATTAGTGGTAGGGGTATCAAGATGGGCCAGTCGCAGCACAAAATACCGCAATTTGCATTTTCTTTGTGACACTTACTAAACATTTTGTTGTATGTACTAAGAGACAATATGTTAATAAAGAGAGTCGCAGTATACTAATTTAAATACTTGTTGCGTTTTCTTAGAGATCTCTAGTATTATATATTGCGAGAGTCGTGCAACACTGTTCAAATAGCAGGAGTTGAGTTGTGTTCTGCTGCAGCAGAAGTTGCCCGAAGAATAACATCTATACATGCAAAGGTGCAAGAATCAAAATAACATTGTTTTTGTTGAATGTAAACATCATCTGTACAATGCATTATGTTCTGTCTTCATTTTACCTATTTTAATACTGTTTATATATATATATATATATATATATATATATATATATATATATATATATATATATATATATATATATATATCCCACCTTCACCCCCAAAAACTTTTCATAATCATATAGTAGCCACTGGCTAAACCGGACATGTTTGTCCGAGATAAGGAGGTGTCAGGTTTAAAATCAATAAAATAGAAATCGCACACACATACATTTATAATGCTCAATACATTTTAAATGTAAATCATTGTGCTGAAATAACCCTAATGTGTTTTGGGTAGGCTACACATTACATTATGTAAAAATATAAATATGTACAGAAGGCCTATGCAGTATACAGTACAGTAACAAGATCAAATGAATACCTGGCCCACATTCGTTTTACTTTAGCCTACCGGTAACACAAACTGAACACACACTGCTGCATTGTACACATTGGTGTACAATGCGAATAAAAGATTATTTTTAATTGAAACTAAATGATTTAAACTGTTTTTTTTGTATTATTTACTTGGCCTACTTAGTAGTGTAGACAACTGGCACAATATAGATCATGGTCCTAAACAGATGTTCAGAATGAGCTGGAGGGGTTAGTGGCACATGTGTGCAGCTGATTGCTCCCAACACGTTGGAGAAACCAGAAATGTCATAGACATTTGTTTTCAAGGCTTCTAAGTACACGTTAGTACTTCTACCCCTAAGCGTGTGAATCATTCAGAAAACATTGATTTGTGTTTGTTTGAATTAAAATTTCATCAGCATAACAGGTGCTTTCTATTTCTTTTTCAAGTATGAAAATCACCTTGGTGCTCTTGGGGTGGATTTATGTTTTGCCTTTTTACCACCTAGAACTGCCTTGGTATCCCAGAAGCTTCATGCCCAACGAAGGCAACATTGCCTTGCCCTTCATGACCTTAACTTCATGCCCTGGTGTTATACATGTTACTTATTTATTTGTTTATTTATTTTATTATTATTTTTTATTATTATTTATTTATATTTTTTACTTCGAAACAAATGGAAAGCAACATTTTCTTGTGAGGTCCTGTGATGCATACTGTATGTGTATGACACACACTGTCCAAGGTCAAACACTGCTTAAACACAGTAGCTTACTTGGCAGTTTAGAAAGCATTACTGACCAGGTGTTCTGGAAAACCTTAAATCACGCCTTGCCTCACACACTAAGATGAAGTCTTTTTGGTAGAGGTGTTATAAATACACTAACTGAATATGATCTAGAGAGGCTAAAACATCTTAAACCCTTGAACGGATATTTAGGTGCAATTAAAAGAAAATACTGCAATGTATGAAAAAAGGCAGCTAAAAATGAGAACAAAGACTTACATTATTCTGATACAGAACTTGAAGAACTTTGTTGACATTATTTAGGGCATGCACCCGCGTGGATCCACGTTCTTTGGTCTGAAACAAACAAATACCAGGGATGAATAATGAAAAAAAATCTATAATGTATGTATTACATTTACTATGATCTCTACCTGAAAAGACTTACATTTGGTTAAAAAGCTATTTCTGCAATTGGGGAGACCACCATCTTAAACTAATCAATGTTCTTCAGTAGTCAACACACATACACACAGAAAATGGTAAAGCTTGAGCTACCATGAAGACTGACAGAAAAGTTGCTATTATTTCAGGGACCTTAGGCAAAATATCATTCCCCATTGGGCTTAGACATGGTTTTCATAGTCAAGTTTCACTGTAAACTATGAGTTCATTAGTCTGTCACCACTATACTCAGCACTGGACTATGCAAGACTTAATTGGCTAAAAGTTCCCTGTTTTTTTTTTAGATTTCAATATGTTAAAAAAAGCACTTTAAAAATATCTAAATGAAGCCTCTTTCACCATTACAAAGCTGTTAAACCCAAAAGGCGTCTGGTACTTAAAATATGACATGCAGTGGCTTTAGACATTAATGGAAATTAGCAGCAAAGACAGTATAAAAAATAATCCTTACCAAGACGCTCCCTGTGAGGCCTTCAAGAAGGTCCAAAAGCTTTCGCCCATCCCTGAGGTCTGCAAACATGTCCTTGATTGGGGGCTTCCCAGCCTTCAGCACACAGAATCAGTAAATTATAAAATGCATTTATTGTAAACTGTAAAACAATGCAATCTAGTATTCTAAAGTAATCCTAGATAACTCTGCATTCCAGTCCTACTTAAACAAGAAGATGCACATGTCACTCAGCTGTGTACCCTGTAATTTACAATACATTTCAACATTATAAAATGTTTTTCATGGTCTGTTAGTCCTGTGTCCCAATTAGTAGAGTGCAGTCAACTCTCATTAATACAAAATTTCAAGGGACCAGCAAAAAAAATGTAGGCCTATCTTATTATTAATTCTTAGGAGTCTAAGCCAAATGCACAGAGTTAGTTTGTATTGAAGTTACAGTAATACTGAAATCAAATTTCAACTTTTATAAAGTGTACATTGCAAAACTGAACTTGCAATCTGCATGTCCCATTCCGATCAGAGGCATTTTTAAAACCACAAAAATCATCAGTATCAGGGTAAATCTGAAACGCATGACAAGTTGCAGCCAGTTTGCTGTTCAGAAGCCTGTAATATTGTGCCCCGTTTTTTTAAAATGGTTACAAGAATGTTGAAATCTGTAGCAACATCTTCCTTTTTCTTATATGGTGGTGCATTTATCCACTGCTTTCAACACCTCCACAATTGTCTGCAAGGAGAGTGCATATTTTATTTTGCGTTGCTTCATGGAAATGACATTGATGCTTGAACACTATGGCAACTCAAAATGCATCACCAGACCAGCAGTCCCAAAACAGCATGGAGGCGCTAATCTGGATGCAAGGTACAACATTTCCCAGCTGTTCGAAACAGGGCAGTTCGTTTTAATTTATTTATTTATTTATTTATTTTAATCCCTGGGGGCTCCAAAATAATTTGCACAAACAGGATTTTTTTTTTAATTTTTATTTTTTATTTTTTTTTAACAGCAATATGAATTTATTTCAATGAGAATTGACTGTAATGTGTCTAGTTCATTGTTTCTTCATTTTGGAACCTGAAAACGTACAACACTGAAAAAACATATTTATTGTTCACGTTTTTTTCTCATAAATACACATAATAAAAATACAAAAAGCCTGCCAAATGAAGCAAACACTTTCACATGAGAATTAATGAAGATTATTTTGGCAACACACATTTTCCTGTCATCTGCTCCTAGTGATTTTTCAGAAAGCACTATTTAAAAAATCTCCAGTTTATTCTTAAACTACACTAAGTGCTTCTCATGAACAGGCTTTTAAAAATAAATAAACACAATAAAAAGAGGCTGTGCCACCAATAACAGCTGCATGGATTGAGTTCAAGACTAATACAGTGCTCCCTCTATTTCACTTGTCATTTATGTGATTTTACATTAACCTACTGCATAATGTTATTACTGTACCATGGGAACATTCTTGTGGGAAAAATATTGACTCCAGACTTTTGTGGCATTAAACACAGTGAAGTTAAAAATACACACAGACCCTTTGGCATATTGAGGTCTGACTGCAAAGCATAGGGAACCATTGTTTTATTCAAAATGAACCTAAAAAATGTAAATGCAGTGGAATGCAGTGTTTACTGTAACCCACAGAATAATCTGTACCACCTAACATAATATTGCAATATAAATGATGCAAATTAAAAGACCCATTGCAATTTTAAGAATAGTTTTGTTATTTGACCATTTCACAGATGAACACTGTAATGCAGTTCACACATCAAACATACAAATAATGTGGCACATGCAAAAAATTAATGAGAGAAAAATCTACAAAGCCAAATGTCTTACCTATGCTTTTTACTGTATATATTAGTTATTGTAGGTTGAGAGGTTGTCATTAATACCCAAACCCCAGCGAAGCTGTGTTGCTACAGTATCTAGGGCTTTAACATGTTTGGATGCACTTTACAGTGTTGAAGCAAGTACATTTTTACCTTTGTGAAGCGGGCATTAATCCATTTTGTAAAGGTTTTCCTCTGTACTGCATCGTGTTCATCTGTAAATAAATAAATAAATAAATAAATAAATTAGACTATTTATCTTAGAAAATCGGAAATCTTTTTCCGCTTGGCCTTATTTTTCCCCTGAACTTTTACACCACAACTGCTAATTCCCAGTGATAAGCTTCTATATCGAAGATTTATTCACTCTTTGGAGAATGGCAGTTATACTCATATATATATATATATATATATATATATATATATATATATATATATATATATATATATATATATGAATGATTGCCTTTGAGTACATTTGTTTTACAGTAACAGGAATTCACACACACACAGGGCCTACAATCTCATTAAAGTTGGCTCCATCCACAACCAGTAAGTCAGACCACTGGCATGTGAACCTCTAGGTCAAAGGTTACAAATCCCAGCTTTGGGTTTGTGTTTCTGCTGTTGAGGAATGCAGCAATCAAATGAGGTACTGGCCCCAGCACAGCAGAGTGCCGAACAAGCAAAGCCATACAGTACATATAGGAATGCCTGCTATTGTAAAGGAACGTTAATTCCATTTTACATACAAATAATAATGAATCTTCAAGACTAGGAAAATTAACAATGTTGTGACTAAGGTCTAAGGCCTATTAAATACTATAGCGCAGAATGACAATGTAATATATGATAACAGTCTGACATTTTACAGTGCACCTCAGCTCATGTGAACTTTTGGGAAATATGCAATACAACAATTTAAAAATACTTCAGGTTTACAGTATTTAGGTTGCACATTTGAGCTGCAAATTCAATGCAAAGTTAGCAGAATGAATACAGATTACAGTATGTAATTTCAAGGTGATGACAGCATATGTAAAATAAAACTATGAGCTGTGTGAGAATTAAATTAACTAATATGAGTAGTGTCTTCATTTTAGAGTCCCTCACTTCGTCATGGAGAAGTGCCAAAACTGTGGTAATCTACCAAACAGAAATTCACAGTACTGAAAGTAATATTTTAATAAAGAAAAAAAATACACAGTACCTATCGACTTGAGAGAGAAATGTGAGCTAAAAAAAAATCCGGAGTCTCCTGTAACTCAATACTAAAACCACTGGCAGTTTTTTTTTTTTAAACTTCTTAAAAAGGAATGCCAGATGTTTTTATAAACAAAGAGAAGAAAAACAGTGGGGTAAAAAAAATGTGATAGCCCTTTTCAACAACAAAATTAAACTAACAGAATTGCAGAATTTTATCAAGTTGTTAATACAGCACTGTGTTTCAGATAAGTGAATCAACGATAAATGACGCTGCTCGAGTGAAATCCACAGTCACAGTTTTCCACAGGTAAATATTGTTCAAGTATTTATTTATTTACTACCAGAAAATCTCCTTCATTAAGTGTGCATGAATGTGTTATACAGGTATTTCCCACCAACTGTATATTTGGCTAGGGAAAGTGGAACTAAGGAAAGTAAGGTGTTCCTTAGACTACTTGAGTTAGGGCTACTGATTTTCCACGATCACGGAATTAGGCATTTTGTGAACAGAATTTTTAAGTGTTGTCTTTTTCTCCTCGCAACTCCTGTTTTCAGTTTTTTTTTTTTTTTCTGCACTACACCCAGCCAAGTTGAGTTAATTCGTCATGTGACTTCATTCACGTGTCTCTGCTGATACTCAGCATGGCGGCTGCACCAACGAAGGAAAAAAATTGCAATGTTTCAGCAAAAGATCATCTATATGAGGATGGTGGGATATAATAATGAAAATTTTGCTGCCATTCGATTAATCACTTACGAGTCAATACCATTAAAGATCACACTGCCAGTCGTAAACACGTAGAAAAAAGAAAACAAAAAAGACAGCAACAAAAAAACAGCACTGGATTCTTCAATGCTGAAAAAATTAGATCTAAGGCAGGGCTTTCCCAAAGTAAGTAAGCTAAATTAATGTGTATCAAATTGTTTAGTTCATCTCTTTCCACTCTACCTGCATTTAAGAAAGCTATAATTTCAACGTTAAACCATGACCGTTTCTTAATTAAATGATATTATCTGACGATGAAGAAACAAGCACCAAGCTCTTTTTCTAGCTATGCATTCTGTGGCAGGATGCCCCGTCCCTGTGCGTAGTTTATGTGTTTCATGTTGTATGTGGTTTGTATGTATTGGTGCATAGAGTGTGGGTTATGTAGCATGGGTGCTTTAAAATTATATTTGTATTTAGGCACAGGGATTGCACAATCACTTCACGTGCAGATTAAAAAGGTATATTAGTATGTGAGCACAGGGATGTGTGTGTGTGTGTGTGTGTGCGTGGAATAAGGAGTGACAGGGAGGAAGTTAAAATCCTCCCTGCAAAAACAAATTGGAATGTGGCTGGAGCCGTGAATTGAAAAAGTAATTAAATGATTAATTAAGGCTCCAGCCACATGTGTATAAATAGGATGATCACGGATGATACGGGGTTGTGTGTTCAGAGGCAGAAACAGAGACGTCAGACAAGAAAGTCAATATTATTAGAAAGCAAGTTTACACCAGCACGATACTTGTTTTGTTTCGTGACCGTTTTGTGTTTGTCTATTTACTTAGGCCAAGCTTTCTGTTTTGTGAAAACTGTTTATTAAATCTGCGCAACAGCGCAATTCACTCGCCACTCCATGTCCTGCATTTCCTGGCCTGATGTAACCACCAGCCAGCCTGTTCACAATTCCTTAAAGGAAATGGATCACTTTACTGTGGAAAGGATGCAGGCAGTACACACCACTTGGTTTCATAAAGACATTCTGTCTGGAAACAAACCTCTTGTTAAATTTTTAAAACAACAAGGCAGAATTAACAAAAACAATTGGGAGGATTCATTATGTGTTTAATTTAAAGGGGGACTATTTCAATAACAATCGGGTGATTCTACACAGCAGTGAACCTGTGTAGAGCAATGAGTCAGTCAACATTCGAACATAAATATAACGTCATGTTTAAATTATCAATTAACTAATAGAGTGGGAAAAACTGAATAGGTCATTATTAAAAAACTGAATTTGCTATTCTCCAGAATGGAAAATCAGTAGCCCTACACAGGTGGTCAATAATGCACAACACAGGCCTCTATTCATAATGCTTCCATTTGTACTCTACATGCAATGAACACATGCATTTACCATGGAACTAATGCTCTTGAACAGTGTGTTACAATGAAGTAAATCATAAGTACATGAAGCAATCAAGTGGTTTGTCCCGACGTACAGTAAATGTGGATGATGGTGGAATTGAACTTAGCCTGCTATTACTGTAAAAACCATTTTGACAACTTTGTTAAAATTAAAAAATAACTACAGTAACAGAATGTTACCATTTCCACAGTACTGCATTTAGTCCCCACGGAAATCCACGGTAAAATTTCCTAAAATCTGCAATGAGAAGAGTGTTTTCTGCAAAATTCTGCAGCAGTGACTAATGAAAAACAGTGTTAACGAATGTATAAAACAGATAAAATTCCATGCTTTTTTGCGCGACCGTGGAATCCTGGCAGGACTATAACAAGTATAAAACACTCACACAATGTGTTCTTGGATGCATTACAAAAATCAGATGTCTTGTGAATAAAGTTTCCACGAGTCCAATTATGTAAATGAAGTCTGCCCTGAATACTGCAGCTCCCTACAGTGCAGTAAACTAAAAAAATAACAGCACTGAAATTCAGTATAAAGCCCCCTGTTAACATCCCTTTTAGAACACATCAGTAGGTTCATTTAGGTTTGCACTTGCAATGCCATTAAGTAAACGATAGATCCCCAGAGGTCATTCCAGCTCCTTTTATACAGTTTAAAAGCTGATTTTAAATAGACATACTGTAAAAAGGTAAGGAGGAGCACACCCCACGATAACACTATGTAACACAATTTTTGTTCCTGGGTAGTACGTGTTATTTCCTAATTGCTTATGCCTCAAAAGTATAGAAAATGGCTATTATTCCCCACAAACTTTGCTTTTGTGACCAGGACAGTGATATTTCAAAATATCACTATTTCCAATGGGAAAACGGGCAAATGTGTGTCTTCGTTCACATAAAGTCAGAAAAAAACAACACGTGAATCCAAATTAACATGTATTTATACTAGAGTAATACAAAAATGACTACAAAAGATTTAGAAGTGAGTAGTTTTAGTAAAACAAATGTGTGCCAGGTATTCATTTGATCTTGCTACTGTACTGTATACTGCATAGGCCTTCTGTACATATTTATATTTTTACATAATGTAATGTGTAGCCTACCCAAAACACATTAGGGTTATTTCAGCACAATGATTTACATTTAAAATGTATTGAGCATTGTAAATGTATGTGTGTGCGATTTCTATTTTATTGATTTTAAACCTGACACCTCCTTATCTCGGACAAACATGTCCGGTTTAGCCAGTGGCTACTATATGATTATGAAAAGTTTTTGGGGGTGAAGGTGGGATATATATATATATATATATATATATATATATATATATATATATATATATATATATATATATATATATATATATATAAACAGTATTAAAATAGGTAAAATGAAGACAGAACATAATGCATTGTACAGATGATGTTTACATTCAACAAAAACAATGTTATTTTGATTCTTGCACCTTTGCATGTATAGATGTTATTCTTCGGGCAACTTCTGCTGCAGCAGACCACAACTCAACTCCTGCTATTTGAAGTGTTGCACGACTCTCGCAATATATAATGCTAGAGATCTCTAAGAAAACGCAACAAGTATTTAAATTAGTATACTGCGACTCTCTTTATTAACATATTGTCTCTTAGTACATACAACAAAATGTTTAGTAAGTGTCACAAAGAAAATGCAAATTGCGGTATTTTGTGCTGCGACTGGCCCATCTTGATACCCCTACCACTAATTGTTACAGGGGCACAGTGTGGAATGGCCAGGGTGTGCAAGGTGTGTGGAACCTCTCTTGGCAGGGTCATCAATGTTTTTTAAAGCTGCTGGCAGGTTACCTAGAATTTTTTGCAAGGGGTCTGTGGGAGACGTGCTTGTCCATACAGACAACACAACTGTGATGGCTTGCATCAACCAGAGCGGCAGACCTCCTCTCAAGGGGTCCACAGCAGCTCAAGGTGGTGCGCCTTATCTTGGAGAGGTTCGGGAGACCAGACGTAGACTTCTACCTCCCAGAAATCAACCCACTGTCCCCTCTGTCATTTGAGCCGTCTGGTTCTGTCCAATAGGGATACAAGTGGGGCGTCTTTCAGATGTGTGGTCTGCATCGTAGGTTCAATCTTCAATTTTAATATGGCCAGTAGATTTTAATGTGCACTTGCTATGTTAGCAACTAAGCATTTACTATACATACAGCAGAACTTCGGCTACATATTAAAGGCTTTCAGTTTCAAAACTGGCAGAATCTGCACCTCCCCTATTGATCTCGCAGTGCCAATTCTTTTAAACTTGTAGAACCAAGACCCTTTTTTGTTTTCATAGTAATGAGCTCCCGCCAGTGAAATCAGGGTAGAACAGCAGAAATGATCTTCAGATCATATATCTGGCAGATATTATGAACTGTAAAGAAACTGAAAAACTGTAAAAGCAAATAAGCAACATTAGATAGTAGGTTGACAACAAGGTCATTAGGGAGTGTTGAGGTGTCAACAGAGTTCCAATTATATTACTGCAAACGAGGCGGAGAGGAAACACAGGAGGTACTGACATCGTAGACGGAAATCATAAACTGACCTTGGGCCTAATCTGGAGCATCATTTTGCACTAGCAGGTTAGTAAACATCACTTCAGCACCTTTTTGGTATTATTCCAAATTACAGCCTTGCACCTTTGTTTTAATCTTCAATTACATTGTTTAGGACAGTTGCTACTGCAGTATTTGTTATTTGAACATTTGTAAAACCTTGTTATATGGCTGTACCAGTGTGCAGTGTGCAAGCTGTTTAATATAAACCTGTAACTTGATTGGGCCTTGCTGCTTGTTAGTGATCATGCATTTCTCTTCTAATGACAAAACTACTTGTGAACCAAAATAACCGTCAGAATTTTTATCTTTTTTTTTTTTCACAATTTGGTAACACTATGTAACACAATTTTTGTTCCTGGTTAGTAAGTGTTATTTCCTAATTGCTTATGCCTCAAAAGTATAGAAAATGGCTATTACTCCCCACAAAGTTTGCTTTTGTGACCAGGACAGTGGTATTTCAAAATATCACTATTTCCAATAGGAAAACGGGCAAATGTGTGTCTAACCCTAACCCTACTCGCTTCTAAATCTTTTGTAGTCATTTTTGTATTACTTTAGTATAAATACATGTTAATTTGGATTCATATGTTGTTTTTTTCTGACTTTATGTGAACAAAAAGACACACATTTGCCCGTTTTCCCATTGGAAATAGTGATATTTTGAAATATCACTGTCCTGGTCACAAAAGCAAAGTTTGTGGGGAATAATAGCCATTTTCTATACTTTTGAGGCATAAGCAATTAGGAAATAACACTACCCAGGAACCAAAAAGTAATAACAATTTGTTACATGGTGTAATAATTGTGTGATTCTCATTGATTTACATGATAGCAGAAATAAATTATTTGTGTTCTAGGGGTACAATGCCAGAGAAAAGAGAAAGTTGGCAGTGACAAACAATAAAAGCATTTGTACAGTATCTTCTATTACTGTGTGACAGGTGATTCTGTTGTAAAGTTGTGTAAAGCTAAATCTTCCTTTAAGGCATTCTGCACAGATTTCCTTGTTTAAACATTACATTTTAAAATGTGGCTTTGCTTAGAGTACATGCTGATCAAAGCAATAAAAAAAGGATTTCAATTACAGCCGTACAGGTAAACGTGAAGTGCTTTACCTTATATTTGAATCAATAATAGCAACAACGATAAAAAAAAACTGTAAAGATATACCATACTGTAGGCTAGTGGTCTATTCAATTGATTTAAAGATCTAAAAATGTTTTTTTTTCCATATTTATTTCCTTGTACCATTAGTTTTTAAAACATTGGTGGCATTTAGATATGCAATCTAGTTGATCCACTGGATATAACCTGTAGTGTTTACAGTATAACTGTTTTTAAAAATACAGTCTTGCCTTCGGGGTAGAGAGCTCACTGCACACAAGTTATTGATTAAACAATGTTCCTGTACTCTGTGTTTTTACTGTAGATCAAGATGTTAACAAAAAGCAAATATTAGCTCACTTAGTACAAATCAGACATTTTATTTGAACATTACTGACAGCTGCTGTTGCACAGCAGCAGAATAGGATCTTAGTGTAAAGCTGAATCAATGTTCAGACCTGTGTCTCTACATTTCGCAAAAAAAAAAAACTATTGCCTGCTGTAAATTTTAAAAAGTGAATGATCTTTTATCAATGAGTGTGATACAGTATACAGTACAGCATCTTAATATATTGCAAGGTTATTGCACACAACAATATTTCTTTGGTCAATGCAGTAGAAAAGCAAAAGCAAATTCACAATTCAAGCCCACCGGAGAAAGAAAGGGCTCAGCAAATCAAACTAATGTCAGTGAAAACAAACACTAAAAGGAAAAGTGAGGCTGTAATGTGGAAAATTAACAGGAAGATGCGATTATGCCAGGAAGGAAAATCCCAGAAGTCCCTTCATATAGTGCACTGCACAGCCAATGAGCTGTGCCAGCTAACAGGTTTTTTTTCTTGCACAGTAACACAGTCTACAGTATTTCACATAGTGTACAGTGTATTACAAGTCTTAATCCCCCACATTTGCCCCAAAAAATAAAATAAAAAAACAGCTGAATTTGAACAATACCCTTCTTTAGATCTGGCAACAAATATTCTGAATGCAGTCTTTAAAAAGGATTGTAATGACATAGTCTTCGCTTACAGGTAGTATGCAGTAGACGAACGCCGGATTTCTATTCCTGTATCTCTGTGTAAAGGTGGGTTACTAAGAATTTAGATGCTCAGTTTGACTTACTCCCCATCTCCTAGCATTTGAATGATCTGTAAAAAGTTTGATAATAAAAATGTTATCAGCGTAATTGCTGCACCAAGATGTCATCAAGTAAATAATTGGAAGAGGAGGTGGGGGTTTGAATTCTGCCCATGTGGGACGCAAAGAATCTGCAGAATTCCTAGTTTCAGAAAAATTCTCAGTGCTTTGGGGACACTTGCCCAAGCTTGCCTTGCCTATGTGAGTTTACACTTAGAAAATCAGCTCAATAAACTTAGATAAACAGTTTACTTGAAGTTTAAAACAAATCCTACTTAGGAAACAACAAATACACACATCCTTAAAATGTAGGGTTTGCATTCTTGTTTTATGATGTTGAAAAAATAAAAGTGAATGTGTTGCATGCACAAAGATAAGCAAAAAATTCAGTTGTGTAGCCAACAAGCCATATCTCACAGGGGGCCTAGGCTTTCACCAAAGAGCTTTTTATAACATCAGTACTACGAAGTTGCTATTCAAAATGGTTTATGACATTAGCAGCTAGCGGCATCAGCAGGATGATAATGCCTAAAGTAAATTATTGATAACAGGAACGTATTACAGTAAGTACTGTAGAATGGTTGACACACATCAAGTTTGTTGTCATTTAATTATATTGCAGGTTGCAGAATAAATTGTATTGTGTTTCACAAATATTTTATTGGAACAATCCACTGTACATCAAAAATGCATCTAATTTGTAGTGGGGTTCCCATATCCACCCAGTTAAAAAGGACAGAAGCACAAATAGGTCAAGCAACTCAGGTCAGTGAGCCATCTGTCAAGCAGGAGATTTAAGTCTGTGCAGGTATTATTCTTTTAAAGACTGTCACCGCTACTGGAAGCAGGACGATCTGTGGGATACAAACTGAACATTTGTGAAACTGCAACAAATATTGTAAAAATGACTAATGTGTTTTAAAGAATATAAAATCAGTAGAAAAACCAGAAGAAGTTCATTGCACTGGAGGTCAGGCCTACCTGCTGAAAGCTCCAAACCTCCCTTATCAGGCAAAAGCAATAAAAGAATGTGTGGATTCTGACACCAGGCTCTCTTTACTTGAGACACTACAGTAAACTGGATTCCGATTCTGTAACACTATGTTCTTAGACTTCTGCACGCTCTAATCGGTTCTGTATTTTAGCTTTAATAGGCGTTCTTTGAAAAAGAACACTTGCTTACAGTAACTACTAAGTTAGTACTAAAGTATGTGCACACATTGTATAATTTATGTCCACAAACTTCAACACCACAAGAACCTCACTACTAGCAGCTGAGCAGCCCAGTAGTACTGTATAGGATTGTAAAATAATATAAATCACGGATCAATGAAGTTTTGGAAAGATTTCTACATGGAATCACTTTCTTGCATTCCAATCTAATAGAGGGCATACTGTACATTTACAGTAAGAAACTAAAAAGGAACAAAAAAAGTTTGCCTCCAAGTAGCTTTTCTAATTATTGCAAGAGAAAGATCACAGGTAATAAAAGTAATGACAAGCGTTACTTCTGAAGTTTGTTACATATTTAATAAAATTGCATCTCTAAGCAAAGGGACGAAGCAAAGCCACGTTTCGAAGTATTTTGAGAAAACAGTGGTATGTAAATAATTACGCCAAAACAAAACTGCAGTACCACAAAAACACATTCAATGCTTCACCATCTGAAATGAAAACATTCAGAAAATACTACTGTGGATGGAGTTATTATTATTATTATTATTATTATTATTATTATTATTTAGCAGACGCCTTTATCCAAGGCGACTTACAGAGACTAGGGTGTGTGAACTATGCATTAGCTGCAGAGTCACTTACAACGTCTCACCCGAAAGAAGGAGCACAAGGTGGTGCTGCTCAAGGTGATTTGCTCAAGGCCACACAGTGAGTCAGTGAGTGAGCCAGGATTTGAATCGGGGACCTCTGGGTACATGCCCTTTTCTTTAACCACTGGATCACAAAGCCTCCATACTGGCTCTGGGAGTTACTGATGCCAGTAAAAAACAAACCTCCATAATAAACAGAACACTCCAGACGGTGACTGACATTTATTGAGCCCTTAAATCCCTGTGAACACGTATAACACAAGGATTTAAAAGGAA